>NC_138293.1:45925000-46285000 GCF_965601325.2 Salmo salar
GAGGTCTTCACTATTCTCGAGGGGAGGAAGTAGAGGAGGAGCAAGGCCACTGTCATTGCCGGGCCCGGGCAGTGAGGTCTCTGTCGAGACTGGGAGGTTGCTAGTGCTAGCTGATGCATCAGTAGGACTACTAGCTTCCACCTGCGATGGTGTTTCGTCAGTCGAGGATGATGTGGTAGCTTTGCTGCTGATGTGGTTCTGTAATTTGGCTCGAGCTTAATCAGAAAAAGCTTTTTTGCGGCTTTTTTGTGCACCACTTGGTCTTGGCCTTTTGTTTATCCACCGGCACCGCTGAGAAATAGGCTAATTAAATTCATGACAACTGTATTGTCTGTCTGTCTCAGCTACTACCATGTAGACACACACACACACACACATACACACACACACACACACACACACACACACACACACACACACACACACACACACACACACACACACACACACACACACACACACACACACACACACACACACACACACACACACACACACACACACACACACCCTTAGAGTTAATATCCCTGCTTTATTACAGAGCCGAGATAATCCTGGGTAACATCATCAAGAAAAAGTGCTGGAGGTATGTATCATCTTTTGTGTGTGTGCGTGTGCGTGTGTGTGTGAGCGTGTGTGTGAGAGAGAGAGAGAGAGAGAGAGAGAGAGATAGACGGGGCCAGCTAACAAACGTTAATCTACTGTTAGTCTACCGTTAATCAAACCACAGATTTATCTCAATTTCATCACCAATATAACTGATCCACCCATCTGCTAACTAGGTCTGCAGCAGTAACCATGGCAATCAGAGGAAAGTTATGTGTTCTTGGTTTTGCGAAGGCTGGTAGACTGGTAGGTGGTCAGGCCTCAGCTATCAGCACATACTGATCTCATACATCTTTGCTGCTTCATTTCTCCAATGTACATTTCCAATCATAACGTCTTCACTCTCCAGTTCTTCATGTCGGTTCACCGCCTCCGATTTAAACATTAAACAGCCAAGCAATGGGGATTTGACTTTACTTTGAGTAGATACACTGTATCCTATCAAAGTTCAGAGAAAGTGTCCAGGAATACTTTTCTTCATACTTGAATACCATGTATGAAAAGCTAAAGGATCCATATTGTTGACTCCCCTACAGTATTAAGACCTAACATAAGGCTATTGATATTCACCAGGATATGGATAAGGATGTCCATGTCTTTCCCTCTGTTTGTCTGTCTGTCTGATCTCTGTCTGTCTGCCTGGCTGGCTGATCTCTCCCCTTTGTCTTTATGTAGGAGGTCAAGTCTGGTGATCACCACCAAGCTCTACTGGGGAGGAAAGTAAGTATGTTCCTCCTCAGACATTCTGAGCACCACGCCAATGTGATTCTGAGGTGCGTGAAATAGGATAGATCTTTGAACGGTCTGTACTGAGGCTCTTCTATACCGTATACTGTCTGAATTCTGTCTGAGTTCTGTCTGAGTTCTGTCTTGACAGAAGTTGAACAGGATCATCCATCAGAGAGCTCTAACCTGTTCATTTTCTCTTTATTAGACATATCCTGTCTATTTGAGGTTCCTGACAATTGGTCAGGAATCAATTGGTCAGCTGACAATTGGTCAGCTCGGAGTCGTTCCTGTGTCTGCTACTGGCTCTGCCGTGTCTGCAGGTCAAGTCTCAACTAAAACTCTCTTCCTTTACAGTGCACTAGAGCCACAAGGCTGGATTTGCACTATGATGAAGGAAGGTGTCTAAGATTTGTGCACATACTCAGGCCAAAAGTAGCGCACAGCAATACGGTACCATAGAGCTCAACCAGCTCTATCTTTGAAGAATCAGAGTGGTTCTGTGGTGACACAACCCTCTTCACTGTGGACCTGGAGAGAGAGAGAGAGAGAGAGAGAGAGAGAGAGAGAGAGAGAGAGAGAGAGAGAGAGAGAGAGAGAGAGAGAGAGAGAGAGATGATTAACAACCAGCCTGGCAGTCTGTTTGGGGCCTGACGAGGCTCTCTGCGTCTCTGAACAGACTCGCACACACAGCTGGGGGAGCCGATAACATAACAGAGAATAACACAGCCAGAGATCCAGGATGACTCAGCCCCACGCTACAGTTCTCTGTGTGCCTGGAATATCAGTCCCCAACTCTCAGAGAAAGAAAAGAGAGTCTGTGTGGCTCTGTCAGTAGAGCATGTCACTTGCAATGGAAAAGGTTGTGGGTTTGATTCCTGCTGGGGCCACCCATGTGTAAAATGTATTCAAGCATTATTGTAAGTTGCTTTGTCTGTTAAGTGGCATATATTATAAAAAGAGAGGGGGTGAACATGAAGAAAAAAATAAGGAGAGAAAGACAAAGAATGGATTGAATAGAGGGGGTGAAGAAAGAGAGAAGATGGATAGTAATGGGGGAGGGCTGGGTAGATGAGGATGATGTCGCTGACAGTTTGTCATTGACTCAGACATCCACTATGACAGATTACAGGGCATTGCATTTTCAGTGCTGACAGACGATAAAGTTTGTTTTGTTGCTACCGACACTTCCCAGGGCCTGTTGTGTCTCTTGTCTATTCATCGATTTGTAGACAGCTCATTAGAGGCTGGTGGGACAAGTTCAATGCTCTAGTCACTGTAAATCTGTGTGTCTGTATGTCTATGTGTCTGTGTGTCTGTGTGTCTCTCTCTGTGTGTGTGTGTGTGTGTGTGTGTGTGTGTGTGTGTGTGTTTGTGTTTGTGTTTGTGTGTGCATGCACTGGTGTGTGCCCTTTTGTGTATACTTTTCTGTGTGTATATTTACTTCTGTGTTCTTTTCCAGGGCGGAGACAGAGAGAGGACTCAACAGAAAGCACATAATTGAAGGTAAAGTGGCTGATTTCCTCTCCTCCTCTTCCTTCTGTCTTGTCCTCCACATCACTCCATGCCCCAGTTTACCTCTATAATCCCCCTTTTCATATCCACATCACTTTTTATTTTCTCTCTTCTCCCTCTCTCTTGTGATTGATTGCTGCAAGAATGCTGTTCATTGACTACAGCTCAGCATTCAACACCATAGTTAGTACCCTCCAAACTCATAATTAAGCTTGAGACCCTGGGTCTCGACCCCGCCCTGTGCAACTGGGTCCTGGAATTCCTGACGGGCGCCCCCAGGTGGTGAAGGTAGGAAACAACATCGCCACTCCGCTGAATCTCAACACTGGGGCCCCACAAGGGTGCGTTCTCAGCTCCCTCCTGTACTCCCTGTTCACTCACGACTGCGTGGCCATGCATGCCTCCAACTCAATCATCAGGTTTGCAGACGACACAACAGTAGTAGGCTTGATTACCAACAACGATGAGACAGCCTACAGGGAGGAGGACAGGGCCCTCGGAGTGTGGTGTCAGGAAAATAACCTTTCACTCAATGTCAGCAAAACAAAAGAGATGATCGTGGACTTCAGGAAACAGCAAATGGAGCAGCCCCCTATCCACATCGACGGGACAGCAGTGGAGAAGGTGGAAAGTTTTAAGTTCCTCGGGGTACATATCACCGACAAACTGAAATGATCCACGCACACAGACAGTGTGGTGAAGAAGGCGCAACAGCGCCTGTTCAACCTCTGTAGGCTGAAAAAATGTGGCTTGACACTGAAAACCCTCACAAACTTTTACAGGTGCACAATTGAGATCATCCTGTCGGGCTGTATCACCGCCTGGTACGGCAACTGCACCGCACACAACTGCAAGGCTCTCCAGAGGGTGGTGCGGTCTGCACAACGCATCACCGGGGCAAACTACCTGCCCTCCATGACACCTACAGCACCCAATGTCACCGGAAGGCAAAAAAGATCATCAAGGACAATAACCACCCGAGCCACTGCCTGTTCACCCCGCTTCCATCCAGAAGGCAAAGTCAGCACAGGTGCATCCAAGCTGGGACCGAGAGACTGAAAAACAGCTTCTATCTCAAGGCCATCAGATTGTTAAACAGCCACCACTAGCACAGAGTGGCGGCTGCCTACCTACAGACTTGATATCATTGGCCACTTTAATAAATGGAACACTAGTCACTTTAATAATGCCACTTAAGAATGTTTACATATCTCGCATTACTCATCTCATATATACAGTATATAATGTATATTGTATCCTTCACTATCTATTCTTTACTATCTATTGCATCTTAGCTGCTCTGTGATATGTTTTATACTTATATATTCTTATCCCATTCCTTTACTAGATTGTGTGTATTAGGCTTTGTTGTGGAATTTGTTAGATATTAGGTTTTGTTGTGAAGTTCTTAGATACTGCTGCACTGTCGGATCTAGATGCATAAGCATTTCACTACATTCACAATAACATCTGCTAACCATGTGCATGTGACCAATACAATTTTATTTTATTTCCTCTGGTGTGCTCAGTTGAACTTAACCTCCTCTTTTGAAGTACCTGTATGTCTCTACTACCTCTCAGGGTCGGATGTCTCTGGGTCTTGAGTTGGTCCATTTGTAATATGATATGCTAGACATGAGCACCCTTCTATCCATACCCTCGTGTCCTGTAGTGTCCTCTCCTGTTCTTTTCTCTCCTATCATCTCCCTCCTCCTCCCCTGTTATTTTCTGTCCTCTCCTTACCATTCCTTTTCTTTTCCTTTCCTCTCCTGCCATCTCCCACCTTACCTTTCCATGTTTCCCCTTTCAGTCCCTCCAGTCTCCTATTTTACAGTTTTTAGGATATTACACAGCTAAACCTGACACCCAGATGACCCCAATCCGCACACTACCCCAAACCAAGTCCCTGATCCAGCCCAACAACGTCCCGTCCACAGTACAGTGCCTGCACCTCCTGCAGCACTCTCATATAGTATTAACATTCATATCAGCTGCTAACTTTCCCCCCCAAAGAAGAACAGAATCATATGTTTAGTATGAGAGATAAAGAATGGGGAGAAGGGGGGAGAGACAGAGAGAGAGAGAGAGAGAGGGAGGGAGGAGAGAGAGGAAGAGAGCTGGAAAGATAAAGTGAGAGAAAGTGAGAAAACATAGGAAGGGAGAGAAAGAGAGCATTACCAATTAGTTGGGCTCAGCTGTCCTGCCTGGAGGATAGATAACAATACTGAGGCACAGCGCCTGTGTCACCATAATGTGGTGGATGTCACCGCAGGCTAACTGATGAAGGACACGATTGGCTGAGAGACACAGTTGTTGACAACCTATTTAAACTGTTGATGTGGATGTCACTGCAGGCTAATCGATGCAGTATCTGATTGGCTGAGAGACACAGTTGTTGACAACCTATTTAAACTGTTGTTGTGGATGTCACTGCTGGCTAATCGATGCAGCATCTGATTGTCTAAAAGAGACTGCTGTTCACAGCATTTTTTGAAGGGCATTGGCAGGTGTGGCGGTGTCACCTTAAGATAATCGATGTTGGACCGAGAAAGACAGTTGACGACAGTATTCATATCTCTGATGGATGTCTAAACTGGTTCCAACAGTCAAGAGTAGAGGACTAGTGAGGCAAACTGGTGTTTGACAAGGATGGTTTTTGGTGGTTTTATTTACTGATTGACAGGATATTTAAAGGATATTTAAACAGGACTTTGTTCATGACCTTGCTTGTTTCCTCCTTTATCCCATATCCACCAATGGAATTCATTTGATGTATTACCCTTCTATCCACTTCTCTCTAATCTCCAAAAATAGAGGCACGTAGAGGTCTTAAGACTGCTTAATCAGTACAAGTCGTGTGAGTCACTTCAAAATGGAGTCCCTTCAGAGCCTTCTAAAAATCATGGCAGAGCAGGCTCAGATTAGTGTGTGTGTGCGCGTGCACATGCATGTGTGCGCACATGTGTAATGTTCCTGGGATTACCGGGTTGTAGATGACAGGACATGGATTAAGATTGTGAATGGTGACAGGGGAGAGCATGACTCCCTCACAGGATTAACTCTGACTGGCATTCATCTGACACAGAAATGTACACACGTATACACACACGTACACACACACATACACAGAAACTCATACAGTATACACGTAAACACACTTTTACAAACACACATATGTACACACTCAGGTACACACCTCCTTTCTTTGCCTTTCCTGTCTTCTTGTGTCCCACCCTCTCCTCTCCTCTCTCCATCCTTTCATCTATGTCTGCTCTCCTATTAGTTTTTGTGAATGGAGCTGAGCTGACAGACACAATACCTCATTCATCTATACCCCCCCAACCCTCTTCCCTCTCTCCTCTCCTCTCGGGATTCAAACAGCAAAGCCTTCATCTGACAGGATGAGAGAGACAGAGGAGGAAAGGTCTCCCTCACCTTCCCTCAGATCTTCTGTGGCTTGTTGTGTTCTGTAACTGCAGGTTTCTAACAGGTGTTTACCTCTCTCTCTCTTTCTCTCTCTCTCTCTCTCTCTCTCTCTCTCGCTCTCTCATTTCCTTTTCTCTCTCTCACCCTCCCGCTCCCTCTCTGCCCATCTCTCTCCCTCTATCCACCACCCCCTCCATCTTCCTCTTTCTCTCTCTGTCCTGCAGGTCTGAGGAGCTCTCTACAGAGGATGCAGCTGGAGTATGTGGATGTGGTGTTTGCCAACCGGCCCGACAGCAACACCCCCATGGAGGGTGAGTGACCCCGGGGGAGGAGGGAGGGAGAGGGTGAGAGGGTGACTCTCAGGGATGGGAGTGATTGATGGTATTGTTGTTGGTTTACTTTGGCACTCGTTTGTTTCACATGCACACACAGTCATGTGCATGCACAAACACACACACACACACACACACACACACACACACACACACACACACACACACACACACACACACACACACACACACACACACACACACACACACACACACAAGCAAGCAAACAAACACAAATAAACACACTCACCCCCCCCCCCCCCACACACTCTGTGTTCAGTGAGTTTCAACAAGGCCTCTGTGTGTGTTGCTCCCCTCCCCTCATTCTACTGAAACAGGATTAGAGCCCCCCTCGAGGGTAGCTGGTGTATTTTGGGGTTGGTCTCCATGGAGATAGAAGCCCTACTGTACTCTCTCTTTCTTTTCCTCTTCTTTAATTTCTCTTTCTCTAATTTGTGTCTCTTTGCTCTTTTTTTCTCTGCCTTTGCCTCGCTTACTTACTTCCACTATTTCTTGGCTCTCCTATAACAGAGTGGGTCACATCACTAACTTGCTAGAGATATCTTGTCTCTAACCACCTTCTCTCTCTCCATCCCCTCCTCTATTTCTTGGAATGGATAGCCCGTACTGTTCTCTCTAAGCTCGGATCCTTCTTACTCCCTCAGCCCTAAACAAGCCACCGGGGGTCCAGACTGTACACAACCTGAGCCTGTCACCCAGAGCTGCTGATGTCTGTCACACATGCCCCATGGCAGACATTTTCAAAGAAAGATTGCTATGTCGTCTTTGCCTCATGGCCAACAACAGACAATGTTGTCTTTTCTGATGTACACATCACTACCAAATACAATACGGATTGACCGATTGACAGACACAGAAAGCAAAGCAGATGATAGATGGACGGACAGATGGACTGACAGACAGACAGACAGACAGACAGATGCACACACATACAAACTCTCTCTCACGCACACACCCAGCTGTGATCCTATCCCAGCTAACAATTTTAGGGAAAGAGAACGTTTTTGCAATGTTACCCTTAATGTTCCCCAGATATTTGAGTGTCTAGTTTTCCGTTAGTTAGGAGAACATTGTATGTTATCAAAAACCTCATGAGAACCTATTTAGTATGTCCTGGTGTTAGAGTTAGAAATGTCCTTAATGGCAAACAGAGCTTATCAGAACGTGGTTGCCATGTTCTCAGAATATAAGATATTAATGTTCTAGACATGTTTCATTGGAATGTTGCAAAAACAGTCCTGTGTCCAATTTTCTGAGCATTCGGACAATTTTCCATCAACGTCCCACCAAACATAAACAGAACAGGGTTGCCGTGTTCTCAGAATAAAATATATTAATGTTCTAAACACGTTTCATGGGAACGTTGCTGGAACATTTCTCTGTATCAGTTGTCAGGACGTCACCTGAAGATCCCAAAGAAACGTTCTCCCCAAAATAAAAGGGTTTCATTACACATCACCTGTTGTTACTGTTGCCGAGCCCATCAAGGCCATGATTGGTGAACCACTGATCTTTGGCAAGGTTAGGGACACCCACAGTGCTTTTAGCATGCAGTGTTTTCAATTTACATATTTGACACAGATTGACATACATGAATACATTGTGCATTTATACAGTAATTCATATTCATCTTGTCCTCACCTGGGATTTGAACTCACAACATCTTGGTTCATGTCCTTCCAATCTTTCTGCTACAGCACCATGTCTGCATCAGTTATCAGTTAATCTTACTATTTTCTCTGCAATTTTCAGGCTTTCTGTATAGTGGTATAATGTTGGTAGGTCCTTTCACCCTATTTTAATGTTACTCCTGATCAATAAAGCTGTTTTTCTAAAGTGTACTTTTAACAGAGCTGAGATTCACTTCAAAGTGCATTTCAAGAAGATGATGGAGAGATGTCCAGCTATATAGAATTAATAAGTACTAACAATTTATGAGAGGTAGTGGAAATGTGGTCATCAATCAATCAATTATAAAGCTCTTCTTACATCAGCTGATGCAGAAACCCAGCCTAAAACCCAAAACAGCGTGCAATGCAGGTGTAGAAGCACGGTGGCTAGGAAAAACTCCCTAGAAAGACCAAAACCTAGGAAGAAACCTAGAGAGGAACCAGGTTATGAGGGGTGGCCAGTCCTCTTCTGGCTGTGCCGGGTGGAGATTATAACAGAACATGGCCAAGATGTTCAAATGTTCATAGATGACCAGCAGGGTCAAATAATAATAATCACAGTGGTTGTAGAGGGTGCAACAGGTCAGCACCTCATGAGTAAATGTCAGTTGGCTTTTCATAGCCGATCATTCAGAGTATGTCTACCGCTCCTGCTGTCTCTAGAGAGTTCAAAACAGCAGGTCTGGGACAAGGTAGTACGTCCGGTGAACAGGTCAGGGTTCCATAGCCGCAGGCAGAACAGTTGAAGCTGGAGCAGCAGCACAACCAGGTGGACTGGGGACAGCAAGGAGTCATCAAGCCAGGTAGTCCTGAGGCATGGTCCTAGGGCTCAGGTCCTTTGAGAGAGAGAGAGAAAGCAAAAGAGAGAGAGAAAAAAAAGAGAGAGAGAGAATTAGAGAGGGCATACTTAAATTAACACAGGACGTGGGATAAGACAGAAGAAATACTCCAGATATAACAGACTGACCCTAGCCCCCCCTACACAAACTATTGCAGCGTAAATACTGGAGGCTGAGACAGGAGGGGTCGGGAGACACTGTGGCCCCGTACAACGATACCCCCGGACAGGGCCAAACAGGCAGGATATAACCCCACCCACTTGCCAAAGCTCAGCCCCCACACCACTAGAGGGATATCTTCAACCACCAACTTACTATCCTGAGACAAGGCCGAGTATAGCCCACGAAGATCTCCCTCACGGCACGAACCCAAGGGGGGGTGCCAACCCGGACAGGAAGATCACGTCAGCGACTCAACCCACTTAAGTGGCGCACCACTCCTAGGGATGGCATGGAAGAGCACCAGTAAGCCAGTGACTCAGACCCTGTAACAGGGTTTGAGTCAGAGAATCCCAGTGGAGAGAGGAGAACTGGCCAGGCAGAGACAGCAAGGGCGGTTCGTTGCTCCAGTGCCTTTACTTTCACCTTCACACACTTGGGCCAGACTACACTCAATTATAGGACCTACTGAAGAGATGGCGTAGCAGTCGAATGTCTGTTTTTGTCTTGTCCCGTCCCGTGTATATATCATTTTCTTCTTATATATTTCGTATATATTTTTAATCTCAATTTCCATCTATGGACAGAACATACTCTCCTGCAACACGTCTCAACCAATGTGGTACGGATCTGCTATTTTTTATACTTTAGAACGGGAACCCCCACCAGAGGCTAGCCAGCTAACTAGCTACAAGCTAGCCACTGACTACTCGGACATCAGCCAGCCTCAGCTCGGTCAATTCCTGCCAGTCTGCACAGCGCGATATCAACCCAGAGCATATCGGACTGCTTTTTCTCTACCACATCTCCGGATTCCTACCGCTAACTCTGAACCTTTACACCGGATCATCGCAGCTAGCTAGCTGCTATCCGAGTGGCTACTCCTGGCTAACATCTCTGTCCCGAAGAAAGCACCAGTTAGCCTGGAGCTAGCCTCGAGCAAGGCCCATCTCCAGGCTAGCCAAAGACGTCCATCAGCCAATTCTTGGGCTACAATACCTTGTTTGCCAATTGGCCTGGAGCCTTTACTGCCGACACGGAGCCCCGCTGATCCATCATGACTGGTCTGCCGACATAACTGTCCGAGGTGGTTTCAACAGGCTCTTCCGTTACGACGTCCCCTGAGGCCCATTTGCTAACATCCGGCCCGCTAGCTGTCTGAATCGCCATGTCTCGAGCTTGCCTAGCATAGTAGCACTACTGAATTGGCTCCCTGACTCATCTATTGCTACTCACTGAGCCCTATGATCACTCGGCTACACATCCCTCTCCCTAATGTCAATATGACTTGTCTATTGCTGTTTTGGTTAGGGATTATTGTCTTATTTCTCTGTAGAGCGTTCAGCTCTGCCCAATATGCCTTAACTAGCCCTTTTGTTCCACCCCCCACACATGCGGTGACCTCAACTGGATGAACTGGTGCCTCTAGAGAAAAAACCTCTCTCATTGTCACTCAATGCCTAGGTTTACCTCCACTGTACTCACATCCTACCATACCCTTCCTTGTCTGTACATTATGCCTTGAATCGATTCTCCCGCACCCAGAAATCTGCTCCTTTTACTCTCTGTTCCGAACGCACTAGACGACCAGTTCTTATAGCCTTCAGCCATACCCTTATCCTACTCCTCCTCTGTTCCTCTGGTGATATAGAGGTTAACCCAGACCCTGCAGCCCCCTACACCACTCCCATTCCCCAGGTGCTCTCATTTGTTGACTTCTGTAACCGCAAAAGCCTTGTTTCATGCATGTTAACATTAGAAGCCTCCTCCCTACGTTTGTTTTATTACCTGATTTAGCACACTCCGCCAACCCGGATGTCCTAGCCGTGTCTGAATCCTGGCTTAGGAAGGCCACCAAAAATCCAGAAATTTCCATCCCTAACTATAACATTTTCAGACAAGATAGAACTGCCAAAGGGGGTGGAGTTGCAATCTACTGCAGAGACAGCCTGCAGAGTTCTGTCATAATATCCAGGTCTTTGCCCAAACAATTCAAGCTTCTACTTTTAAAAATCCACCTTTCCACAAACAAGTCTCTCACCGTTGCCGCCTGTTATAGACTGCGTTCTGCCCCCAGCTGTTCCTTGGACACCATATGTGAATTGATTGCCCCCCATCTATCTTCAGAGTTTGTACCTAAACTGGGACATGCTTAACACCCCGGCCATCCTACAATCTAAGCTTGATGCCCTCAATTTCACACAAATTATCAAGGAACCTACCAGGTACAACCCTAAATCCATAACCACGGGCACCCTCTTAGATATCATCCTGACCAACTAGCCCTCTAAATACACCTCTGCTGTCTTCAACCAGGATCTCAGTGATCACTGCCTCATTGCCTGCGTGTGTAATGGGTCCACGGTCAAACGACCACCCCACATCACTGTCAAATGCTCCATAAAATACTTCCGCGAGCAGGCCTTTCTAATCGACCTGGCCTGGGTATCCTGGAAGGATATTGACCTCATCCCGTCAGTAGAGGATGCCTGGTTGCTCTTTAAAAGTGCTTTCCTCACCATCTTAAATAAGCATGCCCCATTCAAAATATGTAGAACTAAGAACAGATATAGACCTTGGTTCACCCCAGACTTGACTGCCCTTGACCAGCACAAAAACATCCTGTGGCATTCTACATTAGCATCGAATAGCCCCTGCGATATGCAACTTTTCAGGGAAGTCAGGAACCAATATACTCAGTCAGTTAGGAAAGCTAAGGCTAGCCCTCTCTAAAATGATCCGTCGAAATTGTTGCAACCCCTATTACTAGCCTGTTCAACCTCTCTTTCGTATCGTCTGAGATCCCCAAAGATTGGAAAGCTGCCGCGGTCATCCACCTCTTCAAAGGGGGAGACACTCTAGACCCAAACTGTTACAGACCTAGAATCCAACCTACCTTGCCTATCTTAAGTCTTCGAAAGCCAAGTTAACAAACAGATCACCGACCATTTCGAATCGCACCGTACCTTCTCCACTATGCAATCAGGTTTCCGAGCTGGTCATGGGTGAACATCAGCCACGTCCTATACGATAATCATAACCGCCATTGACCTGGCCAAGGCTTTCGACACTGTCAATCACCGCATTCTTATTGGCAGACTCAATAGCCTTGGCTTCTCAAATGACTGCCTCACTTGGTTCACCAACTACTTCTCAGATAGAGTTCATTGTGTCAAATAGGCGGGCCTGGTGTCCGGACCTGTGGCAGTATCTATAGGGCTGCCACAGGGTTCAATTATCGGGCCGAATCTTTTCTCTGTATATATCAATGATGTCGCTCCTGCTGCTGGTGATTCTCTGATCCACCTCTACGCAGACAACACCATTCTGTATACATCAGTGGCACTCACACAATACAGTGCTACTGAACGGCCCGCTACCAAACCTGTGGGCTCTCCTTCACCGCAGCCAACGTGAGTAAAACATTTAAACGTGTTAATCCTCGCAAGGCTGCCGGACCAGACGGCATCCCTAGCCGCATCGTCAGAGCATGCACAGACGAGCTGGCTGGTGTGTTTACGGACATATTCAATCAATCCCTATCCCAGTCTGCTTTTCCCACATGCTTCAAGAGAGCCACCATTGTTCCTGTTCCCAAGATACTAAGGGAACTTTTGCTAAATGACTATCGCCCTGTAGCACTCACTTCCGTCATCATGAAGTGCTTTGAGAGACTAGTCAAGGATCATATCACCTCCACCCTACTTGACACCCTAGACCCACTCCAATTTGCTTACCGCCCCAATAGGTCCACAGACTATGCAATCGCAATCACACTGCACACTGCCCTAACCCATCTGGACAAGAGGAATACCTATGTAAGAATGCTGCTCATCGATTACAGCTCAGGATTTAATACCATAGTACCCTCCAAACTCGTCATTAAGCTCGAGACCCTGGGTCTCAACCTGGCCCTGTGCAACTGGGTCCTGGACTTTCTGATGGGCCGCCCCCAGGTGGTGAGGGTAGGAAACAACATCTCGACCCCACTGATCCACAACACAAGGGTGCGTTCTCAGCCCTCTCCTGTACTCCCTGTTCACCCATGACTGCATGGCAATGCACGCCTCCAACTTAATCATCAAGTTTGCAGACGACACTACAGTGGTAGGCTTGATTACCAACAACAACGAGACGGCCTACAGGGAGGAGGCCCTCGGAGTGTGGTGTCAGGAAAATAACCTCACACTCAACGTCAACAAAACAAAGGAGATGATCATGGACTTCAGGAAACAGCAGAGGGAGCACCCCCTATCCACATCGACGGGACAGTAGTGGAGAAGGTGGAAAGTTTTACATTCCTTGGTGTACACATCACGGAAAACTGAAATGGTCCACCCACACAGCGCCTTCTCAGGGGGCTGAAGAAATTTGGTTTGTCAGCAAAAACACTCACAAACTTTTACAGATGCACAATCGAGAGCATCCTGTCGGGCTGTATCACCACCTGGTACGGCAACTGCTCCGCCCACAACCGTAAGGCTCTCCAGAGGGTAGTGAAGTTTGCACGAAGGCCATCAGACTGTTAAACAGCCATCACTAACATTGAGTGGCTGCTGCCAACATACTGACTCAAATCTCTAGCCACTTTAATAATTAAAAATTTGATGTAATAAATGTATCACAAGTCACTTTAAACAATGCCACTTTATATAATGTTTACATACCCTACATTACTCATCTCATATGTATATACTGTACTCTATACCATCTACTGCATCTTGCCTATGCCGTTCGGCCATCACTCATCCATATATTTATATGTACATATTCTTATTCATTCCTTTACACTTGTGTGTATAAGGTAGTTGTTGTGAAATTGTTAGATTACTTGTTAGATATTACTGCATGGTCGGAACTAGAAGCACAAGCATTTCGCTACACTCGCATTAACATCTACTAACCATGTGTATGTGACAAATAAAATTTGATTTGATTGGATCTGGCCATTCTTTGGACACTGTGCTAACAAACCTACAAATGAGCTTCAATGCCATACAACACTCCTTCCGTGGCCTCCAACTGCTTTAAAATGCTAGTAAAACTAAGTGCATGCTCTTCAACTGTTTGCTGCCCGCACCCGACCGCCTGACTAGCATCACTACTCTGGACGGTTCTGACTTAGAATATGTGGACAACTACAAATACTTAGGGGTCTCTGGTTAGACTGTAAACTCTCCTTCTAAACTCACATTAAGCATCTCCAATCCAAAATGAAATCTGGAATCGGCTTCCTATTTTGCAACAAAGTCTCCTTCACTCATGCTGCCAAACATACCCTTGTAAAACTGACTATCCTACCGATACTTGACTTCACCGATGTCATTTAAAAAATAGCCTCCAACACTCTACTCAGCAAACTGGATGTAGTCTCACAGTGCCATCCGTTTTGTCACCAAAGCCCAATATACTACCCACCACCGTGACCTGTATGCTCTTGTTGGCTGGCCCTCACTACATATTTGTCGCCAAACCCACTGGCTACAGGTCAACTATAAGTCTTTGCTAGGTAAAGCCCTGCCTTATCTCAGCTCACTGGTCACCATAGCAACACCCACCCATAGCACGTGCTCCAGCAGGTATATTTCACTGGTCATCCACAAAGCCAACACTTCCTTTGCCCGCCTTTCCTTTCAGTTCTCTGCTGCCAATGACTTGAACGAATTGCAAAAATCACTTATTTCTCCCTCTGTAACTTTAAGCATCAGCTGTCAGAGCAGCTTACCAATCACTGTACCTGTACACAGCCAATCTGTAAATAGCACACCCAACTATCTTATCCCCATATTGTTATTTACCCTCTTGCTCTTTTGCACCCCAGTATCTCTACTTGCACATCAATCACTCCAGTGTTAATGCTAAATTGTAATTATTTTGCCTCTATGGCCTATTTATTGCCTTACCTCCCAACTCTTCTACATTTGCACACCCTGTACGTAGATGTTTCTATTGTGTTATTGACTGTATGTCTGTTTATGTGTAACTCTGTGTTGTTGTTTTTGTCGCACTGCTTTGCTTTATCTTGGCCAGGTTGCAGTTGTAAATGACAACTTGTTCTCAACTGACCTACCTGGTTAAATAAAGGTGAACAAATAGATATAAAAAAATATTCTTATAAAAAGACTGAGTTTGCGGTTGAGACTGAGTCTGCGTCTCTCATATGGATAGGCAGACCATTCCATAAAATGAAGCTCTATAGGAGAAAACCCTGCCTCCAGATGTTTGCTTAGAAATTCTAGGGACAGTAAGGAGGCCTGCGTCTTGTGACCGTAGCGTACGTGTAGGTATGTACGGCAGTACCAAATCGGAAAGATAGGTAGGAGCAAGCCCATGTAATGCTTTGTAGGTTAGCAGTAAAGCCTTGAAATCAGCCCTAGCCTTAACAGGAAGCCAGTGAGAGAGGCTAGCACTGGAATAATATGATCAAATGTTTTGGTTCTGGTCAAGATTCTAGCAGACGTGTTTAGCACTAACTGAAGTTTATTTAGTGCTTTATCCAGGTAGCCGGAAAGTAGAGCATTGCAGTAGTCTAACCTAGAAGTGACAAAAGCATGGATACGTTTTTCTGCATAATTTTTGGACAGAAAGTTTCATTTGCAATGTTACGAAGATGGAAAAAAGCTGTCCTTGAAACAGTCCTGATATGTTTGTCAAAAGAGAGATCAGGGTCCAGAGTAACGCTGAGGTCCTTCACAGTTTTATTTGAGACAACTGTACAACCATCAAGATTAATTGTCAGATTCAACAGAAGATGTCTTTGTTTTTTGGGACCTAGAACTAGCATGTCTGTTTTGTCCGAGTTTAAAAGTAGAACATCTGCCGGCATCCACTTCCTTATGTCTGAAACACAAGCTTCCAGGGAGGGAAATTTTGGGGCTTCAACATGTTTCATCAAAATATACAGCTGTGTGTCGTCCGCATAGCAGTGAAAGTTAACATTATGTTTCCGAATGACATCACCAAGAGGTAAAATATATAGTGAAAACAATAGTGGTCCTAAAACGGAGCCTTGAGGAACACCGAAATTTACAGTTGATTTGTCAGAGGACGAACCATCTACAGAGACAAACTGATATCTTTCCGACAGATAAGATCTAAACCAGGCCAGAACTTGTCCGTGTAGACCAAGATTGGGTCTCCAAAAGAATGTGGTGATCGATGGTTTCAAAAGCAGCACTAAGTTCTAGGAGCACGAGGACAGATGCAGAGCCTCGGTCAGAGGCCATTAAAAGGTAATTTACCACCTTCACAAGTGCAGTCTCAGTTCTATGATGGGGTCTAAAACTAGACTGAAGCGTTTCGTATACATTGTTTTTCTTCAGGAAGGCAGTGAGTTGCTGCGCAACAGCTTTTCACATTTTTTTGAGAGGAATGGGAGATTCGATACATTTTTGTCAGATTTTGTGATGAAGGTGTAATCCTACAGATTCCCATCTTTCGATGAGAAACAGATTTTAATTAGATCAGTTAGGGGTGTTGTAACTGTTGCCAAATAATGACATTAACATATATTTGTAAGAATGTGAGAGTAGCGTGAGGAACCCAGGCCATCAGCACCAATGATGAACGCTCTAACGACTGTCCCAATAAGGAAAAACCCTAGGGGCATGGGCTTATTGGGCAAGTATAGTTAGGCCCTGTCCAGAAGCAAACCCTAACCCCTTCTCCCTAGGCACTTGTGTAGATCTGAAACAACTGGATAGGCGTAAGCAATAAGGTTAATGCACTTCGAAGTAAATCTCAGCTCTGTTAAAAGTACACTCAAGAAAAACTATTTTATTGATTGTAGTGATTCAGGAGTAACATTAAAACAGGGTTAAACGCCAACCAACAACAACTATACAAAAGCCCTTAAATTGCTGAAATAAATCAACAGTAAACATGTCGTCCCCCACAAATGATGCAGCGCCAATTACCCTTGGGCTAATTACTGACAATTATTAAAACATATGTTGGGTGGATTAATGAGATAGAGAAAAAAAGTATTTTTACCCCCCGCTGGAAATCAAAACTTAATAGCCTTTCTTATGACCGAAAACAGCTATTGGATAACAGAGCAGTGATCACTAATCTCAATTTAGATTAACAGTTCTACTTCATTTATTTGGCACCTCTGTACGTTCTGCTTACTCTGGACCAGACACTGATCCCCGGGACTCGAAAGAGGAAGCGGCGGCGAAAGAGAGGCAGGAGAGGCAGCATCCTGACAAGACTATGTCGGCGAGCAAATAGACCGCCATTGCCCTCTGTTCTATTGGCGAACGTGCAGTCACTGGAGAACAAACTGGATGAGCTCCGTTCGAGACTATTCTATCAATGGTACCTGAAAACCTGTAATATCCTATGTATCTCAGAGTGGAGACTTGGATAATATACATCTCTCATATTTTTCTATGCATCGTCAAGACCGGACCTCAGACTCGGGTAAGATGAAGGGAGGAGGGGTGTGTCTCTTTGATAACAACAGCCGGTGTGCGATCTTTAATGATAAGGAAGTCTTGCGTTGAAATAATTCATGATAAGCTGCAGACCATAATATTTAACCTCTCTTGGGTAGGGGGCAGTATTTTCACGTCCGGATGAAAAGCATGCCCAAAGTAAACTGCCTGTTACTCATGCCCAGAAGCTAGGATATGAATATATGTAGATTTGGATGGAAAACACTCTAAAGATTCTAAAACTGTTAAAATGATGTCTGTGAGTATAACAGAACTCATATGGCAGGCAAAACCCCGAGGACAAACCATCCCAAAAAATTCGGCCTACCACTGTTTTCAATGGCTGTCACTTTTATTGTAAGTGGAAATCCTCCCAGATTGCAGTTCCTAGGGCTTCCACTAGATGTCAACAGTCTTTAGAAAGAGTTTCATGCTGGGTTTTTGAAAAATTAGTAGTTTTGTAGTTTTTCTAGGTGGCTCCCATTTTGGCTGTAGTGTTTCCAAGCAAGTTGAAGAGAGCGCGTTCTTTGGTATTTTTCTCCGGTAAAGAAAATAACGATTCTCCGTCTTAAATTTGAGCGTTTATTTACGTATTACGGTACCTAAGGTTTGATTATAAACATTGTTTGACTTGTTTGGAAAAGTTTATTAGTAACGTTTGGGATTCATTTTGTATGCATTTTGATGGAGGGAAACTGGGTGGATTATTGACTGAAGCGTGCCAGCTAAACTGAGCTTTTATGGATATAAAGAAGTACATTATCGAATAAAAGGACCATTTGTGATGTAACTGGGACCTTTTGGAGTGCCAACAGAAGAAGATCATCAAAGGTAAGGCATCTATTATATCGCTATTTCTGACTTTCGTGGCGCACCTGCCTGGTTGAAATATGTTTTTCATGCTTTTGTATGCGGGGCACTGTCCTCAGATAATTGCATGGTGTGCTTTTGCCGTAAAGCCTTTTTGAAATCTGACACAGCGGATGGATTAACAAGAAGTTAAGCTTTATTTTGATGTATTACACTTGTGATTTTATGAAAGTTAAATATTTATAATTCTGTAGTTTGAATTTCACGCTCTGCAATTTCTCTGGATGTTGGCCAGGTGGGACGCTACCATCCCACCTGCCCATAAGAAGTTAAATCAAATCAAATTTGATTTGTCACATGCTCCAAATACAACAGGTCCTTAACCAACAATACAAGCTCTTAATTAACCAACAATGCAGTTTTAAGAAAAATTAGAGTTAAAGACTCTAAATACTATATAAACCAAAGTAAAAAATAAAAGAGCAACAATATAATAACAATAACAAGGCTATATACAGGGGGTACCGGTACCGAGTCAGTCTGCGGGAGTACAGGTTAGTCAAGGTAATTGAGGTAATATGTACTTGGAGGTAGTGGTAAAGTGACTATGCATAGATAATAAACAGCGAGTAGTAGCAGTGTGAAAAGGGGGGGGGGGGGGTCAATGTAAATAGTCCGGGTAGCCATTTGATTAGCTGTTCAGCAGTCTTATGGCTTGGTGGTAGAAGCTGTTAAGAAGCCTTTTGGACCTAGACTTGGCGCTCCGGTGCCGCTTGCCGTGCGGTAGCAGAGAGAACAGTCTATGACTAGGGTGGCTGGAGTCTTTGGCAATTTTTAGCCCCTTCCTCTGACACCGCATGGTATATAGGTCTTGGATGGCAGGAAGCTTAGCCCCAGAGATGCACTGGGCCGTACGCACAACCCTCTGTAGCACCTTGCGGTCGGAGTCCGAGCAGTTGCCGTACCAGTCGGTGATGCAACCAGTCAGGATGCTCTCGATGATGCAGCTGTATAACTAGTTGAGGATCTGAGGACCCATGCCCCAAATTTTCAGTCTCCTGATGGGGAATAGGCATTGTCGTGCCCTCTTCACGACTGTCTTGGTGTGTTTGGAGCATGATAGTTTGTTGGTGATGTGGACAACAAGGAACTTGAAGCGCTCAACCTGACCCACTACAGCCCCGTCGATGAGAATGGGGGTGTGCTTGGCTCTCCTTTGCCTGAAGTCCACAATCATCTCCTTTGTCTTGATCACTTTGAGGGAGAGCTTGTTGTCCTGGCACCACACTTCCAGTTCTCTGACCTCCTCCCTATAGGCTGTCTCACTGCCACATCCGACGAGCGTCGGAGCCGGTGTAGTAGGATTCAATCTTAGTCCTGTATTTACGCTTTGCATGTTTGATGGTTCATCTGAGGGCATAGCAGCATTTCTTATAAGAGTCCGGGTTAGAGTCGACTCCTTGAAAGCGGCAGCTCTACCCTTTAGCTCATTGCGGATGTTTCCTGTAATCCATAGCTTCTGGTTGGGGAACCTCCGGTCACTGTGGGGACAACATCATCGATGCACTTATTGATGAACCCGGTATACTCCTCAATGCAATTGGATGAGTCCCGGAACATATTCCAGTATGTGCTAGAAAAACAGTCCTGTAGCTTAGGATCTGCATCATCTGACCAGTTCCCTATTAAGCGAATCACTGGTACTTCCTGCTTTATTTGTTGCTTGTAAGTAGGAATCAGGAGGATAGAATTATGATCAGATTTGCCAAATGGAAGGCAAGGGAGAGCTTTCTACCCGTCTCTGTGTGTGGAGTAAAAGTGGTCTAGAGTTTTTTTCCTCTTGTTGCACATGTAACATGCTTGCTTGCTTATTTCTTTATACAGCTTGTTGAGTGTGGTCTTAGTGCCAGCATCGGTTTGTGGTGGTAAATAGACAGCTACCCTCTTGGTAAATAGTGTAGTCTACAGCTTATCATGAGATACTCTACCTCAGGCGAGTAAAACCTCAAGACTTCCTTAATATTTGATTTTGCGCAACAGCTGTTATTGACAAATAGACATAGACTGCCACCCCTTGTCTTTCCGGAGGCAGCTATTTTGTTTTGCCAATGCACGGAAAAACCAGGCAACTGTATATTATCCAGCTCGTCGTTCAGCCACGACTCGGTGAAACATAAGATATTACAGTTTTTAATGTCCCTTTGGTAGGATAGTCTTGAAGTGAGCTCATCCAGTTTATTCTCCAATGATTGCACGTTGGCCAATAGGACGGATGGTACAGGCGGGTTACCCACTCGTCGACAAATTTTCACAAGGCACCCGACCTGCATCCCCTGTGCCCACAGGTGCGTGGTGCGTGGAGTGAGGTGAGTGTCTGACATTGGTTTGTCATCATATAAGCTTTTAGAGGTATACAAAAGCAGCCAGGCAGGATAGAGGGATGCCTTATCCCTCTCTCACCCCATATATATTATGATGGCTTAGGCCTTGATTCAATCAAATCAAGTGTTAACCAGCATTAGCTGACAACCGCATAGCTGATGTTTTGGCGGTGTCAGAGGTGGAACTGCGTTGGTGCTGTCAAATCAAAGAGCAGCTGCTTTTGTGATCATTGTCAAGAAGCCAAACCCATCCCACTAGAGTTAGAAGTTCAGAACGAGAAAGTGCAGGCTATATAGAAATAATGACGCTAAAATTGAAAACCATTAAATTATATAATCCAGTGTTCGAACTTGTAAACAAGGCTGCATGAGATTTATCTTAATCCGACTCCATGCAGCCAATGACAATGTCAGCTTTAGGTAAAATGCCGGGAGCCGCTTGTGGATTTCCACCTCAAACACCATCAAAACATCAGCCATGCGGATGTCGGCTAAAGCGGACCTGATTGAATCGGGCCCATACAGCAGTAGAGATCTCAAAGACAGACGTCTCATGGAGTACACACCCTGTTCACAAACACCTGTGTGGAATATTGATGTGCGGGTCACTGCCTGTCTACAGTATGTGATAAAGAGAAAATCTGAGGACCGCACCTGACACTAACCCGCAAATATAGATAATGTGCTGCCCTTTTTTCTCTTGAACATTTATTGAACAATGACGTTTCTCATTTCTTCAAAAATTGTTTAAATATTTTTCTGCCCACGCTCCCAAAAGGCTTTGGCAATTGGCGTGTATTTGGCACACATACAGTTATGCCCTAATGCTTAGGCTTACGCACTAATGCCATATACAAATATTTAAAGAAAAACCAAAATGTAGCATATAGATATGAATCACACAATAATTATACATATACACACACATACAGGCACAGGCAAACATAGACACACCAACAAACAAACTCAATACACACACAAACCAAACCCACTCGATCCTTTCTGAATGCAAAATACAAATATTTGTCTGCCCCCTACCCATGGTGTACACAGTAAGCAACCATTTGACCTAACATATACCCCAGCGAGGCCTGGGGTTGGAAAGTATATATATTTTTAATGATTAGATTAGATGAGTTTATTAGTCACATGCACAGAGTCACAGATGTGATTTCCGGGTACAGTGAAATTCTTCTGCTCCGAGCTCAAACAGTGCAGGTCAAAAAAAGCGAAGTGAATGAGACAATAATATTAATAATAATAATAAAAAATAATAATAACTAAGTGTTCGTTGGGGGTTGGGGGGTGTAGAATATCCATAAGGGGAGCAGCAGAAGGGGGAGGTAGGAATTCCGGGGGGGCCGGAGGGATAGGGGGAGCAGCCTGATGGTCTGGGGGGTAGAAGCTATTGGCCAGTCTGACAGTTTTTTTCCCATGATAATCCTACTGTATACTCCCCATGTCTGAGTGATGGAAGTGGGGAGAACAGATATTCTTGGCTTTCCTGCAACACCTGGTGTTGTAGGTGTCCTGGAGGGCAGGCAGTGAGCACCCAATGTTGTTCGGCTGAGCGTATCACCGTCTGTACAGCCTTGCGGTCAACGGCGGTGCAGTTGCCGTACCAGGCTGTGATTCAGCCCGACAGTATGTTCTCGATGGTGCTCCTGTAGAACACCATGAGAGCCCACTGGGACAGGCCAAATTTCTTCAGCCTCCTGAAGTTAAAGAGTCGCTGCCATGCCTTCTTCACCACGACGTCTGTGCGGTTGTGCGCCAAGGAACTTGATATTTTTTACCGTTGATGAGGATGGGGGCATGCCCAACATTTCTCCTCCTGAAGTCCACAATCAGTCCCCCTCAAGGTTTTGCTGACCTTGAGGGGGAGGTTGTTTGGTATTTTTTGTGTTTTATTAGGATCCCCATTAGCTCCTGCGAAAGCAGCAGCTACACTTCCTGGGGTCCACACCAGGGCTCTAATTTCCCGGCGGAATCGGTGGCCATGGCCGTCGATTCCCCCTTGTGTGGTCATAATGCCCACTAAAAAAATTATTGCCCTGTGGCCACTGTGCCCTTGGGCTGACTATAGTAATTATAATTCCCTTCTCCCAGCTGTCAATCGCTGTAGCCTACTCCGAAGCACCTCTCACTCACATGTCTCTCTCAGATATTTAAATTCTGTCACAATGTCCACAGAAGGTGGCGCCTCTCCCCGGTCGGGCGGTGCTTGGCGGTCGCCGTCACCGGCCTACTAGCTGCCACCGATCTATGTTTCTGTGTCTTTTGGTTATGTCTGTTTTAGGTCAGCACCTGTTCTGGTTAGTTAATTAGTGGGGTATTTAGTTTGTCTGTTTTGTTTCGGGATTTGTGCGGGATTCTTTATTGTCATGTCTTTTGGGCAAGTAGGGGAATTGTGTGTCCTCATTTACGTTGCGTGTTTTAGGCATTAGGGGTGCCGGGCTGTGTCCCGTCCTACAGTATTTATTGGAGCTGTTCTCCTATTGTGTATATTGTGCGCCCTGCCTTGTTGCAGCATTTTTTCGAGGATTTATTAAACGTGTGTTTACACGGACCTCAGTCTCCTGCGCCTGACTTCACCCCTCCTGCTATTGAAGTGAAACGTGACAAATTCTTATTAGCCAATGACCCTCACGTGATTGGGTCCTTCTCACAGGCATCAGGGGAAGCAGGTAGCCTAGTGGTTAGAGCATTGGGCCAGTAACCTAAAGGTTGCCAGATCGAATTCCCGAGCTGACAAGGTAAAAATATGTTGTTCAACCCCTGAACAAGGCAGTAAACCTACTGTTCCCAGCTAGGCTGTCATTTTAAATAAGAATTTGTTCTTAACAGACTTGCCTAGTTAAATAATAATACATTTTTTTAATCAGCAGCTCCGAAGTAGGCTACAAGTGAAGACAGACACATTATAAACACAGCAATGCACACACGGCAGTTGGCTATAAGCGGGAATGTTCAAAAAGGCAATTAGCAGGAAAACACCATTCTCAAAACTGCATCGCAAATGCAAGCGGTTTCATATGACAGTGATTAAAATATCTTTCATCAATGTATAAATAGGGAAGATGTAAAGACGCACCAACAAGCATGGGTTGTTCATATGACTAGGATTGTGTCTATGGCTGCTGGACAACAAAAGAAAGTTGAGAAAATGAGAGAAATACTGGTTGAAATGACATATGAGGAAGTGTTTATTAAATAATCTCCTTAACATTCCTATGGTCGGAACATGGTAAGACATGCCTCATGAAATGAAGGAAAAAAATCATCCCGTTTTTAAGTAATTACGTTTATGGTTAAATAGTTTCAAAATGTTGACTACCTCCACTCAGATTGCAAGGTGGGTGAATGCAGTGCGCAACAGGCACTGGCCTTTCTCTCCTATCAGAACCAAGAGTGCCTCAAGTATGTCCCAGAATCAAGCCTTTAAATATTAATAATTATCCTACATTATATTTGTAAAACATGACTGGCATTTAATATATATATAATTAAAAGTGTCATTAAAGTTTTGCTACATTTGCAAGCGCCTCCCTCATGTCAGCATACATCGAGGGAAAAAAGTATTCGATCCCCTGCTGATTTTGTACGTTTGCCCACTGACAAAGAAATGATCAGTCTATAATTTTAATGGTAGGTTTATTTGAACAGTGAGAGACAGAATAACAACAAAAAAATCCAGAAAAACACGTCAAAAATGTTATTAATTGATTTGCATTTTAATGAGTGAAATAAGTATTTGACCCCCTCTCAATCAGAAAGATTTCTGTCTCCCAGGTGTCTTTTATACAGGTAACGAGCTGAGATTAGGAGCACACTCTTAAAGGGAGTGCTCCTAATCTCAGTTTGTTACCTGTATAAAAGACACCTGTCCACAGAAGCAATCAATCAATCAGATTCCAAACTCTCCACCATGGCCAAGACCAAAGAGCTCTCCAAGGATGTCAGGCACAAGATTGTAGACCTACACAAGGCTGGAATGGGCTACAAGACCATCGCCAAGCAGCTTGGTGAGAAGGTGACAACAGTTGGTGTGATTATTCGCAAATGGAAGAAACACAAAAGAACTGTCAATATCCCTCGGCCTGGGGCTCCATGCAAGATCTCACCTCGTGGAGTTGCAATGATCATGAGAACGGTGAGGAATCAGCGCAGAACTACAGGGGAGGATCTTGTCAATGATCTCAAGGCAGCTGGGACCATAGTCACCAAGAAAACAATTGGTAACACACTACGCCGTGAAGGACTGAAATCCTGCAGCGCCCGCAAGGTCCCCCTGCTCAAGTAAGCATATATACAGTGGGGAGAACAAGTATTTGATACACTGCCGATTTTGCAGGTTTTCCTACTTACAAAGCATGTAGAGGTCTGTAATTTTTATCATAGGTACACTTCAACTGTGAGAGACGGAATCTAAAACAAAAATCCAGAAAATCACATTGTATGATTTTTAAGTAATTAATTTGCATTTTATTTCATGACATAAGTATTTGATCACCTACCAACCAGTAAGAATTCTGGCTCTCACAGACCTGTTAGTTTTTCTTTAACCTGTTGAGGACAGACGTTCCGCTCACCAATATCCAATGGTAGAGCGTGGCGCGAAATACAAAAAAACCTTAAAAATGCTATAACTTCAATTTCTCAAACATATGACTATTTCACACCATTTGAAAGATAAGACTCTCGTTAATCCAACCACTGTCCGATTTCAAAAAGGCTTTACAGCGAAAGCAAAACATTAGATCATGTTAGGAGAGTACCCAATAATCACACAGCCATTTTCAAAGCAAGCATATACACTGCTCAAAAAAATAAAGGGAACACTTAAACAACACATCCTAGATTTGAATGAAAGAAATAATCTTATTAAATACTTTTTTCTTTACATAGTTGAATGTGCTGACAACAAAATCACACAAAAATAATCAATGGAAATCCAATTTATCAACCCATGGAGGTCTGGATTTGGAGTCGCACTCAAAATTAAAGTGGAAAACCACACTACAGGCTGATCCAACTTTGATGTAATGTCCTTAAAACAAGTCAAAATGAGGCTCAGTAGTGTGTGTGGCCTCCACGTGTCTGTATGACCTCCCTACAACGCCTGGGCATGCTCCTGATGAGGTGGCGGGTGGTCTCCTGAGGGATCTCCTCCCAGACCTGGACTAAAGCATCCGCCAACTCCTGGACAGTCTGTGGTGCAACGTAGCGTTGGTGGATGGAGCGAGACATGATGTCCCAGATGTGCTCAATTGGATTCAGGTCTGGGGAACGGGCGGGCCAGTCCATAGCATCAATGCCTTCCTCTTGCAGGAACTGCTGACACACTCCAGCCACATGAGGTCTAGCATTGTCTTGCATTAGGAGGAACCCAGGGCCAACCGCACCAGCATATGGTCTCACAAGGGGTCTGAGGATCTCATCTCGGTACCTAATGGCAGTCAGGCTACCTCTGGCGAGCACATGGAGGGCTGTGCGGCCCCCCAAAGAAATGCCACCCCACACCATGACTGACCCACCGCCAAACCGGTCATGCTGGAGGATGTTGCAAGCAGCAGAACGTTCTCCACAGCGTCTCCAGACTCTGTCACGTCTGTCACGTGCTCAGTGTGAACCTGCTTTCATCTGTGAAGAGCACAGGGCACCATTGGCAAATTTGCCAATCTTGGTGTTCTCTGGCAAATGCCAAACGTCCTGCACGGTGTTGGGCTGTAAGCACAACCCCCACCTGTGGACGTCGGGCCCTCATACCACCCTCATGGAGTCTGTTTCTGACCGTTTGAGCAGACACATGCACATTTGTGGCCTGCTGGAGGTCATTTTGCAGGGCTCTGGCAGTGCTCCTCCTGCTCCTCCTTGCACAAAGGCGGAGATAGCGGTCCTGCTGCTGGGTTGTTGCCCTCCTACAGCCTCCTCCACGTCTCCTGATGTACTGGCCTGTCTCCTGATAGCGCCTCCATGCTCTGGACACTATGCTGACAGACACAGAAAACCTTCTTGCCACAGCTCGCATTGATGTGCCATCCTGTATGAGCTGCACTACCTGAGCCACTTGTGTGGGTTGTAGACTCCGTCTCATGCTACCACTAGAGTGAAAGCACCGTCAGCATTCAAAAGTGACCAAAACATCAGCCAGGAAGCATAGGAACTGAGAAGTGGTCTGTGGTCTCCACCTGCAGAACCACTCCTTTATTGGGGGTGTCTTGCTTATTGCCTATAATTTCCACCTGTTGTCTATTCCATTTGCACAACAGCATGTGAAATGTATTGTCAATCAGTGTTGCTTCCTAAGTGGACAGTTTGATTTCACAGAAGTGTGATTGACTTGGAGTTACATTGTGTTGTTTAAGTGTTCCCTTTATATTTTTGAGCAGTATATGTCACAAAAACCCAAACCACAGCTAAATGCAGCACTAACCTTTGATGATCTTCATCAGATGACACTCCTAGGACATTATGTTATACAATACATGCATGTTTTGTTCAATCATGTTCATATTTATATCAAAAAACAGCTTTTTACATTAGCATGTGATGTTCAGAACTAGCATTCCCACCCAAAACTTCCGAATTTACTAAATTACTCATCATAAACGTTGACAAACTACATAACAATTATTTTAAGAATTATAGATACAGAACTCCTTTATGCAATCACTATGTCTGATTTTAAAATAGCTTTTCGGCGAAAGCACATTTTGCAATATTCTGAGGTCATAGCTCAGCCATCACAGGCTAGCTATTCAGACACCCGCCAACTTCGGGTCTCACTAAACTCAGAATTACAATTCGAAAAATTGTATTACCTTTGCTGTTCTTCATCAGAATGCACTCCCAGGACCTTCTACTTCAATAACAAATGTTGTTTTTGTTCCAAATAATCCATAGTTATGTCCAAATATCCCCGTTTTGTTCGTGCGTTCAGGTCACTATCCAAAGGGTAACGCGCGAGCGCATTTCGAGACCAAAAAATTCAAAATGTTCCATTACCGTACTTAGAAGCATGTTTAAAATCAGTTTTTATGCTATTTTTCTCGTAAAATTGCGATAATATTCCAACCGGACAATGTTGTATTCATTCAAAGAGGAAAATAAAAAATGGCGAGGTCTCGTGAACGCGCATCTCCAATCTCTGTCACCAGGCAGTCCACTGACAATCTGTGCTCCTGTACTCTGCCCAGAGACAGGAGACATGTCAATCCGGTTTCTGAAGGCTTTAGAGAGCCAGTGGAAGCCTTAGAAAGTGTCACGTAACAGCTCAAATTCTGTAATTTTGATTGAGATGCAACGGAAGGACTACAAATTGTCAGACAGGCCACTTCCTGCTTGGAATCTTCTCAGGTTTTTGCCTGCCATATGAGTTCTGTTATACTCACAGACACCATTCAAACAGTTTAGAAACTTTACAGTGTTTTCTATCCAAATCTACTAATTATATGCATATTCTAGTTTCTTGGCAAGAGTAGTAACCAGATTAAATCGGGTACGTTTTTTTCACCCGGCCGTGAAAATACTGCCCCCTATCCACAACTTAAGAAGCCCTCCTGTTCTCCACTCATTACCTGTATTAACTGCACCTGTTTGAACTCGTTACCTGTATAAAAGACACCTGTCCACACACTCAATCAAACAGACTCCAACCTCTCCACAATGGCCAAGACCAGAGAGCTGTGTAAGGACATCAGGGATACATTTGTAGACCTGCACAAGGCAGGGATGGGCTACAGGACAATAGGCAAGCAGCTTGGTGAGAAGGCAACAACTGTTGCCGCAATTATTAGAAAATGGAAGAAGTTCAAGATGACGGTCAATCACCCTCGGTCTGTGGCTCCATGCAAGATCTCACCTCGTGGGGCATGAATGATCATGAGGAAGGTGAGGGATCAGCCCAGAACTACACGGCAGGACCTGGTCAATGACCTGAAGAGAGCTGGGACCACAGTCTCAAAGAAAACCATTAGTAACACACTACGCCGTCATGGATTAAAACCACTCACCGCGCACGCAATGTCCCCCTGCTCAAGCCAGCGCATGTCCAGGCCCGTCTGAAGTTTGCCAGTGCATGTCCAGGCCCGTCTGAAGTTTGCCAATGACCATCTGGATGATCCAGAGGAGGAATGGGAGAAGGTCATGTGGTCTGATGAAACAAAAATAGAGGTTTTTGGTCTAAACTCCACTCGCCGTGTTTGGAGGAAGAAGAAGGATGAGTACAACCCCAAGAACACCATCCCAACCATGAAGCATGGAGGTGGAAACATCATTCTTTGGGGATGCTTTTCTGCAAAGGGGACAGGACAACTGCACCGTATTGAGGGGAGGATGGATGGGGTCATGTATCGTGAGATCTTGGCCAACAACCTCCTTCCCTCAGTAAGAGCATTGAAGATGGGTCGGGCTGTGTCTTCCAGCATGACAACGACCCGAAACACACAGCCAGGGCAACTAAGGAGTGGCTCCGTAAGAAGCATCTCAAGGTCCTGGAGTGGCCTAGCCAGTCTCCAGACCTGGACCCAATAGAAAATCTTTGGAGGGAGCTGAAAGTCCGTATTGCCCAGCGACAGCCCCGAAACCTGAAGAATCTGGAGAAGGTCTGTATGGAGGAGTTGGCCAAAATCCCTGCTGCAGTGTGTGCAAACCTGGTCATGAACTACAGGAAACGTATGATCTCTATAATTGCAAACCAAGGCTTCTGTACCAAATATTAAGTTCTGCTTTTCTGATGTATCAAATACTTATGTCATGCAATAAAATGCAAATTAATTACTTAAAAATCATACAATGTGATTTTCTGGATTTTTGTTTTAGATTCCTTCTCTCACAGTTGAAGTGTACCTATGATAAAAAAATTACAGACCTCTACATGCTTTGTAAGTAGGAAAACCTGCAAAATCGTCAGTGTATCAAATACTTGTTCTCCCCACTGTACATGCCCGTCTGAAGTCTGCCAATGAACATCTGAATGATTCAGAGGACAACTGGGTGAAAGTGTTGTGGTCAGATGAGACCAAAATAGAGCTCTTTGGCATCAACTCAACTCGCCGTGTTTGGAGGAGGAGGAATGGGGCCTATGACCCCAAAAACACCATCCCCATGTCAAACATGGAGGTGGAAACATTATGCTTTGGGGGTGTTTTTCTGCTAAGGGGACAGGACAACTTCACCGCATCAAAGGGACGATGGACGGGGCCATGTACCGTCAACTCTTAGGTGAGAACCTCCTTCCCTCAGCCAGGGCATTGCAAATGGGTCGTGGATGGGTATGACAATGACCCAAAACACACGGCCAAGGCAACAAAGGAGTGGCTCAAGAAGAAGCACAATAAGGTCCTGGAGTGGCCTAGCCAGTCTCCAGACCTTAATCCCATAGAAAATCTGTGGAGCTGAAGGTTCGAGTTGCCAAACGTCAGCATCGAAACCTTAATGACTTCGAGAAGCTCTGCAAAGAGGAGTGGGACAAAATCCCTCCTGAGATGTGTGCAAACCTGGTGGCCAACTACAAGAAACGTCTGACCTCTGATTGCCAACAAGGGTTTTGCCACCAAGTACTAAGTCACGTTTTGTAGAGGGGTCAAATACTTATTTCCCTCATTAAAATGCAAATCATTTTATAACATTTTTAACATGCCTTTTTCTGGATTATTTCGTTGTTATTCTGTCTCTCTGTCACGCCCTGACCTGAGAGAGACGGTTTATTTCTCTATTTTGTTAGGTCAGAGTGTGGGGTGGGCATTCTATGGTTTATATTTCTATGTTTTGGCCAGGTATGGTTTCCAATAAAAGGCAGCTGCCTATCGTTGTCTCTGATTGGGAACCATACTTAGGCAGCACTTTTCCCTCCTTGAGTTGTGGGATCTTATTTTTGTACTGCGTGTGAAGCCTGCAAGACGTGACGGTCGTTTTCCATTGTTTATTATTTTGTTTAAGTGTTCAGAGTTAAAATAAATATCAAGATGAACACTTACCATGCTGTACCTTGGTCTACTCCTTTGCACAATCGTTACAGAAGATCCCACCACCAAAGGACCAAGCAGCGTGGGCCGGATGACTGGACCTGGGAGGAAATCCTGGATGGGGCAGGACCCTGGACAAGGCCTGGGGAGTATCATGCGTTTTTCTGGATTTTTTGTTGTTGTTATTCTGTCTCTCACTGTTCAAATAAACCTACCATTAAAATTATAGACTGATCATTTCTTTGTCAGTGGGCAAATCAGCAGGGGATCAAATACTTTTTTCCCTCACTGTAGGTCTGGCCATCACCTGCAATTCGATATGTCGGCTAATTATTTATCTCCATTTACATACACTTATTTTTTTCATAACAGAATAGCTGCGGTATTTCGGTTTTCAAAGCAATTTAATTGGCTATTTTTGTTAATGGCCTTGTTGCCCTTGTTGTAGATTGGGCATCTCTTGAAGGCCAATTGGCCTTGCCCATAAAATCATGAAATTACAGGCCTGGTCCACACAAGACATGAAACAACATGACACAATACAGAATATTAATAGTCAGAACAGCTAAAGGTCAGAACTAAATACATTTTAAAGTGGCACACATAGCCTTCATATCAATACATCCACACAAAATATCTAGGTCAAATAGGGGAGTGGCATTGTGCAGTAAGGTATTGCTTTATCTGAATTTTTAAACCAGGTTAGCTGTTCATTTGAGCAATATGAGATGAAATGGAGTTCCATGCAATAATAGCTCTATATAATACCGTACACTTCCTTGAATTTGTTCTAGATTTGGGGACTGTGGAAAGACCCCTGGTGGCATGTCTGGTGGGGAAGGTGTGTGTGTCAGAGCTGTATGTAAGTTGACTACGCAAACAATTTGGAATGTTCCATACATTAATGTTTCTTATAAAAATAAGAAGTGATGCAGTCAGTCTCAACTTTTAGCCAAGAGAGACTGCCATGCATGTAATTTATATTAGCCCTCTGATTACAATGAAGAGCAAGACATGCGCTGCGTTCTGGGCCAGCTGCAGCTGAACTAGGTCTTTCTTTTCAACACTTGACCACATGACTTGATAATAGTAAAAATAAAACAAAACTACAGCCTGCAGGACTTGCTTTTTGGAGTGTGGTGTCAAAAAATCTGAGCATCTCTTTATTATGGACAGACCTCCCATCTTTACAACCATTGATTATATATGTTTTGACCATGACAATTTACAATCTAAGGTAACACCAAGTAATTTAGTATCCTTAACTTGTTCAACAGCGAGTGGCACAGTGGTCTAAGGCACTGCATCTTAGTGCTTGAGGCGTCACTATAGACACCCTGGTTTGATTCCAGGCTGTATCACAAGCAGCTGTGATTGGGAGTCCCATAGGGTGGCGCACAATTGGCCCAGCGTTGTCTGGGTTTGGCTGATGTAGGCTGTCATTGTAAATAAGAATTTGTTTTTAACTGACTTGCCTAGTTAAATAAAGGTTAAATTAATAAATAAAATAAAAAACAGCCAACCCCTTCATTACCAGATTCAGCTGAGATTTAGAGTTTAGGGAATGACTTGTACCAAATTCATGCTCTGAGTTTTAGAGATGTTCAGGACCAATTTATACTGGCCACCCACTCCAAAACTGACTGCAACTCCTTGTTAAGGATTTCTGTAACTTCACTAGCTGTGATTGCCGACATGTATATGGTTGAATCATCAGCATACATGGACACACAGTCTTTGTTTAATGCCAGTGGCAGATCATTGGTAAAAATAAAAAAGGGTAGCAGGGCCTAGAGAGCTGTCCTGTGGTACACCACACCCTACATGTTTGATAATAGAGAGGTTTCCATTTAAAGAAAACCCATGTTATGGTCAATAATATCAAAGGCTGCACTGAAATCTAACAGTACAGCTCCCACGATCCTCTTATGATCAATTTCTTTCAACCAATCATCATTCATTTGTGTCAGTGCAGTACATGGTGAGTGCTCTTTTCTATAAGCATGCTGAAAGTCTGTTGCCAATTTGTTTACAGAGAAATGGCATTGTATTTGGTCAAACACAATTTATTCCAATAGTTTGCTGATAGCTGGCAACAAGCTGATAGGTCTGCTGTTAGAACCAGTAAAGGCCGCTTTACCACTCTTGGGTAGCGGAATTACTTTGGCTGAGGACAAACACCTTCCTTTAGATTCAGATTAAATGTATGACAGGTAGGAGTGGCCTTAATGGCTCACTGTTCATTGTTGCCATTTCCTGCCTAAGTTTGCCCACTTTGCCAATAAAGTAATCATTAGAATAATTGGCAACATAAAATGGTTTTGTGATGAATACGCCATCTGATTTGATGAAAGGGTGGACTTGAATTTGTCTTCCTTCCAATAATTTCATTTAAAGTACTCCAAAGTTTTTTTTCCCCATCATCCTTTATATCATTGATCTTGGCTTCATTTATTTTCTTTTTTCTTTTTGTTGAATTTAGTCACATAATTTCTTAATCTGCAATAAATCAGCCACAGATGTGCAGCCAGACTTATTAGCCACTCCTTTTACCCCATTACTTTCAACCATACAGTTTTTCAATTCCTCATTAATCCATTAATATTTCTAAAAGTCAGTTTCTTAACAGGTGCATGTTTATCAATAATTGGAAGCAGCAATTTCACAAATTAAACAAGTGCACCCGTCTGGATGCTCTTTATTAATCACATCAGACCAACAAATATTTTTTAGATCATGCACATAAGAGTTAAAGCAAAAAATGTGATCACTACATGTGGGTGATCTTGTTCCTGTCGTGTTTGTAAACACCCTGGAGGTTGATTAATTAATAACCTGAACCTGGGAAGCTTCCTCTTGAGCGGACTGTTTGATGAAAACCAGTCAATATTGAGGTCCCCAAGAAAGTTGACCTCTCTGTTTACATTGTATCAGTTTTACACTGGTTATTTAGAACCTAACGGACAACTAGGAAAAGCTCAAACCAAGTTTATTCACCCACTGGGTCAAACAGCTGCAAAGACAAAGCCCTCTTTACACAAACACATATTTATACCCCCATTTAGGCAGAGTCTCCTCCTTTCTCTAAACACTACATTATTGTTGCTAGGCAGGAAGTTTAGGGATGTGGGTAATAAACTGTGCCTTCTCCCTTCATGTGACCTGGCCTGACCTTGGTCCACAAACTAATCAACAGCTATCCACCCTTATCAGTGACCGCAACCATGTTATTCCCTTTACCCTTACTTAGTAACTTTTCAGGGCGCTGGCTCTTATACAACCTCCATTGACCCCACCATATACATTCCTCATACATGTAACAATTAACTTCTAGTAAAGCAAGTATTTCAAACTAGAATTCAACAACATCACATACACTATCAAGCATTTCACACACATTATTTAGATACTGACTGTTAGCACTTGATGGTCTATAGCAACACCCCAAAATAATAGGCTTTAGATGAGGCAGGTAAACCTGCAACCACAGCACTTCAATAACACTTGACAGAGATCTTCTCTAAGCATTACAGGAATATGGCTCTGAATATATATATAGAAACATCTCCCCATAAGCATTCCTGTCTCTTCTATAGATGTTATATCCTTGTATTGCTACTGCTGTATCATCAAAGGAATTATCTAAATGAGTCTCAGGTTGTGCGCTACTGGTGTAGAAGTCAGGTGCAGGAGAGCAGAGAGTTGTGATCAGGGGCGCACTTTATTTGGTAGAAGCAAGCAACTGCGTCAAACAAACCTCCAGCCAAAAGCAAAAGTGAAAAGCGCAACAAAGTCACAATGATGCAAAAATGTTTAACAATCAAACATACTACGGGTGAACACGGTACCCGGAGAAAAACCAGCCTGGTGTGTCACACAAAACACGTAACAAAAACAATTCCACACAAAGACATGGGGGGAACAGAGGGAATATATATGTAATGTGATTATGGAATGTAAACCAGGTGTGCGGGGAAACAAGACAAAACAAATGGAACAATGAACAGTGGAGCGGCGATGGCTAGAATACTGGTGACGTTGACCGCCGAACGCTGCCCGAACAAGGAGAGGAGCCGACTTCGGCGGAAGTCATGACAATATCAAATCAAATCTATTTATATAGCCCTTCATACATCAGCTGATTTCTCAATGTGCTGTACAGAAACCCAGTCTAAAACCCCAAACGGCAAGTAATGCAGGTGTAGAAGCACGGTGGCTAGAAAAAACTCCCTAGAAAGGCCAAAACCTAGGAAGAAACCTAGAGAGGAACCAGGCTATGAGGGGTGGCCAGTCCTCTTCTGGCTGTGCCGGGTGGAGATTATAACAGAACATGGCCAAGATGTTAAAATGTTCACAAATGACCAGCATGGTCAAATAATAATAATCACAGTAGTTGTAGAGGGTGCTATAAGTCAGCACCTCAAGAGTAAATGTCAGTTGGCTTTTCATAGCCGATCATTGAAAGTATCTCTACCGCTCCTGCTGTCTCTAGAGAGTTGAAAACAGCAGGTCTGGGACAGGTAGCACGTCCGGTGAACAGGTCAGGGTTCCATAGCCGCAGGCAGAACAGTTGAAACTGGAGCAGCAGCACAGCATGGTGGACTGGGGACAACAAGGAGTCATCATGCCAGGTAGTCCTGAGGCATGGTCCTAGGGCTCAGGTCCTCCGAGAGAGAGAGAGAGAGAGAGGGAGAAAGAAAGAAAGAAAGAAAGAAAGAAAGAAAGAAAGAAAGAAAGAAAGAAAGAAAGAAAGAAAGAAAGAAAGAAAGAAAGAAAGAGAGAATTAGAGAGAGCATACTTAAATTCACACAGGACACCGGAAAAGACAGGAGAAATACTCCAGATATAACAGACTGACCCTAGCCTCCCGACACATAAACTACTGCAGCATAAATACTGGAGGCTGAGACAGGAGGGGTCAGGAGACACTGTGGCCCCATCCGATGATACCCCCGGACAGGGCCAAACAGGCAGGATATAACCCCACACACTTTGCCAAAGCACAGCCCCCACACCACTAGAGGGATATCTTCAAACACCAACTTACCATCCTGAGACAAGGCCGAGTATAGCCCACAAAGATCTCCGCCATGGCACAACCCAAGGGGGGGCGCCAACCCAGACAGGAAGACCACGTCAGTGACTCAACCCACTCAAGTGATGCACCCCTCCTAGGGACGGCATGGAAGAACACCAGTAAGCCAGTGACTCAGCCCCTGTAATAGGGTTAGAGGCAGAGAATCCCAGTGGAGAGAGGGGAACCGGCCAGGTAGAGACAGCAAGGGCGGTTCGTTGCTCCAGTGCCTTTCTGTTCACCTTCACACTCCTGGGCCAGACTACACTCAATCATAGGACTTACTGAAGAGATGAGTCTGCAGTAAAGACTTAAAGGTTGAGACCGAGTCTGCGTCTCTCACATGGGTAGGCAGACCATTCCATAAAAATGGAGCTCTATAGGAGAAAGCCCTGCCTCCAGCTGTTTGCTTAGAAATTCTAGGGACAATTAGGAGGCCTGCGTCTTGTGATTGTAGCGTACGTGTAGGTATGTACGGCAGGACCAAATCAGAAAGATAGGTAGGAGCAAGCCCATGTAATGCTTTGTAGGTTAGCAGTAAAACCTTGAAATCAGCCCTTGACTTAACAGGAAGCCAGTGTAGGGAGGCTAGCACTGGAGTAATATGATCACATTTTTGGTTCTAGTCAGGATTCTAGCAGCCGTATTTAGCACTAACTGAAGTTTATTTAGTGCTTTATCCGGGTAGCCGGAAAGTAGAGCATCGCAGTAGTCCAACCTACAAGTAACAAAAGCATTGATACACTTTTCTGCATCATTTCTGGACAGAAAGTTCCTGATTTTTGCAATGTTACGTAGATGGAAAAAAGATGTCCTTGAAACAGTCTTGATATGTTCTTCAAAATGGAGATCAGGGTCCAGAGTAACGCCGAGGTCCTTCACAGTTTTATTTGAGACGACTGTACAACCATCAAGATTAATTGTCAGATTCAACAGAAGATCTCTTTGTTTCTTGGGACCTAGAACAAGCATCTCTGTTTTGTCTGAGTTTAAAAGTAGAACGTTTGCAGCCATCCACTTCCTTATGTCTGAAACACAGGCTTCTAGTGAGGGGCAATTTTTGGGCTTGACCATGTTTCATTGAAATGTACAGCTGTGTGTCATCCGCATAGCAGTGAAAGTTAACATTATGTTTTCGAATGACATCCCCAAGAGTTAAAATATATAGTGAAAACAATAGTGGTCCTAAAACGGAGCCTTGAGGAACACCGAAATTTACAGTTGATTTGTCAGAGGACAAACCATTCACAGAGTCAAACTGATATCTTTCCGACAGATAAGATATAAACCAGGCCAGAACTTGTTTGTGTAGACCAATTTGGGTTTCCAATCTCTCCAAAAGAATGTGGTGATCGATGGTATCAAATGAAGCACTAAGATCTAGGAACACGAGGACAGATGCAGAGCCTCGGTCTGATGCCATTAAAAGGTCATTTACCACCTTCACAATTGCAGTCTCAGTGCTATGATGGGGTCTAAAACCAGACTGAAGCGTTTCGTATACATTGTTTGTCTTTAGGAAGGCAGTGAGTTGCCGCGCAACAGCTTTTTCTAAAATATTTGAGAGGAATGGAAGATTCGATATAGGCCGATAGTTTTTTATATTTTCTGGGTCAGGATTTGGCTTTTTCAAGAGATATTACTGCCACTTTTAGTGAGTTTGGTACACATCCGGTGGATAGAGAGCCGTTTATTATGTTCAACATAGGAGGGCCAAGCACAGGAAGCAGCTCTTTCAGTAGTTTAGTTGGAATAGGGTCCAGTATGCAGCTTGAAGGTTTAGAGGCAATGATTATTTTCATCATTGTGTCAAGAGATATAGTACTAAAACACTTTAGTGTCTCCCTTGATCCTAGGTCCTGGCAGAGTTGTGCAGACTCAGGACAATGGAGCTTCGGAAGAATACGCAGATTTAAAGAGGAGTCCGTAATTTGCTTTCTAATGATCATGATCTTTTCCTCAAAGAAGTTCATGAATTTATTACTGCTGAAGTGAAAGCCATCCTCTCTTGGGGAATGCTGCATTTTAGTTAGCTTTGCGACAGTATCAAAAATAAATTTCGGATTGTTCTTATTTTCCTCAATTAAATTGGAAAAATTGGATGATCGAGCAGCAGTGAGGGCTCTTCGATACTGCACGGTACCGTCTTTCCAAGCTAGTCGGAAGACTTCCAGTTTGGTGTGGCGCCATTTCCGTTCCAATTTTCTGGAAGCTTGCTTCAGAGCTCGTGTATTTTCTGTATACCAGGGAGCTAGTTTCTTATGACAAATGTTTTTAGTTTTTAGGGGTGCAACTACATCTAGGGTATTGCGCAAGGTTAAATTGAGTTCCTCAGTTAGGTGGTTAACTGATTTTTGTCCTCTGACGTCCTTGGGTAGGCAGAGGGAGTCTGGAAGGGCATCAAGGAATCTTTGGGTTGTCTGAAAATTTATAGCACGACTTTTAATGCTCCTTGGTTGGGGTCTGAGCAGATTATTTGTTGCGATTGCAAACGTAATAAAATGGTGGTCCGATAGTCCAGGATAATGGGGAAAAACATTAAGATCCACAACATTTATTCCACGGGACAAAACTAGGTCCGAGTATGACTGTGGCAGTGAGTAGGTCCAGAGACATGTTGGACAAAACCCACTGAGTCAATGATGGTTCCGAAAGCCTTTTGGAGTGGGTCTGTGGACTTTTCCATGTGAATATTAAAGTCACCAAAAATTTGAATATTATCTGCTATGACTACAATGTCCGATAGGAATTCAGGGAACTCAGTGAGGAACGCTGCATATGGCCCAGGAGGCCTGTAAACAGTAGCTATAAAAAGTGATTGAGTAGGCTGCATAGATTTCATGACTAGAAGCTCAAAAGACAAAAACGTTGTTGTTTTCATTTTTTGTAAATTGAAATTTGCTATCTTAAATGTTAGCAACACCTCCGCCTTTGCGGGATGCACGGGGCATATGGTCACTAGTGTAACCAGGAGGTGAGGCCTCATTTAACACAGTAAATTCATCAGGCTTAAGCCATGTTTCAGTCAGGCCAATCACATCAAGATTATGATCAGTGATTAGTTCATTGACTATAACTGCCTTTGAAGTAAGGGATCTAACATTAAGTAGCCCTATTTTGAGATGTGAGGTATCACGATCTCTTTCAATAATGGCAGGAATGGAGGAGGTCTTTATTCTAGTGACATTGCTAAGGCGAACACCGCAATGTTTACTTTTGCCCAACCTAGGTCGAGGCACAGACACGGTCTCAATGGGGATAGCTGAGCTGACTACACTGACTGTGCTATGTAAGTTATTTATTTCATTAACCTTCTTTCTAAAGCTACATACATTAATATGGGCTATTTTCAGCCTTTCCTGGGTAGCTTCTCAAGAGACAAACTAAGCAAGAGAAAAAAACGAATTCCGCGGTCCATTAATCAGTTTGTGTGTGTGTGTGCGCTCTGGGGTTGAATCTACGAACCCATAGGCTTGGCTCTCTCATCCCTTCCAGGCTTTTGGGAATGAGGGTGGACAATGACCTGTCATAGCAGTCTATGACAGGTCAGCGGAGTCAATCACCACCTTCCGGAGACACCTGAAACCCCACCTCTTTAAGGAATACCTAGGATAGGATAAAGTAATCCTTCTAACCCCCCCCCCCCCCCTTAAAAGATTTAGATGCACTATTGTAAAGTGGTTGTTCCACTGGATATCATAAAATGCACCAATTTGTAAGTCGCTCTGGATAAGAGCGTCTGCTAAATGACTTAAATGTAAATGTAATAGCAGATGTAAGCATTGACCCCACGCGCTCTGGCAGCTTTCATGGACAGGATAAGTTATTTTCTCTTCTGGCGCACAGCTTCAGGATAGTCCTCATTGAGGAAAATGTATGTTCCTCTCAATTTGTTGGCTCTTTCCAGAACAGCTACCTTGTCCTTGAACATCAGGAACTTGATTGGCATGGGTCTGTCTTGAACTTGGCCTGGGCCTATCTTGAAACACTATTGGCCTGGGCCTGTCACGTGGGCCGGTGGTGGGTTTTCCAATCCTGTGGGAATCTTCCTGTGGTCCATCTTCAGTTTCTCTGAGATCATTTCCCTCACTTTGTCCTCAGACTCTGACCAGGTCTTATGTGGAGATTCTGCGATTCCGTCCACAACAATGTTGTTCTGCCTTGATTGTCCCTCGAGATAATCTGATTTGTCTGTCATTGTTATCATGGATTCACATACAGAACTAAAGTCCTCTCTCAATGACTTAGATTTCTGTAATCTTGCCATTTTCCTGTTTAAACTTATCGAACTGACCCTGGGAGAACTACAAACTGTTCTTCAGGTCCTGGACCTGTCTGATCAGATCGTCCATTCTTTTATTAGTTGACTTCACCAGTATTTGTACACAACTCTTGAAGCTATTTTCTTGATGTTGTAACAACTGCTTGTAGAAATCTTTTTGTTTGTCTAAAATTTCCTTCACCTGTGATAGACAGACACCACCCTCCTCAAAGGTACTCCCACCGGCTTTGGTCTTTCTCATGGTAGCAACGTAGGCTACGCTGTTACTCCTCACAGTTCCAGACAGGGCAGCTCGCAGGGAAGGTGGAAACAGCAACAAAAAGCAGGGATCACATGTATTTTATACCATTCCACTTATTCCACTTCAGCCATTACCACGAGCCTGTCCTCCTCAATTAGCGTGCCACCAATCTTCTGCGATGTTAACATATTATAATGATACTCCTGAATCACAATGATCAATAAACGTGTTTCTTGAGTGTACTTTTAACAGAGTTGAGATTTACTTCAACGTGAATTCACCCTATTTCTTACAGCCTTACACCTATAAAGTTGTTTCAGATACACATAAGTGCCTAGGGAGGAGGGGTTAGGCTTTCTTCAGTACTGGACAGGGTCTAACTATACTGACCCAATAAGTACATGTCCTAGAGATATCCTTTATTGTGACAGTGGTTATGGTGCTTGTCATTGGTGCTGATGGCCTGGATTTCAGACCGGTAAGACAGGTGTGTCAAACTCCTTACATGGAGGGCCTAGTGTCTGCTGTTTTATTTATTATTATTTTCAATTAAGATCAAGACAACCAGGTGAGAGGAGTTCCTTCCTAATTAGTGACCTTAATTCATCAATCAATTACAAGGGAGGAAGACACTCGGCCCTCTGTGGAATGAGTTTGACAGACAAGCTAAGGGAATCACCCTACTCTCCCATTCTTATCAAAATATGTTAATGTCAAAGTTAAAAAACCTATCTGATATAGTTAAAATGAGTTTGTCACTCAGATATGGGAATCTGTAGGATTTCTTCTTGAGCACGAATTTTGAAACTAAATGGATCCGTGGTTCACCAATCAGGGCATTGACTGGCTCGGCAACAGTAACAAGGCGTGATGTGTAAAGAATTTTTTGGGGGGAGAACAATTCTTTAGAACTATAAAGCGACGTCCTGACAATTGATACACATAAATGTTCCTGCAACGTTCCCATGAAACGTGTCTAGAACATTAATGTCTTATATTCTGAGAACATGGCAACCTTGTTATGTGTATGTTTGGTGGGACGTTCATGGAATATTCTCCTAACCCACAGAAACGGGACACATGAATGTTCTTGCAACATTCCCATGTCTAGAACATTAATATCTTAAGTTCTGAGAACATGGTAACCATGTTTTAGGTAAGTTCTATTTGACATTAAGGGAATATTTTCTTGTAAATATTCCTAGCACATCCTGGGTAAATTCCTATGAAAACGTTAGTTAACCTGTTAGGGCTAGGGGGCAGCATTGACACGGCTGGATAAAAAACATACCCGATTTAATCTGGTTACCACTCCTACTCAGTAACTAGAATATGCATATACTTATTACATATGGATAGAAAACACCCTAAATTTTCTAAAACTGTTTGAATGGTGTCTGTGAGTATAACAGAACTCAAATGGCAGGTCAAAACCTGAGAGATTCCTTTACAGGAAGTGGCCTGTCTGACCATTTCTGGAACTTCTTTGCCATCTCTATCATTTACTAAGGATCTCTGCTCTAACGTGACACTTCCCACGTCGTCCATAGGCTCTCAGAGCCCGGGAAAAAAGAGAATGTCGTCATTCCAGCCCCAGGCTGAAACACATTATCGCCTTTCTCAAGTGGCCCATCAAGAGACACTAGCTTATGCGCGTGACCCCGACCGCCCCCGCCTTTGGGATTTTTTCCTCTGTTTGCCGAAAAGGAGATTCCCTGTCGGAATTTTATCGCTTTTCTACGAGAAAAATGACGTAAAAATTGATTTTAAACAGCGGTTGACATGCTTCGACGTACGGCAATTGAATACTTTGAATTTTATTGTCAGGAATTGCGCCAAGCGCGCGACACTTCTTTACTATTTCGGATAGTGTCTGGAACGCACGAACAAAACGCCGCTATTCGGATATAACGATGGATTATTTTGGACCAAACCAACATTTGTTATTGAAGTAGACGTCCTGGGTGTGCATTCTGACGAAGACAACAAAAGGTAATGACATTTTTATAATAGTAAATATGATTATGGTGAGTGCTAAACTTGCCGGGTGTCTAAATAGCGAGCCCGTGATGCCTGGGCTATGTACTTAGAATATTGCAAAATGTGCTTTCACCAAAAAGCTATTTTAAAATCGGACATATCGAGTGCATAGAGGAGGTCTGTATCTATAATTCTTAAAATAATTGTTATGCTTTTTGTGAACGTTTATCGTGAGTAATTTAGTAAAATGTTAGCGAATTCCCCGTAAGTTTGCGGGGGGTATGCTAGTTCTGAACGTCACATGCTAATGTAAAAAGCTGGTTTTTGATATAAATATGAACTTGATTGAACAAAACATGCATGTATTGTATAACACAATGTCCTAGGGTTGTCATCTGATGAAGATCATCAAAGGTGAGTGCTGCATTTAGCTGTCTTCTGGGTTTTGGTGACATTATATGCTGGCTTGAAAAATGGGTGTCTGATTATTTCTGGCTTGGTACTCTGCTGACATAATCTAATGTTTTGCTTTCGTTGTAAAGCCTTTTTGAAATCGGACAGTGTGGTTAGATTAACGAGAGTCTTATCTTTAAATGGCTGTAAAATAGTCATATGTTTGAGAAATTGAAGTAATATGATTTTGAAGATTTTGAAAATCGCGCCACAGGATGGCAGTGGCTGTTACGTAGGTGGGACGAATTCGTCCCGCCGGTCCCATAGAGGTTAATGACCTATAGAGACTCATAAGGGAACATTCTCTAAAGTTGTGGGAACATTTGTTGTTAGCTGGGTTACTACAGTACGTCCATTTTTGGACTTATAAAATATTGATATGTGCCCATTGATTCTTGAATAATATAACTTAGAAATGCCTCATGAGTTTAGTTCAACTGTCTTGCCTCATCAGAACCCAAAGTATAAGCATGTTTTACCCCAATGTTTGTAAACAAAGTAAATGTAAACCATGGTTAAAACTATAATTTTGTTATCATGGATGGTCAGTCCTTACATCCATAGCTCTGTCAAAGACAGTGCAGTATAAAGATAGACAGAAACTGCTTCTCCAATAAAATCCCAGATCACACTTGTAGGCCATGTCATGTCAATGTTGGTTAGCTAAGGTCATGCGCATATGTTCTAACAGTTGTCTCACGCCGAACTGCGCATATGCAGGGCGTCAAATCAAAGGCACTTCTTCGATATAAAAATGTTTTTGTCAAAATTTTAAAAAAAATGTCACTTTCACGAGGTTGGAGTAATCACATGTTCAACTCTTTAAGACGTTGTCTCGAATCTGGGTTGTGCCTTTAGATTTTGAGAAAATGAACAACAAAGGAAGAATTTTTCATTTCTCTCATTGTCTTCTCAAACCCCAGCCTGGTCTGTTTGGCAAGCGTTTCCGGAATTCTTATGACGTTGCACCTCTAGTTTTAGAAACTCTGTGGGTCTGTCTATGAATTTGAGCGTGGTTGCAATTCTCAAGCCCCATCCCTCAGTTTTTAGCGAAACAGTGGCAGAAAGAACACTTACATTTTTTTCAACTGCTGATTGCCGCTTTAAGAATTCATAGAATCTGATGAACAATGTACACCTCACAGTTATCTCTTTCATTCTTTCTCCATTTCTCTCTTCCATCTCAGGACTGATGTATTGTTGTTCATGCCTGACATTTTCTCCTCTCCACTTCCCACCTGTTTCACCCACACACTCTGGCACTCTCTGCTGTTTGTAGGCTCACAGAATGAGCTGCTCATGAAAGGGAATCACATTTTTTTTAATCACACTGATGTAGGTTCATCTATCTTTTCCATCTCTCCCTGTTTTACATTTTGTTGTTCAGCATGATTGTAGTTATTTATGGAGAAATGCACCTAAACCCAATACATCCTGTTGCATTTCTTGATTAGACTACACATTTGTAAGGGTATGGGGAAAGGGAGACCCCTACTCAGTTGTACTACTGAATGCATTCAACTGAAATGTGTCTTCCGCATTTAACCCAACACCTCTGAATCAGAGACAGATGTTTACCTTGTCAGCTCGGGGATTCAATCCAGCAACCTTGCGATTACTGGCTTAACACTCTAACCACTAGGCTACCTGCCACCCTGTAATTTTATCATCAAAGCTCTCTGTGTGAGATTTCGCTTTTTTAATATATATATACTGTACTGCCTGTTGAGTTGTACTGTGTTATCATCTTACCAACTTTTTCTTGTTTGGGGTATAGATATAAGATTTTGTAAAGCTACCAAATTGCACTGCTTGCCAAGCATATTTGCCCCTTGCGGGACATCTAAAGTATATGGAATTGAATTGAATGTTCTAGTTTCCTTACAATAGAGCTTCTGGTTAGTTAGACAACTTGAGTAGTAACATTTGATGTAGCAGAAGTCACCCGTAGTGGACCTTTGTCAGTTCTGTTTGTGCCTGAAGGTAGAGTTGTATTGCAGGGCCATTGTGGTGTGACGAGCAATACACAAACACTGTTTCAATGGGAGGAGAGAGGTTATTGAATTATAGAGGGTCATAGGCAGCATTACAGAACTGACAAAGGTCCACTACGGGTGACTTCTGCTCCATCAACTGTTACTACTCTGATTAGAGCCTCTACAAGCTACCCACTGGGCACACACACACCACACTATTTCAACATGTAAATGTGGGTAATATTTGGTAGAGACGTCAGGGAGATTGCAACCTTTTTTCACCAACTCTAAAAGTCAGCAAGAAGTTTGTTGAATTCCTAATGTGTTATCACTATGCTTTCAGCCATCTAAAAGGACAACCAAATTCCGATTGAAAAACAAAGTCTGATTTCTTGTTTAGGTGTCATCTACAGTAAATGTGTTATCACTGTGCTTTCAACCATTTTAAAGGACAACACTGTTTAAATGGGAATACAATGTCAGAATTGTTTTATTTATTTTATACAACACAATGTTTGTGAGAAAGTTCCTGTTCCTGCAACTTTCCCATGAAACGTGTCTAGAACATTAATGTCTTATATTCTGAGAACATGGCAACCATGTTCTGTGTATGTTTGGTGGGACGTTTATGGAATATTCTCCTAACCCACAGAAATGGGACACATGAATGTTCTTGCAACATTCCCATGTCTAGAACATTAATATCTTAAGTTCTGAGAACATGGTAACCATGTTTTAGGTAAGTTCTATTTGACATCCTGGGTAAATTCCTATGAAAACATTAGTTAATGACCTATAGAGACTCATAAGGGAACATTCTCTAAAGTTGTGGGAACATTTGTTGTTAGCTGGGTTACTACAGTATGTCCATTTTTGGACTTATAAAATATTGATATGTGCCCATTGATTCTTGAATAATATAACTTAGAAATGCCTCATGAGTTTAGTTCAACTGTCTTGCCTCATCAGAACCCAAAGTATAAGCATGTTTTACCCCAATGTTTGTAAACAAAGTAAATGTAAACCATGGTTAAAACTATAATTTTGTTATCATGGATGGTCAGTCCTTACATCCATAGCTCTGTCAAAGACAGTGCAGTATAAAGATAGACAGAAACTGCTTCTCCAATAAAATCCCAGATCACACTTGTAGGCCATGTCATGTCAATGTTGGTTAGCTAAGGTCATGCGCATATGTTCTAACAGTTGTCTCACGCCGAACTGCGCATGTGCAGGGCGTCAAATCAAAGGCACTTCTTCGATATTAAAAATGTTTTTGTCCAACAAAAAAAATTAATTGTCAATTTCACGAGGTTGGAGTAATCACATGTTCAACTCTTTAAGACGTTGTCTCGAATCTGGGTTGTGCCTTTAGATTTTGAGAAAATGAACAACAAAGGAAGAATTTTTCATTTCTCTCATTGTATTCTCAAACCCCAGCCTGGTCTGTTTGGCAAGCGTTTCCGGAATTCTTATGACGTTGCACCTCTAGTTTTAGAAACTCTGTGGGTCTGTCTATGAATTTGAGAGTGGTTGCAATTCTCAAGCCCCATCCCTCAGTTTTTAGCGAAACAGTGGCAGAAAGAACACATACATTTTTTTCAACTGCTGATTGCCGCTTTAAGAATTCATAGAATCTGATGAACAATGTACACTTCACAGTTATCTCTTTCATTCTTTCTCCATTTCTCTCTTCCATCTCAGGACTGATGTATTGTTGTTCATGCCTGACATTTTCTCCTCTCCACCACAGGGCACAAACTGGTTAAATCAACGTTGAACAAAAATATAAATGCAACATATTAAGTGTTGGTCCTATGTTTCATGAGCAGAAATAAAACATTGTAGACAATAAGCTTATTTTTCTCATTTTGTGTTGCACAAATGTGTTTACATCCCTGTTAGTCTCCTTTGCCAAGATAATCAATTCACCTGACAGGTTTGGCATATTAAGAAGCTGATTAAACAGTATGATCATTACACAGGTGCACCTTGCACTGGGGAAAATAAAAGGCCACTCTAAAATGTGCAGTTTTCTCACACAACACAATGCCACAGATGTCTCAAGTTTTGAGGGAGAGTGCAATTGGCATGCTGACTGCAGGAACGCCCACTAGAGCTGTTGCCAGAGAATTCAATATACATTTCTCTACTGTAAGTCGTCGTCAAGGTCGTTAAAGAGAATTTGGCAGTACGTCCAACCGGCCTCACAACCACAGACCACATGTAAGACCACACACCAGCCCGGAGACACCTGAAACCCCACCTCTTTAAGGAATACCTAGGATAGGATAAAGTAATCCTTCTAACCCCCCCCCCCCCGATTGAAACGGGCGTCAACACTGAACGAGCGTCAACACTGAAGTGTTCAGTACATATAGGCATACAACAACACATTTTAAATCATGGTTACACAAAGACAACATTTCTGTATAGTGTAAGTGTAACCGATGTGAAATGGCTAGTTAGTTAGCGGTGGTGCGCGCTAATAGCGCTTCAATCGGTGACGTCACACACTCTGAGACTTGAAGTAGGGTTTCCCCTTGCGTTGCAAGGGCCGTGGCTTTTGTGGCGCGATGGGTAACGATGCTTCGTGGGTGTCAGTTGTTGATGTGTGCAAGGGTCCCTGGTTCGAGCCCAGGTTGGGGCGAAGAGAGGGACGGAACAATAAGCGCGGAAAATCGAGTTTTTATAACATTGAATTAGCCATTAAGAAGATCAAAACTTAAATATAAACTATCGCGTCTATATTGTTTTTGCAAATGCTTGTGTGTAGGCTACATGGTTAAATTTTAGCCTACTGGTTAAATTTTTGTATTTTCGCACGAATTAAGAAGCACATAAAATTTGTGTCTTTTCTTAAGAATTAAGCCACACCAAAACGCACAAAAACACACAAAATTTGCTGTGATGAATTATGTGCATATATGCACGAATTGATTGTGAGACTGCGTTGACTATAGACATCAAGAAAGCCGGTCAGTTGATTATTGTTTTTTTTATTTTCCAACACTTTGATAAACAGGGCAAAATAGAAATAGGCCTATAACAGTTAGGATCAGATTGATCTCCCCCTTTAAAAAAGGATGATGTCATGTCCTGACCAGTAAAGGGGTCATTTGTCATTTTAGTGTGGTCAGGGCGTGGCAGGGGGTGTTGTTTTTGTGTGTTTTGGGGTTGGTTTATTTAGAGGGGATTTGTTCAAGTTTTCATTTTCTATGTTCATTTTCTATGTGTGGCCGAGTATGGTTTCCAATCAGAGGCAGGTGTCTTTCGTTGTCTCTGATTGGAAGCCATACTTAGGCAGCCCTTTTTTCCTTTGGGTTTGTGGGTGGTTGCTTTCTGTATAGTCTGTGAACCTTATAGAACTGTTAATTGTCATTTTGTTATTTTTGTTTAAGTGTTCACTCTCTTTAATAAATATAAGATGAGCACTATACCCGCTGCGTTTTGGTCCCCTTTCATCGACGCTTGTGACAGATGAATCGTGGCTGCTTTCCAAGCAATGGGAACCTCCCCAGAAAGGAGAGACAAGCTTGGCGATTATAGGGTCAGCAACATTAAAAAAGAAAGGGTCTAAACCATCTGACCCAGATGTTTTTTTGGGGGTCAAGTTTAAGGAGCTCCTTTTGCACCTCGGACTCTGTGACCGCCTGTGGGAGTCTGATACCAGTCACCCGGACAGCTGATGAAACTGAGGAGTATTTCTGTCTATAATAAAGCCCTGTTGTGGGGAAAAATTCATTCTAATTGGCTGGGCCTGGTTCCCCAGTGGGTTGGCCTATGCCCAGTCTTGTGAAATCCATATATTAAGGCCTAATTTATTTATTTAAATGTACTGATTTCCTTATATGAACTATAACTCAGTAAAATCAATCAAATTGTTGAATGTTACGTTAATATTTTTGTTCAGTATAATTTGTCAAATTATTTTGATGTGGAATCCACGTGGAAAATACATAAGATTTGAAAAAGTAATCAACGTAAACTTTTGTTTTGAGGGTAAAATGTCAACCAAAGGATTATGTTGTCATGGTAACCAATTTGTTTACCTTTGAAACAACGTCAGATCTTCAACATAATATTCACTATCAGAAACAAACTGTCGGCTGGGCAAGACCTCCTCCTGGAGAGCTATCCGTTCAGTCTCCCATCCAGAGTTTTAACATCATTCAGCGCTGCTTAGTTTTGATATTTGTCACTGACTATAACCATTGTGTTGTGATGAGAATGATTCCGCCTATCTTAAACCCCCTACTTCACTCCAGTCTGCAACCCCCCATCATACCTTCTCCGCTGTGCAATCCGGTTTTCGAGCTGATCATGGGTGCACCTCAGCCACGCTCAAGGTCCTAAACGATATCATAACCGCCATCGATAAAAGACAATACTGTGCAGTCATCTTCATCGACCTGGCCAAGGCTTCGACTCTGTCAATCACCGCATTCTTATCGGCAGACTCAACAGCCTTTTCAAATGACTGCCTCGCCTGGTTCACCAACTACTCCTCAGATAGAGTTCAGTGTGTCAAATCGGAGGGCAGGTTGTCCGGACCTCTGGCAGTCTCTATGGGGGTGCCACAGGGTTCAATTCTCGGGCCGACTCTTTTCTCTGTTTACATCAATGATGTCGCTCTTGCTGCTGGTGATTCTCTGATCCACCTCTATGCAGACAACACCATTCTGTATACTTCTGGCCCTTCTTTGGACACAGTGTTAATTAACTAACCTCCAGACGAGCGTCAATGCCATACAACTCTCCTTCCGTAGCCTCCAACTGCTCTTAAATGCAAGTAAAACTAAATGCATGCTTTTCAATCGATTGCTGCCCGCCCCCGCCCGCTCGTCCAGCATCACTACTCTGGATGGTTCTGACTTAGAATATGTGGACAACTACAAATACCTAGGTGTCTGGTTAGACTGTAAACTCTCTTTCCAGACTCACATTAAGCATCTCCAATCCAAAATTAAATCTAGAATCGGCTTCCTATTTCGCAACAAAGCATCCTTCACTCATGCTGCCAAACATACCCTCATAAAGCTGACTATCCTACCGATCCTTACCTTCCGCGATGTCATTTACAAAATAGCCTCCAGCACTCTACTTAGCAAATTGGATGTAGTCTATCACAGTGCCTTCTGTTTTGTCACCAAAGCCCCATATACTACCCACCACTGCGACCTGTATGCTCTCGTTGGCTGGCCCTCGTCAAACCCACTGGCTCCAGGTCATCTATAAGTCTTTGCTAGGTAAAGCCCCAAAGCCAACTCCTCTTTTGGCCGCCTTTCCTTCCAGTTCTCTGCTGCCAATGACTGGAACGAATTGCAAAAATCACTGAAGCTGGAGTCTTATATCTCTCTCACTAACTTTAAGCATCTGCTGTCAGAGCAGCTTACCGATCATTGCACCTGTACACAGCCCATCTGTAAATAGCCTGCCCAACTACCTCATCCCCATATTGTTATTTATTTTTTTGCTCTTTTGCACCCCAGTATCTCTACTTGCACATTCATCTTCTGCACATCTATCACTCCAGCGTTTAATTCAGTCCAGGATCAACAAAAAAATAGATATGTAGGCCTGGGGATTCAAGCTTTGGTTGATATCCAATTGAATCTACAAGTTAAATATAAATACACTGAGCTTACGAAACATTAAGGACACATGCTCTTTCCATGACATAGACTGACTAGGTGAATTCAGGTGAAAGCTATGGTCCCTTATTGATGTCACTTGTTAAATCCACTTCAATCAGTGTAGATGAAGAGGAGGAGACAGGTTAATGAAGGATTTTTAAGCCTTAAGACAATTGAGACATAGATTGCGAATATGTGCCATTCAGAGGGTGAATGGGCAGGACAAAAGATTTAAGTGCCTTTGAATGGGGTATGGTAGTAGGTGCACCAGACGCACCAGTTTGTCTCAAAAACTGCAATGTTGCTAGGCTTTTCATGCTCAACAGCTTCCACTGTGTATCAAGAATGGTACACTACCCAAAGGACATTCAGCCAACTTGACACAACTGGGAAGCATTGGAGTCAACATGGGCCAGCATCCCTGTGGAAGGTTTCGAGCTTTCAACGCCTTGTAGAGTCCATGCCCTGATGAATTGAGGCTGTTCTGAGGGCAAAATATTAGGAAGCTGTCCTTAATGTTTTGTACACTTAGTGTATGTTGGATTGACGTCTCCATCTCAACCAAAAATCTAAGTAAAAAAATAAAACTTAATCAAATCAAACTGTATTTAAAGTGCATTTAAAGTTGGATTGGATTTGATTTAGTTCTATTCTTTAACTTAGATTTTTGGTGGAAATGGAGACTTAAAGCCAACATAGCAATAATTAATTTGTAGACAAACTGGAATTAAAGCCAGGCTCAGTGACACAGATGGAGCTATCCAAGCAGAAAAAACATCTCCTTCAAATGTTGATATGGTTTGTGTTGACAACCTAACACAATCCAATATCACACTATCAATACAGTAAATAGCCTATTAACTTGTCGACAACTTAACAAATGATATGTTGGATTCACGTCTCCATCTCAACCAACAACAAAAGCTAAAGATATAAAATAATAGGATTAAGCCAGTGGCTCAGATCTAACTATCCAAGCAGTAGATATCTCCATTAAATGTTCATATTTGGTTGTAAGACTGTAAATAGCGTAATGGTAAGGCTATCTTACAAACTAATGTAACAGTATTTATTCATTTTAAAAATGAGTAACACATCCTTGGCCACAATTTGCGGTTACTGTAACAATAAATGTCTTCTTATGTAATCATAGAAAGCGTGCAAGTTCAGGGTCGCAGGTCTGTGGAAATCTTCACAATTGTTATAATAACCTACACAGAATCTCAAATGGCAATGAACACTTGCACCATGTACTTTAATGTAATCTCAACTGCAATCCAGGTCATTTGGTTGTGCTATTAGATGAAGCACAGTGATAACACATTTAGTTGTTGTATAAATAAACAAAATATCTGACATTGTATTCCCATTTGATCTTTGTTTTGCTTTTAAATGGTTGAAAGCGCAGTGATAACACATTTAACTAAATGTAACGGTCGTCTGGAACACAGGACCAAAACGCAGCGGGAATATGAATGCTTATCTTTTTAATTTGAAGAAAAGTGTACACTTACAAAAACAAACAAAACAACGACTACTACACAGTTCCATAAGGCACATAAGCTATACGGAAAACATCTACCCACAAAACCCAAAGGAAAAACATGCTGCCTAAGTATGACTCCCAATCAGCAACAACGATGTACAGCTGTTCCTGATTGGGAGCCATACCTGGCCGAAAAAAAGCAATCCCCAACATAGAAATACAGACATAGAATGCCCACCCAAATCACACCCTGACCAAACCTAAATAGAGACATAAAAAGGCTCTCTCAGGTCAGGGCGTGACACTAAACCAAAAATCAGAATTTGATTTTACATTGGAATTTGGTTGTGCTTTTAGATGGTTGAAAGCATAGTGGTAACACATTGTGATTTCAATAAACGTTTAGGTCTTTTAGTGGTCTTTTTGAGAGGGTGAAAATAGGTTGGAATCTCATCTAACAAATGTTACCCAATTCTCTACGTTGAAATGACTTGGTGTGCCCAGTAGGATATTAGACAAGAAAAGTCACTATTTGCCTTTAAGAAGATTGAACAGGATTTTAAGCACTTTAAATTAATTAAATTGCTAACACATTGTAGGAATTGGAATTGCTAACACATTGTAGGAATTGGAATTGCTAACACATTGTAGGAATTGGAATTGGTAACACATTGTAGGAATTGGAATTGGTAACATATACAAATTTCAGGAATATTTTTGTATTTGATTTATTTAGCAGAAAGTAACTTATCATACAACATTTTGGTGGACCCGTTTTGGCTCGTGAGCAGAAAGTGCCAACCTACACCAATACCCACAACATCCCATTTGTCCAAAAAAGCCATGTTTCCCTCCTGTAGCTAGCAGGTGTTTGTTGTTTTTGTCTCTGCAGAGATCGTGAGGGCAATGACCCATGTGATCAACCAGGGTATGTCCATGTACTGGGGAACATCACGATGGTCTGCCATGGAGATCATGGTGAGTAGGAACACACTTCCTCACAACCTTACAATACATGAACTTCATACTCTAATTTGCTGTAGACCTACTAACTAGATTCTGTCCACATAATTCACTAGCATGCTTAGGAAATGAATGCTTCTGAAGTCTGACATTAGGGGGTAAACAAACACTACAGGGGGTTGACAAGGTAAATTAAGTCTGAAAAGTTCAGGTGATGTCTTGTAATATCAATGCTTTTGATGATATGGAAGTTTGGTCTGACAAGAAATGCAAAGCTTTAAAAGATGAATACAGTCAGTAAAGTTCAGATCCCACTTTCTCTCCCCTTCCTCCTCCTCTCTTTCTCATCCCTCATTCTTTTAGGAGGCGTACTCTGTGGCTAGGCAGTTTAACCTGATCCCACCAGTGTGTGAGCAGGCCGAGTATCATTTCTTCCAGAGGGACAAGGTGGAGACACAGCTGCCTGAGCTCTACCACAAGATAGGCAAGTGGCATCTATATTGGACTGTGCATGCTGTGGTCTGCATGCTGTGGTCTTTGACATACCAGTCAATGTTCCATGCCGCAAAAGGTAAACTGTAGATACCAGTTCTTTTGTCCTTCATTACCATGGTCGTCTGATTATTACCTTGCCTGTCATGTGGCCTGACAACCACGTGCCATTGCAGGTGTGGGTGTGGTATCCTGGTCGCCTCTAGCCTGTGGAATCATCACTGGGAAGTATGAGAATGGTATCCCAGAATGCTCCAGGGCCTCCATGAAGGTACTGCTCGTATCTTCTTGTCCCAACAACATCTGAGGGGTTTTATGAATGTCTGCTTGGTCCTCAGGGGTTTTCTAAGATCCTTCTCCATTCTCTCTCCTCCAGCCGTATGCCTGGTTGAAGGAGAAGATAGTGAGTGAGGACGGGAGGAAACAACAGGCCAAGCTGAAGGAGCTGACTACCATCTCTGAGAAGCTGGGTTGCACTCTGCCACAACTAGCCATCGGTAAGATATCGGTACAGACCGATAACCATGCTAAATGTAGAGGATTGCCCTTGTTTGAGTCTTGGAGGGACTACCTCCACAAGGGATGAACCTCTCTCTCTCTTTCTCTAGCCTGGTGCCTGAGGAATGAAGGAGTGAGCTCAGTGTTGCTGGGAACATCCAACCCCATCCAGCTTGCAGAGAACCTGAGGGCCATGGAGGCAAGGAGCATCTCTCATATACTAAACTGTCTACATTTAGGGGAGCAGGACTCCTTTGAAGAATACATTTCAAGCTTTAATATATAATAATAATAATAACAACACATGACATTTAGAACACATGTTTATCCAAAGCGACATACAGTCATTTGTGGATACAATTTTTACACATGGGTAATCCCAGGAATAAAATCAACTATCCTGGCATTGCAAACACCATGCTCTACCAACTGAGCTAGACCAGCTGTCTTACTGACGACCAGGCCGGAACTTGGACCATGGATGTAGTAAATACAATTTTTAATAAATTATGTAATTTTTCTGGCATCCCTTTCTCAGCACTCAAAAACTGTTCCCTCTCTCTAGTCTACACTGTTTGTTGAATGTTTTGGATACAGAATATCTACTGTGGTGTATTTACTAACTACTGCTATCAACTTTACAACTAACTGAATCAAATGTTTTGTTTCTCCTCTTCATATATTGTAGGTCATTCCAAAGATGACCGCAGGCATTGTCACAGAGATTGACCACATCTTGGGAAACCGACCGCACAGTAAGAAGGACTTTCATCAAGCACATTAGGATAGAACTGTGATTGATAGGCCTAATCTGGACAAGTTCTCATCAGTGGCACCTCCAGTGTGTGCCCAACCCTGCTCTTGTGTATGTGTGTGTGTGTTCTGCACAGCTCCTCCTCCTGCCTTGTCCGTACGAAGATCAACCTGTACTCAATGTCGTTAACTGAGAGCTCTACTTGACAAAGCATGCATGCCACAGCTCTGCTACAGTGCAGACAGTTTAAACTTGCCTAAACAATCATCGTTATCAAGATGTGCTCATAAAAAAAAATACACCATTTCTTGAATGGGGTCCATCTGTTTGTAAAAGTAGTCTTTCTCTTGATTTGAGAGCAACTTCCTCTGTCTCTGTAACGTCAGAGGATAGTGTATAGTGCATTTCAAACAATGATTCATCCTCAGAGCCACCAATGAGCTTTAAAAGCATGTCTGCAATACATTTTTAGACAGGCATGGATCAGGGGAGGTTAAACATAATTCCAAGCCACTAAATATCCCTTTGAGTATGGACACGTATGTTAATTCATCTCTGGATGGTGTATCATATCACCCAGACACTGCAAAGATCTGGCCACCCTTCCTAAATGTGATGTGGCCGAGAATGGAAACTGCCCAGGGATATCACTATGAGGCTAAAGACGTACATGGATCAACAACATCACATTCACTCCATATTACTGGCATGTATGACAAAGAAAAAGAAAGAAGCCTGTGCTAAACAATCCATTCTAAATTATCCATCCAGTTTGCAACAAGGCCATTAAGTAATACTGCAATACATCATGGCAAAGAAATTCACTTTTTGGCCTAAATAAGATAACGTTTGGGGCAAATCCAACGCGACACATCAGAGAGTGAAAACCTCTGTATTTCCAAGTATTGTAGTGGCAGTATCATGTTATGGGTATGCATGTCACCGGCAATATCTGGGGAGTATGTCCAGATCAAAATAAATATAAAGGGAGCAAAGCAAATCTAAAATTTTACAGGAAAACATGCCTCATTCCTCTGAAGACCTAACACTATGACACAACGTCGACTGAAGGTGGCGCCTCTCCCCGTTCGGGCGGCCTACTAGCTGCCACCGATCCTCTGTTCATTTTCCTTTTGTTAGGTCTAGTTTAGGTTTGTACCTGTGTTGTGTTAGTTCATTAGTGGGGGGGTTACTAAGTATTTCTGTTTAGGTTTGTTTTTTGTGCGTGATTGTTTTCGTCAGGTTGGTTAGGCTGGGGTTAGGTGTTTTTCCTCTGCCTGTGTATTTGTAAGGCTGATGAGTTTGGGCTGCGCCCCTACTCTGTTTCGGGCTCATACTGTTGTTTTTGTATTGCTGCCCGCCTTGCCTGTTTTTGGCTATTTGAGGATTACGCCCATTAAACGTGTGTTCACGGACATTTGTCTCCTGCGCCTGACTTCACTCCTCCTGTTTCCTTGAGTACCCCTTTGACACACTTGGATATAATTGTATTTTTCAGAGGGAAATGTATATGAATTTTAAGGCCAAAAACACTCCAGAATGGCTTTCGAATAGATGTTTAGTGTTCCTTAGTGGTCCAGTCTCAGCCTTGACTTGGCCTAAATCTGCTTTAAATCAGAGACAAGATTTGAGTATTGCTATACATGTCATCGACGTGTGTGTAGGTGGCAAGGAAGTCAGGCGCAGGAGAAACCAACTTGGTATAACTGGAGTTATTTAATAAAGAATAAACAAACACGAACTCCAAAACCAACGTACATAAAAACGAACATGGGTAAAAAAAAATACCCCTAGCCCACCAATACAAAATACACGAAACCGATAACAAACAAAACAATCTCAGACAAGGACATGAGGGAAAACAGAGGGTTAAATACACAACATGTAATGAATGGGATTGAAATCAGGTGTGTAGTAAAACCAGACAAAACCAATGGAAAATGAAAAATGGATCAGTGATGGCTAGAAGACCGGTGACGTCGACCGCCGAGCACCACCCGAACTAGGAGGGGCATCGACTTCGGCAGAAGTCGTGACAATACATCAATAATTCCCAACCAAATTGACTGAGCTTGAGCAATTTTGACAAACACAATGTATATATGTTGCCCTAAAACTTGCACAAAGTTGGTGGAATCTTATTCAAAATGAGTCATAGCAGTAACTGCTGCCAATAGTGCATCCACCAAGAGCTATGCAATCAAGATATCTTTGTTTCTTATTTTTGAATCCATTTATCCATTTTCTTTGCGTAGGTTTTCACTAGGCTAGGTTACCAACATATTCCAGTAATGATTGACATATTTTCATAAAAATAAATATTTTGAATAATTTATTAATACTATTTCATCCTTCGACAAGATATAGTCCTGACACAAATCTAGGGTTGCTACCCATGCCGGCTGGTCGTTCGTTCTATCGGTTCGGGTTGCCAGAGATGCGACCCAGTCATTAAGTCTTTTTGTTCTGTATCTATGGACATGACCCAGTCGTTCATTCTAAATGTTCCATTGCCATACCGGCTGTCAACGTTCTTATCCCTTGCTTGCTAGGTAGCCAACTACGGCTAACTTACAGTCACATCAAAAAGTGCAGACAGAATAACAGCAAAGTAGCTGCATTTGCATTTGTTTAAGCTGTTTTCTAGTGACATTTAATTGGAAACATCCGTAACAAGGAGCAAATGATGCACGATTTTGCCTGGTATAGAAATTGTGCTCACTCGTCAGGAAAATGTTGTTCAGAGGAGCTAGCCAACAACACGGCTAACACAATCACTTCAAACTGAAGCTGAAAAGACTGCAAACTAACTGCACTTCGTTTCGTTTGACCTTTTTTCAATTTACATTTCTTTGTATATATACATAAAAATTATGCCAGCTGATTCATGATTTCGACTGGCTGACATGCTGACCACACCGCCCGCGTAGCGTGTGCACATACAGCTTTGCAAAATAAATGTGCACATACATGTTATTCAATCATTGCACGCACACTGCTCGCGCGCATCAACGAGTGTCTGCGTAGCCAGGTGCTAAAATAGATCTTGGCTCTATTTGTGATGCTTGACGTGCTGTAAGTCCCGCCTTTCTCGTCTCCTCATTGGTTTTTAGGAGCATATACACATGTGAGTGACTGAAAGATGAGTGAGGTCCACACTCCAGTCCAGTTGGTGCTGGTAATGCACCAGGTGGTGGTCAACTGCCAAAGTCCAAAGAAGAAGACTGAAGGAAGAGAGATTACTAGAAACTAACTCGGTTTACCCTTTGATCTTAATTGTTGGAGTAGAGGACCTTGTGCATTTCAAGTATAACAATAACCCAATGTTTATATCCCAGGACAAATTAGCTAGCAACAGCAAGCTAACTAGCTAAATTACCATAAATGTTTAATGCTTTTTGACCTGTCCCCAAATGAATATATTTGGTTCAGAGTTAATTTTGATATGGACAAAATCAACATGCGTGCGATGGCACACACAGATGCACGTGCGCGAGCAGTGCGGTCAGCATGTAAGAAACACTGTCTGTCTCTTCCCAACTCCCGACACATTCATTACTATGAGACAGCTAACGATCGAATTTGAATATTGAAACAATGTTGCAAATGTTGGAGAGACAAACTGCAAGGTTTATACAAATCTCCGCTGTTGAAAACTAAATGTTAGTCTAAAAGAAATGTGAGAAAATGTCTAGATGCTTTTTATAGTGGAGATCAAGTTTATAAAGTGCCTGGCTGGGCTGATGAGACAGCGGATTGCGTAGTCAGATGGAACAGAGTAAATAGGCATTTTAACATCATTGATTTAGCTGGTGGTAACTTGTGGAATGGACACTGGCTAGAATGCGGTTTTAACAAATCAGCATTCAGGATTAGACCCAGCCATTGTATAAATGTCAACATTCTATGGCAGCCATGTTAGCACCTCATTATTGCATGGGGAATATGTCAATTAACTGAATGTTTTGAATTAGAACAATATTCAAAAAAGTGTCCTAACTCTCTATATACAGTGGCAAGAAAGACCCTTTGGAATGACCTGTATTTCTGCATAAATTGGTCATAAAATTTGATTTGATCTTCATCTAGGTCACAACAATAGACAAACACCGTCTGCTTAAATTAATAACACACAAACAATTATACATTTTCATATCTTTGTTGAACAAACCGTGTAAACATTCACAGTGCAGGGTGGGAAAAGTATGTGAATCCTTGGACTTTCCACTTCCTGCTTGGATTTTTCTCAGGTTTTTGCCTGCCATATGAGTTCTGTTATACTCACAGACACCATTCAAACAGTTTTAGAAACTTCAGAGTGCTTTTTATCGAAATCTACTAATAATATGCATATTCTAGTTTCTGGGCCAGAGTAGTAACCTGTTTAAATTGGGTACGTTTTTCATCCGGCCGTGAAAATACTGCCCCCTACACCCCAAAAGGTTTAACTGGTTGACCCTCCTTTGGCAGCAATAACCTCAACCAAACGTTTTCTGTAGTTACGGATCAGACCTGCACAACAGTCAGGAGGAATTTTGGACTATTCCTCTTTAAAAAACTGTTTCAGTGTCTGGTGTGAACTGCTCTCGAGGTCATGCCACAGCATCTCAATGGGGTTGAGGTCAGGACTCTGACTGGGCCACTCCAGAAGGCGTATTGTCTTCTGTTGAAGCCATTCTGTTGTTTATTTACTTCTGTGTTTTGGGTCATTGTCCTGTCACATCACCCAACTTCTGTCGAGCTTCAATTGCGGACAGATAGCCTAACATTCTCCTGCAAAATGTCTTGATAAACTTGGGAATTCATTTTTCTGTCGATGATAGCAAGCTGTCCAGGCCCTGAGGCAGCAAAGCAGTCCCAAACCATGATGCTCCCTCCACCATACTTTACAGTGGGAAGGAGGTTTTGATGTTGGTGTGCTGTGCCTTTTTTTCTCCACACATAGTGTTGTGTGTTCCTTCCAAACTCAACTGTAGTTTAATCTGTTCACAGAATATTTTGCCAGAGGCACTGTGGAACAGCCAGGTGCACTTTTGCAAACTTCAGACGTGCAGCAATGTTTTTTTGGACAGCAGTTTCTTCTTCCGTGGTATCCTCCCATGAACACCATTCTTGTTTAGTATTTTACGTATCGTAAACTCGTCAGCAGAGATGTTAGCATGTTCCACAGATTTCTGTAAGTCTTTAGCTGACACTCTAGGATTCTTCTTAACCTCATTGAGCATTCTGCACTGTGCTCTTGCAGTCATCTTTGCAGGACGGCCACTCCTAGGGAGTAGCAACAGTGCTTAACTTTCTCCATTTATAGACAATTTGTCTTACCGTGGACTGATGAAAATCAAGGCTTTAAGAGTTACTTTTGTAACCCTTTCCAGCTTAATCTTAGGTATTTTAAAATCTCTTTTGTTCGATGCATGGTTCACATCAGGCAATGCTTCTTGTGAATAGCAAACCCATTTTGTGAGTGTTTTTATAGGGCAGGGCAGCTCTAACCAACATCTCCAATCTCATCTCATTGATTATACTCCATCTTAGCTGTCTCCTGACACCAATTAACTTTTGGAGAAGTCATTAGCCTAGGGGTTCACATACTTTTTCCAACCTACACTGTGAATCTTTAAATTATGTATTCAATATAGACAAGAAAATTACAATAATTTGTGTGTTATTAGTTTAAGCACACTATGTTTGTCTATTGTTGTGACAAATTTGATGACCAATTTATACAGAAATCCAGGTAATTCCAAAGGGTTCACATACTTTGTCTTGCCACTGTACACGGCTCTGGGTACACCCAGCTGTCCTGCATTCTGTAGAAGCCAAAGTGAACCCTCTCTCTATATCCATCCTGCTGACCTCTGTAGACTACAGTAGGACATTTTGAGAAAACTATTGGACAGAGGACTGTGTTCCTGTCTTCAAAGTGATTAACAGTGGCATGTACTAATTATCTCTACTGTCCATGATGGTCAGTCATGGCTGAGCCCTTGCTACCCGACGACCTGAGTGCTTACCTAGCCCTGCATTGTTGTTGTGATATTGAACTCTTTGGTACATGATGAGATCTTGAGTTTTTTTTTGCATCATGATACTAAAATACCAACAGAGGTGTTGAATATTTCAAATTCAAAACATTTGTAATGACTGTTAACTCATTTAATTTTTTTCAATGATGGACAGCAGAACACACTATTGGAATACTATTTTCGTAGTATCTTCCCATTTCTCTCGATCCTCTCTTCTGCTGACAGATATTGAACTCATGTACATAGTTCTATCATTGTGTAAACAGCATTACCCACAAAGCATGTACAGAAACATTAAAACATATATATTAATATATATATCTATATATATATATATATCTATATATATATATATATATACAGTATATATATATATATATATATATATATATATATATATATATATATATATATTTATTTTTTTACCCCATTTTTGTCCACAATTTCGATCTTGTCACATCGCTGCAACTCCCCAACCTGCTTGGGAGGCGAAGGTCGAGTCCTCCGAAGACATGACCCGCCAAACCACGAGAAGCATTTTCATTTTATCCAAGTTATTAGCTGTGCCCTTTATCATTGCAGCAGGGCTAAAACTGAGTACAATGTTTGTTCAAATGTAAAATTCTATAATGAGATTATGTAAGTGGTTGAGTTTTCAGTCAAGACTGTATTTGTTATTGTTGTTGTTAATTTGTACATATATTAATAAATATCCAGTGTGAACAATGGTTTTCTCTGTTCAGAAAACACCTCATTTCAAGCAGCACTGTAAATATGTAGTAAAACAAAATAAGTAAAATACAAGTTTCCAGGACTAAGGAACATGATTCATATTTGTGAAATTAATGGTCAGAGTAGAATTGATGACTTTATTGGGAAAATGTTCCTCTAAAGTTAAGGATGTAGGCTACCAATTTCATTATGTAGCTTTTTCCACCAGAACACAGAAGTCAATAAGATATCTAAATTGTCTTGATGTTCTATTTGAACAACATTAAACCTTTTATTGATTTCAAAGGAATATTAACTTTTGCTCTGATGCACACAATGCACTGATTCATCACTTTTTCACTAATGCACTGTTTGGTATCTCTGCCAAAGCCGGTTTTGTCTAGAAGGGATACAGCTTTTGTCAAAATTGACTCTTCGTTGCAGGTTTAGGAGAACCACTTAGCCAGTAGCTATAATGCAAACTTTTCTTGAGCATCTAACTGTGGTAAACCGTGGGGTGTTGGGTTGAGCATGCAGAGATTAACATAGAGACAGGGAGGTTTTAGTCCGCAAACACAACTTTACTAGGACATAAAATAAATATACCAAAGAAAATCACTTAGGTTTGGCTCGGTCCTTCTGCTCCGCTTTGGCTCTGTGTCGGTCTCTCCCAGTTCTCTCGCACGATGTGCCACAGTGCTCGTTTCATTTGGCCTCCACGGCTGGTTGGCATTATCCCTAATTACCTCCACTTGGAGCTATCCGTGTCGGGGTGTCCAGCTCGTGTACTCCCAGCAGAGGGAGCCAACATCGCATCACGTACCTCCCCTCTATTACCACCCCCTGGGGTAGACCTCCTGGGATACCACATAACATTTTGCTTTGTTATTTGTAGCTAATGTTATCTCTTTCTTTGATAATATTTAGCATTCAACTGCCCATGAACTTGTGTCACTAAACACGATACAGTGTGCAAGCTTATTTAAGATTCATCGGACTTTATGGCAGCTCTTCTGACCTTAGCAGCCAACCTGCTCAAGCAAGCCAGCAAGGAAAAGTTAACACAGCTGTTAGCGAGCTAGCCAACTAGCTTGTCCATTTGCAAAATGTTCATATAGAAATGTATTGTGTCGATCAAATCAAGAGATTTATTCCAAAACGCTATATTTTCTGTTCCCGAAATGTTGGTAAATTAGATTTTATTGTTTAAAGAACTTGTAGAGAGAATGTTTCACCATCTAATCATGAAATGGGGTTGTTCAATGACAGACATGTATTTGCTTGAAATCTAACACTTGATCGTTTCCATATGGTTCAAAACGCTGTATATCCACCTCGCTGTCAGATGGGTAGTACTGCTTGGTTTTACAGTCAAATGTGAAAAATAACTACTTAAACAGTATACATACTTTTAATAAAGAACTGTAGAAATGATACATTTGTGACATCAATATTTATCTACATTTGTATTTATTTATACAGTTATGAGTTCTGTATGTAAAATAGTTACATTTGACAATTTAGTCATTTAGCAGATGCTTTTATCCAGAGTGACTTAGTTAGTGCATTCATCTTAAGATGGCTAGGTGAGACAACCACATATCAAATTCAAATATACAGAATACGAACATTACATATTTTACACACACATAAGAAATAATATCTGATGAAAAAACATGAATATGAAAATTGGTGTGTATTGCGATTTGGAATGAAACTCAAATATTAATCAGATTGGAATAGTATAGGAGATTGTGTGTGCTCTATTCCAGGGGCATAACATAAATTCATTGGTTGGTGGGCCTGCAGAAATTTGTGCTGAGGAGCAATGTTCCCTCTAATACTGTGGCTATTTGATCATAATGTAGGCCTACCATAGTGGCCTACCATAAAAAAAAACAATGGAGAAAATGCATCACATCATTTTTATAAAAATGGAAATAGCGGTTCTATGATTCAGCCTACAGTAGCAGCCTACATGTTCAATGTAGGCCTACATTCCATGAGACTTTTGAAAAAAGCATGCAGGGCTTGCCATTAACCTGTTCATCCACTTGTCCTTCAGACAAGGTGGTGACTGAACATTTTGTTGTTTGATGCAAGAAACCACTTTACAAAATAAAATGCATTATTATTCCCATACCATTATTACAGAGAATCAGACACATTTTGCTACCCTCTGCCTGTTGGCTACTTAGCTTTTCAAGCCTGTTTCAAAATACAACACTAAAATGCTAATATTAAAGAAGTCTTGAGGTATTGCTTGCCTGAGGTAGAGTACCTTATGATAAGCTGTAGACCACACTATCAAGAGAGTTCTCATCTATATTATTTGTAGCCGTCTATTTACCACCACAGACCGATGCTGGCACTAAGACCACACTCAACCAACTCTATAAGGCCATAAGCAAACAAGAACATGCTCCTCCAGAAGCGGCACTCCTAGTGGCCGGGGACTTTAATGCAGGCAAACTTAAATCCGTTTTTTAGAGGTACCCAGGGTCACGGCTTCATTGCTCCAGGCCACCGCAAGGGGGAGTTAGAGCACTCATTATGCATTTGGGTCCCAAGGTTTTTATATGACCAATCATATTGAGTGGTTCCAATGATGAATTTGACGAACCCGTCCCTGGTGACTTTCTTCAGGAAAGATGGCTGACAAAACATTATGGTGGAAGCAAATGTAAGTAGTTATAACGTCATAACGAGTCAAGCAAAACATTTACAATTGAGAGGAATATGTTAGTTAATGTAGAGACAAACGTTTGTGCATGTTTTTCTGTCATAAAGTTAATTTACGAAAGTTGCTGTTAAGCAAGTTAGCTGACTAGCTAACATTAGCCAGCTAGCTAGCTAGTGTTATGACATGAGAATGAATTTGTAATTCGTGTTGTTTAATGTTTTAGGGACTCCTGAGAAAACCAGCAAACCAGGCTGTCGTCTTGTGAAACAGTGGATGTAAAGAATCTAGCTAGCTAAAGCATTTACTGCAAATTGAATGTACAATTGTGTTAGCTTGCTTTGCTTATATTTGCCCTGCAATACAGCTAAAGTAACATAGCGAGCAAACTATTTGCTTATTGTGTAGTGGAGGATAAAAATAACTGTATGCCTATGGATGTGTAGCTAGCAACAGTATGTAGCCGATCTGTGTATGAACCCTAAAACTTTTGGTATGAATATTAGTTCAGAACCTATCTATGAACCTCAGCTATCAAAGTTGTTGTATCGACTTCAAGTCTGAATGGCATTAATGAAGTCTATGGCTTGAGTAGAATATAACTTTATTGTGCCATGGATGCAAGTCCCATAGGCATGTACTGTAGTTATTACCATGCATGAGATCCCCACATTGCAGTCTGTACATTGAATATATTCACTGATCATGTAGTCGTCCTTGGCAAATAAAGGTGCAAATAAATAAATAAAGCTATGAATCTCTGTGAGAGATTTTTCAGTCATATCCAATACCAGGTGTATCAAACTGTCACGCTGTTATAATGGATTTGGAGACAGGCGCAGGAATAGACAATAGGGATTTTTAATACACCCAAAACAAACACGTATACAAAACACTGGGCTGTACCCAAACAAAAGAGCGAGGGTAAACCTCGTTGAATGACACGGGACGATACCCGTAATACACAATATATAAAGCACGCAGCATAACATCTGCACCAATGCATAGGTACTCACACGACCAACGGACATAGGAACAATAATCGACAAAGACAGATTAGTATAACATACTAATCAGGGGAAATGGGAACACGGTGTGTGTAATCAGACAAGACAGTCCGGGGTTGATGATAATAAATCTCATTCAGTGAAGCCTAGAAAGCCCCCCCGACACGCTGCACTAGCAGCGGGACGACACCGGCCTCGGGGACAACCACAGGGGCGCGGTGCGGGTCGGTCTGGCGCCAACGGGGAAAATCCCTGGTCAGCGAATCCTAGCAAACCGGTGACGTAGACCTCCGGAACTGGGGAACAGAATGAGCAGCAGTTCTTTAAATGATTCTGTGTCTGCATGTATGTATTACAATTATACACTTCAACAGTGTTTACCACTCCTGCTCCTGGGACATCAATGATTACACATTGTAACTATGCAATAGACTAGAAACATGACTTACGTAAAGGCTGATTTGTAATTCATATATACGAAATACACCTATGCATATCTAACTCTCTTCATCTGGATTAATCTGAGGACACAGGATAAGTGTAGTAATCCAATGAGATACTTCATTTCAACCAGTGGAGCATTTTTAACGCTTTATTGAAAGTTCATTATCCAGGTGTTATAAATACATAATACATGCATTATAAATATTATAATATTCTATTATAAATACAAGTTCAATCTGTACTTCAATGCACATATGTGTACTTCAATGCACATATGGTGTGCATTATTAAAACAAATTGAAGAAAAAGGAGGTGGGGAGAGAGGTGTAGAAGACAGAAAAGGAAAAAGGTAAAACAGAGGAGCAGGGAAGACAGCATATGATTAATGAATTACAGTGCTACCCTAATATTCTCTCACTTCATCACAATTACATAGTGTCTCTTGCGGTGTCTCCTAACCAGCCTTGGGCTCCCAGTCGGCCCGAAGGTTATTTTAACTTCTTGGGGCTATGTGGGACGCTAGCGTGCCACCCGTGGTGCACCCTATCAACAGCAGGTGCATTTCAAGAGCGGCAAATTTGAAACCAAATAAATGTCAAAATTCAAATTTTTCAAACATACAACTATCTTACACCCTTTGAAAGATAAACATCTCCTTAATCTAACCACGTTGTCCGATTTCAAAAAGGTTTTACGGCGAAAGCATGAAGTTAGATTATGTTAGGAGAGTACATTGAAAATAGCTGTGTGTAATGTTTTGTCAATTCAAAGACGGGCGTCACCAAAACCATAAAACCAGCTAAAATGATGCACTAACCTTTTACAATCTCCATCAGATGACACTCCTAGGACATTATGTTAGACAATGCATGCATTTTTAGTTCTATCAAGTTCATATTTATATCCAAAAACAGCGTTTTACTATGGCATTGATGTTGAGGAAATCGTTTCCCTCCAATAACCGGCAGTCAAGTCAGCACCACAAATTAAATAATTAAAATTAGAAAACATTGGTAAAATATTATATTGTCATTTAAAGAATTATAGATTTACATCTCTTGAACGCAATCAACTTGCCAGATTTTAAAATAACCTTACTGGGAAATCACACTTTGCAATAATCTGAGCACTGCGCCCAGAAAAATATGCTTTGCTATACAGACAAACGGCCATGTTGGAGAGATCTAAAATCGAAAATACTATGTAAATAATCCGTTACCTTTGATTCTCTTCATCAGATGTCACTTCCAGGAATCCCAGGTCCATAACGAATGTAGTTTTGTTCAAAAAAGCTCATCATTTATATCCAAAAAGCTCCGTGTTGTTAGCACATGATCTAAGCCAGCCGGACTTCTCGTCATGAACGAGGGGAAAAAATATATTTACGTTCGTTCAAACATGTCATACGTTGTATAGCATAAATCATTAGTGCCTTTTTTAACCAGAACATGAATAATATTCAAGGTGGACGAATGCATTCTCTTTTATAACGTATTGGAACGAGGGTACCCAACATGAACTCGCGCGCCAGAGTCTAAACGGCCATCACCGTTCCATGGCTCTTGTTCGGTCAGATCTCACAGTAAAAGACTCAAAACACTTTGTAAAGGCTGGTGACATCTAGTGGAAGCAATAGGAAGTGCCAAAACATTAATCAACCCCTGTGTGTTTCAATGGCATAGGCTTAAAGGTAATTCAACACATCAGGTATCCACTTCCTGTCAGAAAATGTCTCAGGGTTTTGCCTGCCAAATGAGTTCTGTTATACTCACAGACACCATTCAAACAGTTTTAGAAACTTTAGGGTGTTTTCTATCCATATATAATAAGTATATGCATATTCTATTTACTGGGTAGGATTAGTAACCAGATGAAATCGGGTACGTTTTTTTATCCAGCCGTGAAAATACTGCCCCCTAGCCCCAACAGGTTGACCTCTTGGGGCTAGGTGGGACGCTAGCGTGCCACCCGTGGTGCACTCCATCAACAGCAGGTGCATTTCAAGAGCGGCAAATTTGAATCCAAATAAATGTCAAAATTCAAATTTTTCAAACATACAACTATGTTACACCCTTTGAAAGATAAACATCTCCTTAATCTAACCACGTTTTACGATTTCAAAAAGGTTTTACGGCGAAAGCATACATTTTGAGTAGGTTAGGACAGTACATTTACAAGAGTTGTGTGTAATGTTTTGTCAATTCAAAGACAGGGTCACCAAAACCATAAAACCAGCTAAAATGATGCACTAACCTTTTACAATCTCCATCAGATGACACTCCTAGGACATTATGTTAGAAAATGCATGCATTTTTAGTTCTATCAAGTTCATATTTATATCCAAAAACAGCGTTTTACTATGGCATTGATGTTGAGGAAATCGTTTCCCTCCAATAACCGGCAGTCAAGTCAGCGTACCACAAATTAAATAATTAAAATTAGAAAACATTGGTAAAATATTATATTGTCATTTAAAGAATTATAGATTTACATCTCTTGAACGCAATCAACTTGCCAGATTTAAAAATAACCTTACTGGGAAATCACACTTTGCAATAATCTGAGCACTGCGCCCAGAAAAATACGCGTTGCGATACAGACTAGACGTCATGTTGGGGTGATCTAAAATCGAAAATACTATGTAAATAATCTACTACCTTTGATTCTCTTCATCAGATGTCACTTCCAGGTATCACAGGTCCATAACGAATGTAGTTTTGTTCAAAAAAGCTCATCATTTATGTCCAAAAATCTCCGTCTTGTTAGCACATGATCTAAGCCAGCCGGACTTCTCGTCATGAACGAGGGGAAAAAATATATTTACGTTCGTTCAAACACGTCAAACGTTGTATAGCATAAATCATTAGGGCCTTTTTTAACCAGAACATGAATAATATTCCAGGTGGACGAATGCATCCTCTATTATAACGTATTGGAACGAGGGTACCCAACATGAACTCGCGCGCCAGGTGTCTAATGGGACATCACCGTTCCATGGCTCTTGTTCGGTCAGATCTCCCTCCAGAAGACTCAAAACACTTTGTAAAGGCTGGTGACATCTAGTGGAAGCAATAGGAAGTGCCAAAATATTCCTCAACCCCTGTGTTTTTCAATGGCATAGGTTTAAAGGTAATACAACACATCAGGTATCCACTTCCTGTCAGAAAATGTCTCAGGGTTTTGCCTGCCAAATGAGTTCTGTTATACTCACAGACACCATTCAAACAGTTTTAGAAACTTTAGAGTGTTTTCTATCCATATATAATAAGTATATGCATATTCTAGTTACTGGGTAGGATTAGTAACCAGATTAAATCGGGTACATTTTTTTTATCCAGCCGTGCAAATACTGCCCCCTAGCCCTAACAGGTTAAGAGCGGGTGAGGTGGCGATGACGGGACTGGCTTCCTTTCTCACATCAAAACATACAGTACCTGCAGATGAGAGACAGATGGATAGAGAGAGAGCATGATTAGGTTTAGTTTTTTTTTATTCTAACACGGTCAGTCATCATAATCATCAGGAGGTGAAATGCAAAACTGACCTTGGATCATTAACTCTGGCACTACTACATCTCTGTCTGTATTTCAATGTAAAGCATCTCTTTAATAATACTTCCTGTATAATATAAACTGACCTTGGATTATTAACTCTGGCACAACTACATCTGTATCTTTATTTCAATGTAAAGCATCCCTTTAATAATACTTCCTGTATAATATAAGTATAATATCCCTAATAACAAATCATGATAACATTGGATAGATAGATACGTGTGCATGTGTAGCATGTGACAACAGCAGGATCATATCAAGGATAGCATCACAAATGAATACATAAATACCACTTGAAGCTTGATGATGACTTGATAATTTGAGTCTGCTGAGTAGTGCTAAGGCAAAAACCTGCTCTATCCAGAATAGCCTACTCTCTCACTTTGACAGCTGGGCCTGGTATCCTTTCACCCTCCTCCAAAAAATACAAATGTTTGCCATTATCAAGAGTGTCATTGGGACTAAAACAATATCCTACATAGTGTGTCAGGACTGCACCTAAAAAGCCTGGGGACTCATAACTAATCACCGAGCATGCATGTATATGTCCTGACCAAAAGATGAGGAGTCAGTGGTAGAGTTCACTTGACATTGCAGCACAGAAAGATTCTCAGTAGACGGGGCATTGGATGTCAAGTACAATGACCCCATGGTCAGTGTTTCCAGATTTCAGATTATCCTCCTGTTAAAGCAGGTCCTCCACCTGCTGAATCTGGAATGCTCAAAATAAACAAATCTGTATTAGTGACGATAAATTTGGCTGCAACAGGGGCTTGATAGTCCAGTGAAATTGTCTGAGTGTTTATCCTGTTAGGGCTAGGGGGCAGCATTGACACGGCTGGATAAAAAACATACCCGATTTAATCTGGTTACCACTCCTACTCAGTAACTATAATATGCATATACTTATTACATATGGATAGAAAACACCCTAAATTTTCTAAAACTGTTTGAATGGTGTCTGTGAGTATAACAGAACTCAAATGGCAGGTCAAAACCTGAGAGATTCCTTTACAGGAAGTGGCCTGTCTGACCATTTGTTGAACTTCTTTTCCATCTCTATCATTTACTAAGGATCTCTGCTCTAACGTGACACTTCCCACGTCGTCCATAGGCGCTCAGAGCCCGGGAAAAAACAGAATGTCGTCATTCCAGCCCCAGGCTGAAACACATTATCGCCTTTCTCAAGTGGCCCATCAAGAGACACTAGCTTATGCGCGTGACCCCGACCGCCCCCGCCTTTGGGATTTTTTCCTCTGTTTGCCGAAAAGGAGATTCCCTGTCGGAATATTATCGCTTTTCTATGAGAAAAATGTCGTAAAAATTGATTTTAAACAGCGGTTGACATGCTTCGAAGTACGGTAATGGAATACTTAGAATTTTATTGTCACGAATTGCGCCAAGCGCGTGACACTTCTTTACTATTTCGGATAGTGTCTGGAACGCACGAACAAAACGCCGCTATTCGGATATAACGATGGATTATTTTGGACCAAACCAACATTTGTTATTGAAGTAGCTGTCCTGGGTGTGTATTCTGACGAAGACAACAAAAGGTAATGACATTTTTATAATAGTAAATATGATTATGGTGAGTGCTAAACTTGCCGGGTGTCTAAATAGCGAGCCCGTGATGCCTGGGCTATGTACTTAGAATATTGCAAAATGTGCTTTCACCAAAAAGCTATTTTAAAATCGGACATATCGAGTGCATAGAGGAGGTCTGTATCTATAATTCTTAAAATAATTGTTATGCTTTTTGTGAACGTTTATCGTGAGTAATTTAGTAAAATGTTAGCGAATTCCCCGGAAGTTTGCTAGTTCTGAACGTCACATGCTAATGTAAAAAGCTGGTTTTTGATATAAATATGAACTTGATTTAACAAAACATGCATGTATTGTATAACATAATGTCCTAGGGTTGTCATCTGATGAAGATCATCAAAGGTGAGTGCTGCATTTAGCTGTCTTCTGGGTTTTGGTGACATTATATGCTGGCTTGAAAAATGGGTGTCTGATTATTTCTGGCTTGGTACTCTGCTGACATAATCTAATGTTTTGCTTTCGTTGTAAAGCCTTTTTGAAATCGGACAGTGTGGTTAGATTAACGAGAGTCTTATCTTTAAATGGCTGTAAAATAGTCATATGTTTGAGAAATTGAAGTAATAGGATTTTTAAGGTTTTGAAAATCGCGCCACAGGATAGCAGTGGCTGTTACGTAGGTGGGACGAATTCGTCCCGCCTAGCCTAGAGAGGTTATGTGGTGTAAATCTTAAAATTAGCAGCTGACATTTGAAGGTTTTTTAAATTAATGCATGTGAGACAGGTTCCATGTACAACAAGACAGGCAGAGAGGAAGAGAGAAAAAGAACACAGAACAGTTTAATTACCTCTGGTTATGGACACTTTTGCCAGCAATAAAGCTTCCCCAGCCTGTTCCTCAGACAGTGAACATCTGGCAATATCTACATTTTCGACCCCTTGATCAGCTCGCACTCTGAAAGTAAAGAAAATAGCTTATTTTTTGTAGATATGAAAATAACTGAGATATGACCGTTCAATCTAAAGCAGCAGATGTAATTTTCAGGATACGTCAATACAGCACAGAAAGCTTAACACCAGACTGGTATTGCGGTTGTTCATTACGTGATGGGAAATATGCAATATGCATACAAAATGATATACTTACCTTCCTTGAAAATCCATCTATACCGCCAAAGATGACAACGTTGTATCTTGAAAAAAAGCATTGGAATTAAAAGTGAAATGTTTAACCCATTAACCTGCTTCATTATTAATGTATTACCAGTTGATGAAGAACAACTACAATTTCATACATCATTGAAAATTTGTCTACGAATTAGTAAGAATAAAAAAGTTAAAATAATTCCTTAGATTTGATGGAGACATACATCTTAGTACCTTATCAACTTATGATTTGTATCAATGTGGACGAGAGACAGGGGAGCAGGAACTGAGTATTTTTGCCAAGAAATACAACAAAGCTGGATCATTCTGGCAATGACACCTGCACCATCTACACGCTGCAAAGACTACCTAACTCTTCGCCATTGTACACGATGGCTCATTGCTCTGTGACTTCCTTTGACCATTCTAAAGCCCGCATGGGGCATCCTTGCTTTAATGGCCCTGACTTTCTGGTCCATCTCGTCATCTGACATATCAGAATAGCATTCCCTGACAGGTCTGTCTTCTGTAAAAAAGACAACCGTTACAATGTCATGAAATATGATTACACAGTGCCTTACTAAAGTATTCATCCCTGTCACGGTTGTCGTCGGTGAAGGAGGACCAATACGCAGCAGGTACGTGTATGCTCATCTTGATAATTTATTAACTTCAAAAAATGAACGTACAAAATCACAAAACAAAAAGAACGAACGAACAACTACAAACAGTCTGGCTAGCATAGGCTCAACACAGAACAATCACCCACAAATCACAAACACAAACACACCCTAATATATGGGACTCTCAATCAAAGGCAGATAGACAACACCTGCCTTCAACTGAGAGTCCCAACCCCAATTAACCAAACATAGACATACACTCACTAGACTCCACATAGAACTACCTAGACATAAACCAAAACCCGGAAATACTAAACCAAACACCCTTTTAACAAACACACCACCCCGAACCACATAAAACAAATACCCTCTGCCACGCCCTGACCAAACTACAAAACAATTAACTTTATATATACTGGCCAGGACGTGACAATCCCCCTTGGCATTTTTCCTATTTTGTTGCATTACAACCTGGAATTTAAATTGATTTTTATTTGGATTTCATGTAATGGACATACAAAATAGTCCAAATTGGTGAAGTGAAAAAAAAATAACAATTGTTGTGGTGCGTGCATATGTATTCACCCCCTTCGCTATGAAGCCCCTAAATAAAATCTGGTGCAACCAATTACCTTCATAAGTCACATAATTAGTTCGATTGCACACATGTGGACTTTATTTAAGTGTCCCATGATCTGTTACATGATCTCAGTATATATACACACCTGTTCTGAAAGGCCCCAGAGTCTGCAATACCACTAAGCAAGGGGCACCACCAAGCAAGCGAGACCATGAAGACCAAGGAGCTCTCCAACCAGGTCAGGGACAAAGTCGTGGAGAAGTATAGATCAGGATTGGGTTATTAGATAATATCGGAAACTTTGAACGGAGCACCATTAAATCCATTATTAAAAAATGGAAAGAATATGGCACCACAACAAACCTGCCAAGAGAGGGCTGCCCACCAAAACTCACGGACCAGGCAAGGAGGGCATTAATCAGAGAGGTAACAAAGAGACCAAAGATAACCCTGAAGGAGCTGCAAAGCTCCACAGCAGAGATTGGAGTATCTGTCCATAGGGTCACTTTAAGCCGTACACAGAGCTAGGCTTTACAGAAGAGTGTCCAGAAAAAAAGCCATTGCTTAAAGAAAAAAATAAGCAAACACATTTGGTGTTCACCAAAAGGCATGTGGGAGACTTCCCAAACATATGGAAGAAGGTACTCTGGTCAGATAAGACAAAAATGTTGCTTTTTGGCCATCAGGGAAAATGCTATGTCTGCCGCAAACCCAACACTTCTCATCACCCCGAGAATAACATCTCCACAGTGAAGCATGGTGGTGGTAGCATCATGCTGTGGGGATGTTTTTCATTGGCAGGGACTGGGAAACTGGTCAGAATTGAAGGAATGATGGATGGTGCTAAATACAGGGAAATTCTTGAGGGTTGGGGAGGGGGGCTAATAGCTGAACAATAGACTATTCAACCTTTATTAAAAAATAGTCTAATAGCCGAACTTGGTGTGAAAACCCTCGTCCTATCACAGACCAGATTTGCCCTAACGACCAAGGAGAGAGTTAGAGCACTGATTATTCTTTTGGGTCCCAATGCACTACTGTGTCTCTAGCTGACAATGAATGGGCAATATAAACCAAATAATAAACTGATAATTGTGCACGACTTCAAATGAAAAAAGCAGGGAACAGGTTTCGAACCATGAACCTTCTTGCCCGATGTCCTGCGCGCTATTGACTGTGCACCAAAAGCATGCTCAAGCCGCAGAGTTGATAGAGCGCATCTTTTCTCAAATAAGTTACCTTACACATTATGTTGACTGACAATTTGTTAGCTATTCTGTTCTTACGAACCACATAGTATATCATTACAACAGTATGTACCAGTATGTTAGCTATCTACCTAACGTTAGTAGTTTTACATCAAACTTGACAGTATATTAACTATAGGCTGTCTAACTACCCAACGTTTATTGACTTGGTTATTCCCATCATTCTTAGCTTAGGTAAATGGTATTGTCGTTGTGCGTTCTCAATGGACATTCGAGTGCTTTCGTAAATTCGCTCTGAATAATGAATTTACGAGTGCTCAACACCCGTTGAATATGGCTGGTGTCAATAAACGGCAGTCAAAAAAGCGTAATTAAATTGTTTCCAGCAGCACAATTGCAGTCACCAACACTCTGGTTAACAAAAAAACTGCCTAACCAGCTCTGCTAGGGTGTGTAAAATGGTCAGAGTGGTCTCATTTGTGTCTGGAAGTAGCTAGCAAGCTAGCCAATGTTAGCTTGGGCGCTTGACTGCCGTTATAAGGCCAGAACGCTCAAATCAACCCTACTCCTCTGCCCGAACGTCCAGTGTGCGCTCCAAGAGCGAGACGGTCTGAATTTAACCAGAGGGTTTTTTGTTTTTCATGGAATAGAAACACCATAATATTATTAATCAAATGAATAAAGCAAGTACAAGCCAAAAGATTGGACACACCTACTCATTCCATGATTTTCTATATTTTTACTATTTTCTACATTGTAGAATAATAGTGAAGACATCACAACTATAAAATAACACATATGGAATCAGTTAAGAACAAATTATAATTTACAAGGACAGTCTACTCCTTCCTCCTGGTTATCAAATCCTTCTCAAAGATGCCCTCTGGTGGTCAAACTAGCAACAACTTGAATTAACAGAAAAATGGCTAACAAATAGATAACATGCCACAGAATGCTGCAGCAGCCCGCAAGGTGTGTCGCAGTATGACACAACTTATAAAGGGGGAAGCACTGTACCAGACGAGCTAAATGCCTTTTATACTCGCGTCGAGGCAAGTAACTCTGAAGCATGCACGAGAGCACCAGTTGTTCTGGATGATTGTGATAATGCTCTCGGTAGCCGATGTGAGCAAGACCTTTAAACAGGTCAACATTCACAAAGCCGTGGGGCCAGATGGATTACAAAGACGTGTACTCAAAGCATGCGCGGACCATTTGGCAAGTGTCTTCACTGACATTTTCAACCTCTCCCTGACTGAGTCTGTAATACCTACATGTTTCAAGCAGACCACCACAGTCCCTGTGCCCAAGGAAGCGAAGGTAACCTGCCTAAATGATTACTGCCCCGTAGCATGCACGTCGGCAGCCATGCAGTGCTTTGAGAGGTTGGTCATGACTCACATCAACAGCATCCTCCCGGATACCCTAGACCCACTCCAATTTGCATACCGCCCCAACAGATCCACAGATGACGCAATCTCAATCGCACTCCACACTGTCCTTTCCCACCTGGACAAAAGGAACACCTATGTGTGTCACGGTCGTCGTAGGATGAAGGAGCGGACCAAAGCACAGCGTGTGTATCGTTCCACATACAGTATTCTTTATTAAACTGTGAAACTATGCAATACATACAAATAAACTAAAGAACAAAAAAACGACAAACCGTGACGCAGAGGTGAAACATACACTAACTCAAAAACAATCTCCCACAAACCCAGGAGGGAAAAACACCTACTTAAGTATGATCTCCAATTAGAGACAACAATGACCAGCTGCCTCTAATTGGAGATCATCCCAAACAAAACCAAACATAGAAATACAAAAACTAGAACATAACATAGAAAATCTAAACTAGAAAAAAAACTCACGCCCTGACCTACTCTACCATAGAAAATAACATCTTTCTATGGTCAGGACGTGACAATGTGAGAATGCTGTTCATTGACTACAGCTCAGCATTCAACACCATAGTGCCCAAGAAGCTCATCAGTAAGCTAAGGACCCTGGGACTAAACACCTCCCTCTGCAACTGGATCCAGGACTTCCTGACGGGCTGCCCCCAGGTGGTAAGGGTAGGCAACAACACATCTGCCACGCTGATCCTCAACTCTGGGGCCCCTTAGGGGTTTGTACTTAGTCCCCTCCTGTACTCCCTGTGTCTAGTCAAAGCAGGGGGGGCACCTCCATTCCTCTCTGTATTAAACCCCAGGGGGCGGTGGTGTGTGGGAAACCCCAGCAGCTGAGGGATGGGGATGGGTTGGTCTGCTCAGAACCCAAAGACACCTCTGGAGGACTCAAGAACCAGCAGTGTTTTCCCCTCCTCTCCTTCCGTCTGCAGAGCACCAGTGCCCTCACAACACTGTGAGCAGCTACATGGAAAGGAACTGTCCTCTGGTAGGACACAGTGCTATTCTCATTTTCTATTCTTTTTACATGATGTTTTATATATAATACCATGCATAATGTAAGATCAATATTATTTATTTCTCTGAAGTCTATGTGCCATCCTTCAGGAGTCAAAGAGGACAGTCGTCTCCTCTCCTCTGGTTCGGGGCTGGTATATTCTGGGATGGTGTGGGTGTTTGCCCCTCAGTGGTCTCCTCACCCTCCACCCTAAGCCTCCTGGGTTATGGCAACGCTGAGCTACAGGGAAAGTTATTCAATTGCACCTCTTATGTCATACAGACTCTGGTTCAGGGGTTTGCTTTCAATTAAATTATTTCTAATATACATTTTCATCTTTATCATAGTTATGAGTTCTGCACCCTTCATTGTATTTTGAGGTAATGGCTGATGGAAACGAGACTCATTTTATGGACCTTTTGTATTCAATAATCTAAAGTACTTCAGAGTACTTTTCTTCTGTAGCTGTGTCCATATGCTGTAGTGGGCTCCCTAATGTAGCTCTATTGAATAGTCCTCACTCAGTCTTTGGTCCCTACAGGATGTCACCTTCCTGATGCCTGCCTTCTATGAGTGTTCCTGTGGCTCGGAGAATGGTGCCAGTCCTCTACCCCATCATCCAGGGGGTGGATTTCTACACACAGGCTCGTCCAACCCCTCTACTAGCAACACGGTTGACTCTTCTAGTTCATTTTCTCTCTTCATCGTAGAGCAGTGTTCTTTCTCTCTTTGTTCTAGGGGGCCGTAGTGTGTACAGGCTTTTATTCCAGCCTAGCACTAACACACCTGATTCAGCTAATCAACTATTCATCAAGAAAGACTTTGATTGTCCCAGTTGTGTTAGTGCTGGGCTGGCACAAACGCCTGCACACACTGTCTCTCCAGAACCAGGAGTGAGCAACACTCACTGTTGTAGAGATTAACAATGTGTGTGTAGTGCCAGGGACACAAGGCCTCTGAACCTCTATTGGTTTAGCATCAAGATTAGCACCTGGGCTGGGATGCACACTGTAAACCAATTTGCGCTTTCCACTCCATGAAAACAAACACTGTTGGATGGCAGCCAGCTATGGGTGTTTGTCAGACTCCTTGTTTCTTGCATCTCCAGTAGACGGAGCAGTAAGTGTCTGTTCCTCTCCATCTCACTCCTTCTAGACCCCTGTAGATGCTCTCATCGTACTAACCCTGCCCCTGGAACTAGAATGGTCACTCATCGCAGTCACACACCCACTGGGAGGCAAACTTCAGCAGGGAAAAGTTTGGCTCTCACGCATCACTAACTTTTCTGATGTTTCCCGTGCTCGTGTTATTCATGAAATCCATTTCCTTTCTGCATAGTCAAAATGTGATCATCCTTCATACATACTGAAAATAACCTACCCCCAAACCATTCTTCCTGATTTCATTGTTGTGCTGATCACATCGCTGATTCTTCTTCATGGTGTCTCAAATCCCCAAATCACTTGTACTTTTATGTAATCAAAGTAAGGCTGCTAAAAGAACAATTCAATAGGGATTGTGCTTGTTATTTAAATTATGACTTTTTCTTTTCTAGAACCCACCTCTCTACTGGCTGGTGACGTGGCCATGGCACAGCAGGCAGGACTGGGGAGAAACAGCTCCACTGGAAAGGGCAGGATCTTTACTGGGACCAGTACAAGAATGGAGCAGCAGGGCAGCACTCCCTCCACCTGGGCCCTTCTGATGTTACCTCCACACCCATGGTCAGGTGAGTCACCTCGTTACCTGTGGGCAAATTAGTTCAGTCCCGAAATAACCACATAGCGTGGGTGTGTCATGCTCCCTTTGGTTTTCATGCTGATTTTCATTTCCACGTTGGCTAGTAAATGTCACTGATACCTCCCACTGACTCCTCCCAACTATTAATAAAATACCAAATAAAATATAATGATAAATCAGCAGGTTTGAGGCCCTCAAGTAGGCGAATTGCGTGTCTAGTACAATCTTTGTAGATCTAAGTGAAGATCAGTTGTAGGGGCAAGGGGTGGATATGGGACTAGGCCTAACTTTTTCAGTGTTGCTGTAGGGGCGAAGGGTTGATATTGGATGGGGCCTAACTAGGTCTCTCCACAAGGCTGATGACACTACAGAGCTGTAGGGGCTAGATGGAAATATGGGACTGAGCTTAACTGTGCCTAGGGGCAAAGGGTTGATATGGGATGGTACCTAACTAGGTGTCTCTCCACAGGGCTGATGATAACGACACTACAGAGCTGATGGAGGAGGCAGCCCAGGTGGTCCCGTGTCCCAGGGGGCTGAGACACTCTGCCTGTCACCCACTAACCCTCCAACCCGTAGCCCAGGACAGCAGCTCCTCAAAGGGGTGGGACCAGGTCTTAATGAAAAGTTAATTTTACAGTGTTTTAGCCAGACAAGAAATATGATTTTGAAATCTTAAAATGTTATTAGGTCCATTGAGTCGTGCAGTAAATTCACATTCACTTCACATTTTCCTCTGAGAATGGACTATAATGTTTGTGTATTTTTTGTGTTACTTACCAAGACACTCCAACCATGGATGAGCGTAGCACAGCTGGGCCCTGCCGCCCCTTCTCACACCATGCCAAAGATCCACAGCATCAGTGTGACCTGTTGGCCCTGTAGGACTCCAGCTTCGAGGTGATCTCCCCGGGCAGCCGCTCCTCCTCTGGGTTCTGTGAGAAGGAGGTTTTGGGTCATGGGGGGTCCAGTCCGGAGGATGGGACATCCCAGTCAGCCCAGGTTGTGAACTCAGCCATCTGCTACCTGGACCTGGACACCAACGGGGACTTGTTGACTCGGGCTATGGCAGGGCCGGACCTGAGTGGAAGTATAGAGCTGCCTATTGTACCTCAGATGATAACGCCAAGCTCCTGCACACCCCTTCCCCGTACATGGTAGAGTCCGACCCGCTTTTTAGTTTTTTCTCCTCCCTCCAGAGGTGCAGTGTGACATCCGTAGGGCTGAGCTCCATGGAGGCAGGTGTGTGTTTGGTGTGTGGCTGAGCAGGCCTGGCCAGCAGGATGCCATGTTGCATTATAGGCACATCTACAGCAACAGTGCTTCACTACAGGACGCATCAGCACTAAGTCTGGTAGAGGTCAGTATACAGACAATGGAAATTCCTGATTGATCTGGAAAAAAACTAGCTTTTATATAATAAACAGATAGTTGAAATATTTTTCTTTCCCCCGTCCAGTAAACATATGAGACTATTCCACTTTTGTAAAACTAACAATGACTCAGTAATTCATGCCTTCTGGGAATTGTATAATGTCTAAAATTTATGGGCAGAGTTAGGGCTGTGGCGGTCACGAAATTTTGGCAGCCGGTGATTGTCAAGCAAATAACTGCCGGTCTCACTGTAATTGACCGTTAATTAACATAAACCAATTTCTCCTGGCTTCTTCACATCCACTGATGCAGACCTTGGGAACATCTACATTTTAAAAAGTCTAATAAATCCATGTAATATAGCCTACACCTTCACAATAAATTCATTATTTATTTTAGACAGGTCTAAAGAAACATGGTGTGACTTTACTTTCATTAATCTGATGACTGTTATTTATCGAATCAACTAACTATATAAATCAATCAGGTAACAATTAACTCATTAGGAATTTGGGGCACCACGAGAGCAGTTGTTTAAAGAGTTACCATCTCTCGAATTAAACTCTAAAAGGTCTTTACCCATAACATCCATAAAACAGTCAACGTATTCTTAATTCATAACCTCTTATCAAATCATAATTCTGAACAGTTGTAACCTCCTGCATCTGCAAAAAAATAGCAATACTTATGATTCAGTACTACACTAATTGGTTTAATTATTTATTTACTAGCTAACTAAATAATAACACAGGATAAACATACACACTTAATACATTAGGAAAAGGTCCCTAGCGGACTGACAAGAATATGGCTGCTTCTTACACAATGGCATGGAGAGAGAGAGAGAGAGAGGGGGAGAGAGACTTATCGTTGATACTGTCAGGGCTTTCTGAAGGATCGGACCAATACGCAGCGTGATCGTAGTTCCACATCTTTTATTGAATCGTGAAACCGAATGCCATATACAATAAACTAGAAAATACAAAACAATAAAGCCGTGACGCAGAGCAGGAAAACACACTACTCACAATTAACAACCCACAGCATACAATAAGAAAACCGCCTCCCTAAATACGATCTCCAATCAGAGGCAACAAGAAACAGCTGCCTCCAATTGGAGATCAACCCCAAACACCCGACATAGAAACAGAAAACCTAGAACCTACAACATAGAAATAACAACACAGACTGTCAAACAAACACCCCCGTCACGCCCTGACCCATCTACTATATAAAATGACCTCTTACACTGGTCAGGACATGACAGATACATTTTAGAAACTATTCTCACATTAATCATATACTTTGCACACGAACCCGCCACCCGTTTGGAATAAGAAATCATGAATGTATTTATGTGTGAATGTCTTTGTCCGTTGTGTAGTCCTGAACAGAACTACATAGTTCACTTTGTTCCATTCGCTCCTGAAGCTGCTTATTTGAAGATAGGCTAGACTGCCGTGTTGATGGTTCACCTTTTGGTTATTAAAGTAGCGTACTATGGTGATTTGAGAAGAGTAGTTGAATGGACCCACTTAAATTCGCTTTTCTAGATACTTCAGTTAGGACAGCTAATCAGCGGTACCAGTGATTGTCTGAGAGGGGAGTTTTCTTCTCCACCTCTTGTTGGTATTCAGGGTTCAAACCACTTTGCACATGCAGCTGCAGCCTTGCGATGTTCTCGTCTATGAGATTCAGAGTTCAAACCACTTTAGACGTGGGCTGCAACTCCCCGTCTTTCCTGGTCTAAATGTTAATTTCTTTACAAATCCTTTTATGCACTCTGGTCGACAGGGACGGTTCTGTCAGGCTAACAGTCTGTTAACAAATACCATTCCTTTGGTTAATACGGGAGGGGGAGTCTTCTTCTCCTTTAATTTACAACAGGGCATGAATTGTCATCCCGGCCCAGTTCCCTCCTCCTCCTCTCTGTGGGTGAAAGGGGTCTGGTTGAGTTATTCATTGCAAACCTGATCTGACCCATTTGGATCTTCACAGGACAGTCATGACACATGATATGAAGAAAATGTAGTCTATTTCAGAAGAACAGAATGTCATACTCTGAGTTGTCCTTGTGTTAGGTCCTGATCTGGCTATGCCATATGGCTGTGGGCTACACTAGTTCATTTAGCAAGATTTGCTTCGAATTCCGTGGCGTCATTTCATATTATTTTACAGTATGAAGAATACAATTGAACAAGGCTGAATAAAATCTAAATAATATTTTCTTCAAGTGATTTGAGGGACTGTGCACATGCGGCTATTCAGTATTGAGCGGTTAACAAAGAAATAGGTACTCCTATTTAATTTAGAGTTGTCACGTGTGCTCCCTCTCTGGCCTCTAGGTCACCAGGCTGCTCGTTAGGGCGCACACCTGTCACCAGCATTACATGCATAATGACACTCACCTGGTCTCCATCACCTCCTTGATTACCTGCCCTTTATATGTCACTCCCTTTGGTTTCTTCCCCAGTTGTCATTGTTGCTGTTTGGTGACGGTGCGCTGTTTGTGTTTCTTGTTTTGTTCATTTATTTATTAAACGTATTCACTCCCTGAACTTGCTTCCCGACTCTCAGCGTACATCGTTACAAGCGTTATTAATGTAGCTTTAGTTGTTCTACAAATGTTGGGCTAGATGAAAAACGTGCCCAAATTAAACTGCCTCCTACTCAGACTCAGAAGTTAGGATATGCATATTATTAGTAGATTTGGATAGAAAACACTCTGAAGTTTCTAAAACTGTTTGAATGATGCCTGTTAGTGTAACAGAACTCAAATGGCAGGCAAAAACCTGAGAAAAATCCAACCAGGAAGTGGGAAATCTTAGAATTGTAGTTCTTCTTTTGAATCCCTATCGAAACTACAGTGTCTAAGGGGTCACGTTGCACTTCCTAAGGCTTCCATTGGCTGTCAACAGCCTTCAGAAAGTTTTCTCATCCTTCTCCTGTTACTGGGCAGAAAATAGGAGCTCAGTCAATCAGTGGCCTGTCTGAGGACAAGGGACTTGGTGATGCGCGAGCCTGCGAGCGCACCGTTCCTTCTTTTTCTTCAGGAATGAATCCGGTTGGAAAATTATCGCATTTTTACGTTAAAAATACCCTAAAGATTGATTGTAAACATCGTTTGACATGTTTCTACAAACGGTAATGGAACTTTTGAGCTTTTCGTCTATTTATTTGCGCCCCCGCCTCGTGCCTTTGGAATAGTGTTCTGGACGCGCCAACAAAACTGAGGTATTTGGACATAAATGATGTACTTTAGCGAACAAATGAACATTTCTTGTGGAAGTGGGAATTCTGCGAGTGCATTCCGCCGAAGATCAGCAAAGGTAAGAAAAGATTTAAAACACTATTTTAGAGTTTTGTTGACGCCGTGACTTCGTGGCTAACTGTATAGCTTGCATTGATGGTTGAGCTATGTACTCAGAATATTGAACAATGTGCTTTCTCCGTAAAGTTATTTTAAAGCGGTTGCACAGCGGTTGCATTAAAAAGTAGTATATCTATAATTCTTCAAATAATTGTTATATAAATTGTCAACGTTTAAGATGAGTATTTCTGTAATATGTGTGCTCATTCACCGGAAGTTTGAGGCTAAACATTTACTGAATATCACACGCCAATGTAAAATGCTGTTTTTGGATATAAATATGAACTTGATTGAACAAAACATACATGTATTGTGTAACATGATTTCCTATGTGTCACAGTTGTCGTTGGTAAAGGAGGACCAATATGCAGCAGGACTGTATATGCTCATCTTGACGTTTATTTAAACTATAATCAAGTGAACACCAGAACACCAGAACACCAGAACAAAACAAAACAAAACAAACAGACTTGAAATGCTCACTCACGCTAAACAAGAAACAATCTCCCACAAAACTTACACCAAACAATTACCCATATATAGGACTCTCAATCAGAGGCAACGAGGAAGCACCTGCCTCCAATTGAGAGTCCCAAACCCCAATCAACCTAACATAGAAATACATTAACCAGACTAAACATAGAAATACACCAACCTAGAACACAACCCAAAACCCGGAAATAATAAATCAAACGCCCTCCTAAATAACACACCACCCCGAACCACATAAAACAAATACCCTCTGCCACGTCCTGACCAAACTACAATTACAATTAACCCTTATACTGGTCAGGACGTGACACTATGAGAGTCATCTGATGAAGAGCGTCAATGGTTAATGCTTAATTTTAGCTGTATTTCGGGTTTTTGTGACGCCTCTCCTTGCTAGGAAAATGGCTGTGTGGCTTTTCTTGTTTAGGTGGTGTCCTAACATAATGTAATGTTTTGCTTTCGCTGTAAAGCCTTGAAATCGGACAATGTGGTTGCATTAACGAGAAGTGTATCTTTAAAATGGTGTAAAATAGTCGTATTTTTGAGAAATTGAAATTATTAGATTTTTGTTGTTTTGAATTTCGCGCCATGCTATTTTGTCAAAAGATCCCGTTAACAGGATCCTATCTCGAAGGGGTCCTCAACAGGTTAATACATTGTAAGGCTGCATGATGCGACTCTAATGATGACTTGAAAAAAGTTGCATGAAAGGCATGAGCTCTGCTTTGTTGTTTTTGCGCAGGCTGTACACAATTGAGAGACACATCAGTCTCTCATTCACAATTTGACAAGCACTTGATAATGCCTCGAATTTCCCGGCGGCATCCCCTTTATGTGGCCGTAATGCCCTCAACAGAAAATCCATGCCTTTTGCGGCCAGTGGCCGTTGTGCCCTTGGGCTAAATATGATCAATTATAATTCTCTTCTCCCTGAGTGCTGCATGCTCTGAAACACCTCTCACTCACATGGCTCTCCATCATGTGATTGGGTCTTTCTCACAGGCTGATCGCGTCCTTGTCCAATTCCGAGGTGCATATTGAAGATTTTGGAAGAACTGTCCACATTTGCTTTTCGTCAGCCAGCACGATGAGTAGACCTAATGAACAGCAATGTCAATCTACTATCCCCCATAATACAAAAGTTGACCTATTATATTGGTCAACTTGTCCTTCTGTGCCAGAAATAAATATTCCAAACATACTCTGGGACAGTTGTGGGATGTGATAGATCCCAAATTAATACAACCACTAGCATGAAAACATTTTTTTGATGCAATGTTGCTAAACTCTTAGGCTATTTCTTCACATAAGCACAGCAATGCGCACACAGCAGTAGGCTATAAGCGCGAATGTTCCGTTAGCGGGAAAAAAACTTTATCAGAAGTGACTGCAAATGTGATTATGCATGTAATGCTTTTATTATGAAGGTGCATTTTTATGGTGAAATTATCTTCCCCATACTTGCTTATGTATGCCGGTTAGGCTCTACACCCTTGTAAAGCAGATTAATGTGCTTAATTTTAAGAAGTTATTTGGCCACTTTAGTTGTGATATCTACCTTATCAAAACATAAAGGCCTATGGGCTAGGCTACATGAGGTGTGCAACTATAATTCGAAAAAGTAGCCAAAAAAAGGCATTGTTTCTTGCCTTACGCTGGGCATCATTCACAAGTGATAATATATAGTTCACAAGTTATGGGCTGATATTGTTACCCATCAGACTATTCTTGATTTTAATTTTGTCTTTACATATACTAAATAATGTGTGAAATGTATTTAATTTAGAATGGACCATTATCATGCACCTGTCTCGAAACAGGGGCAGTGGAAAAAATACATGTAATCTATGCACTTAAATAGCGAATGGAGAACGCTTTTCCCGTGGTTAATTTTCATGCCAGCCAGGTAGGCTATGCTACTGTTGTTAAGAAAAGCAACGTGCTTAATATTAGGAAAGTTGAGAAATAAATATATTAGGCATAGTCTATAGAAAGCTGATGGGAACCTCCTCTATTTAGTAGAGGCCATCACTCTGTTTTCTCACGCAATTGAATAGCCTATAGAAATGTTGAGCAAAATAAGCTCATGGGCTCTCATTAAGTGTTTGATTAGATTTTCGATTACATTAGCATTGATGTCAGAGTGGTTAGAGAGACAATAGAGTGCTGAGTACCAGGCAGTTAACAAGTTTGGTAGGCTACTAATGACCATCAGTAGCATCAGAGCTTGGAGAAGCCTAATTACCATGAGTAAACGGTCACATGGAATTTGAGTACCTTCATGACTCATGACTGCTAGTTTGGCGGTAATACGGTCACTGTAACGGACCTAAGTGGAGTTAGAAAGTTAGCTGTCAGAACTTTTACAATGTAAATTTACTTTAATCCATCTGTCTGCATATTTCAAGGCATGAGTGAGATACCCAATGGGTTGGATGATACTTTTCTCGTCAATCTTGAAAAAACGTATACTTAAACTGGGAATCAACCATCCTCCATCGTTAACACAATGGAAAGGAATACCATGCTTTAATATCTAAATGTTGAAAGTGCGTGGGTAATGGAGAAAAACAAGCAAAATGGTGTAGTTTCAACCCACTCAAGTGACGCACCTCCTAGGGACGGCATGGAAGAGCACCAGTAAACCAGTGACTCAGCCCCTGTAATAGGGTTAGAGGCAAAGAATCCCAGTGGAGAGAGGGGAACCGGCTGGGCAGAGACAGCAAGGGCGGTTCGTTGCTCCAGTGCCTTTCCGTTCACCCTCACACTCCTGGGCCGGTCTACACTCAATCATAGGACCTACTGAAGAGATGAATCTTCAGTAAAGACTTAAAGGTCGAGCCCGAGTCTGCGTCTCTCACATGGGTAGGCAGACCATTCCATAAAAATGGAGCTCTATAGGAGAAAGCCCTGCCTCCAGCTGTTTGCTTAGGAGGCCTGCGTCTTGTGACCGTAGCGTACGTGTAGGTATGTACGGCAGGACCAAATCGGAAAGATGGGTAGGAGCAAGCCCATGTAATGCTTTGTAGGTTAGCAGTAAAACCTTGAAATCAATGCCTTAACCTCTCTTGGGAAGGGGGCAGTATTTTCACGGCCGGATGAAAAACGTACCCAAATTAAACGGCCTACTACTCAGGCCCAGGAACTAGAATATGCATATTATTAGTAGATTTGGATAGAAAACACTCTGAAGTTTCTAAAACTGTTTGAATGATGTCTGTGAGTATAACAGAACTCATACGGCGGGCAAAAACCTGAGAAAAATCTAACCAGGAAGTGGGAAATCTGGAGCTTGTAGTCTTTTCAAGTCATTGCCTATCCAACACACAGTGACTTAGGGTTCATTTTGCACTTCCTAAGGCTATCACTAGATGTCAACAGTCTTTAGAACCTAGTTTCAGGCTTTTGCAGTGAACAGAGAGCGAACAAGAAGGCTGGGGAGTTGGTGACTCAGGGAAGGACATGAGTTCATTGGCGCGCATTCACATGATGAGGTAGCTGTGTTCCAAAACGTTTTTCAAGACATTGGAATCGTCCGGTTGGAATATTATTGAAGTTCTATGTTAAAAAGGCCCTAAAGATTGATGCTATACAACGTTTGACATGTTTCAACGAACGTAAATATAACTTTTTGTCGTGAAATTTTGGGCGCGCTTCCTACATTTGGAGTAGCTTACTGAACACGCAAACAACAAGGAGGTATCTGTATTGCTTAGTGTATGTTTCTGAGCGCCGTACTCAGATTATTGCAAAGTGTGCTTTCCCCGTGAAGCTTTTTTGAAATCTGTCACAGCGGTTGCATAAAGGAGATGGTTATCTAAAATTCTTTGAATAACAGTTTCATATTTTATCAACGTTTATGATGAGTATTTTTGTAAATTGTTGTGCTCATTCACCGGCTGTATTGGAGGCAAAATATTTTCTGAACATCACGCGCCAATGTAAAATGCTGTTTTTGGATATAAATATGAACTTTATCGAACATAACATACATGTATTGTCTAACATTGACTCCTAGGAGTGTCATCTGATGAAGATCGTCAAAGGTTAGTGCTTCATTTTAGCTGAATTTCTGGTATTTGTGACCCCTCTCCTGCTTGGAAAATTGCTGTGTGGTTTTTCTTGTGTTGTACCTGTCCTAACATAATCTAATGTTATGCTTTCGCCGTAAAGCCTTTTTGAAATCGGACAATGTGGTTACATTAAGGAGAAGTGTACCTTTTAAAATGGTGTAAAATAATCGTATGTTTCAGAACTTTGAATTATGACATTTTGTTGATTTGAATTTGGCGCTCTGATTTTTTTACTGGCTGTTGAATAGTGTGAACCGTGGGTAGGGAAGCCAGTGTAGGGAGGCTAGCACTGGAGTAATATAATCAAATTTTTTAGTTATAGTCAGGACTCTAGCAGCCGCATTTAGCACTAACTGAAGTTTATTTAGTGCTTTATCCGGGTAGCCAGAAATCTGTCCTTTGGTCTGATGAGTCCAAATTTCAGATTTTTGGTTTCAACCGCCATGCCATTTTGAGACGCAGAGTAGGTGAACGGATTATCTCCACATGTGTTGTTCCCACCGTGAAGTATTGAGGGGAAGGTGTGATGGTGCTTTTCTGGTGACACTGTCTGTGATTCATTTAGAATTCAAGGCACACTTAACTAGCATGGCTACCACAGCAAACTGCAGCGATACGCCATCCCATCTGGTTTACGTTTAGTGGGACTATCATTTGTTTTTCAACAGGACACTGACCCAACACACCTCCAGGCTGTGTAAGGGCTATTTAACCAAGAAGGAGAGTGATGGAGTGATGCATCAGATGACCTGGCCTCCACAATCACCTGACCTCAACCCAATTGAGATGGTTTGGGATGAGTTGGACCGCAGAGTTAAGTAAAAGCAGCCAACAAGTGCTCAGCATATGTGGGAAGTCCGTCAAGACTGTTGGAAAAGAATTCCAGGTAAAGCTGGTTGAGAGAATACCAAGAGTGTGCAAAGCTGTCATCAGGGTAAAGGGTGGCAACTTTGAAGAATCTCAAATATAACATATATTTTGATTTGTTGAACACTCTTTTTGGTTACTACATTATTCCATATGTGTTATTTCATAGTTTTGATGTCTTCACTATTATTCTACAATGTAGAAAATAGTAAAATAAAGAAAAAACCTGGAATAAGTAGGTGTGTCCGAACTTTTGACTGCTACTGTATATATTCTGATCCCCTACTTGCAGGTGAATGCGTAGATTATTATTGAAAACTAGCTAAGTGTTTATATTGTACTATTTTCAACAAAATCACAAATATATGACTGGAACAGGGTTCCGATATGCTAGGGGGTAGTCCAAACAGGATCCTTGGGACTTCCCAACTCTAATGTCACCCAATTGAAGTTTATATTTAAAATGGTAAGGGCATAGATAGAATAATAAGACCGACATTTCACCAGATGTATAAATGTGAAGCATCCGGTTGGCGTTCCCACTCACTACCAAATATAGTCGTGAGAGGAAGCCCAGTGGCCTGCAGTGGGAGAATATGGAATGAGATGGATTTTGGCTGACATTCTGTTAATTTACTCATCAATGAAACATTTGATCTCAATACAGTTTACTGCTCTCAAAACTAAAATGTTACGAGCAGAGTGTACTAAGTTTTGTATTCTTTACCCTTTGCCAGAGTTTCCAAAAATGGTGTTGTTTAGAAGGAGTGCAAAGGCGAATTGAGTTATTGCACACGTGCACTTCACAGCGTAGGCGTTCCCCAACGGAAATATGCAAATGTCGCTAGAACTGTGCTTGGCTCTACCCACCTACTTGCTTGTTCTGCCCACTATGGCTCATTTGTTCCCAATTGAAATGACAGGCTGTAGTCAATCTTGGCATAGTTATAAAAAATATATATATGCAACCTGCCCTGTCCTGAGTCTAAGAACCGTTCTTGGGAGACACAATGTGTGACAACCGGTTTTCAGACAATGCAGACTTTTCTACCAACAACCAGACTAGCACCCAGCATCAGCATACTGACCTGTCACAGCACCAACTGCGGCCGGGCAGGGAGCTATCCCTGCAAGCTCTCCTCGACATGGGCTTCACAGACAACCAGGCAGATCAACTCTTAGCGGCAGCAACCAAGCGTCGAGGAGGGCAGAGTGAACATGCCTCTTCTATTCTCATGGCTCTCATGGCTCTATTCTCATCTAGTGTGTTGGAGAAGTGTCCAGAGTTGTTCTATTGAAGGGCACTCAGCTGCAGCAATGTATGGACAACATGAGGAGACTAGGGCTGCTTGAAGGTGAGAGGATGAACCTCTCTTTGCATTGTGTAACCCTCTCACCAGGCTCGAATATGACTCTCACAATATTAACTTATGTAGAGTGTCTCAACAGCATGGGATGTTAGGTGAGAAGGACATCTCCAATAACAATTCCTATTGTAAACTATCTAGGGTTATGACAATAGGGTATTAACTTCAGATGAAATGATTATAGGTTTCTGTTATAGAATCAGGATAAACTATCCCATGCATTAAATTAAATTGAAACAATCAATGACTCCAGCAAGGCAACATACATAAGGTTCCATATGTGTATTAAAACATTTTCAAACAAATACATTTTCAGACACAACATCAAAAGAAATAAAAAATTATAAACCCCAATGAGTCGTGCACAACCGTGTCCAAATTATTTCAAGTTTGCTTAAATAAACCGTTGGCGCGCGTTGAAGCTAAAAAAAAAAATGATGACACCCAAAAATATCCAGAAGCACCTCACGTTGGGGTTACTCACTACTTAGTAGATATTCCCTCAGCGAAGTATGGCAGTTCCATGCAGGTTTCCACAAAGTCCAAGGCAAGCACAGCTACCCATGCAGACAGTACTCCTTAGCCGTAACCGATATCCCATGGGAACATGAATTTGTTAAGCTTCCCAAGCAATTATCTCCCGGTGTCACACGATGCTAGGCTAACCTCAAGGCTGGCAAATACCTCCACGACGAGACAGTAGCTTCAGTCTTTACTAAGTTTTAACAAAATTATAACAACTCTTTTATAAAATAAAATTGGTATTTCCCTTCATGTCTTAGTAGGTATGGGTTTTGTTCCAGTTCTGTCGTCTTTTATCATTTTTCTTCACCAACGGTCCTAATGTAAAACGTCCATCCCTTTATCAACGTCTTTTCCCTCTCTTTTTTCCCAGGCCTCCCATTAACCAGGTCAACTCCCATTGGCCACAGCTTAACAAGCGACCTTATTGGTCAAAACTTAAACTTCAAAGTAAACCAAACTATTCACTTATACATTAAATAAATATTTCTTCAAAAAGCATAATGCATTAACAACATTACAGTTTAGGAGCAATTCAATCATCTTTTAAATATAATACCAATTAATTATAACAAATAAACTCAATACTTGGTTCAAACAAGGGTATTACAATTGTATAGTCTCAGGTTATCCAGGTTGAGGGTGTTGTTACCACATCACAGTTTGAGATAGGCCTAGAGCTGGATCATAGTGGTTTAAGTGTTATTTATTGTATTTATTCACAAAGCTATTGGATGTGTATGTGCATAACATCTTCCACCCATTTTCCATGGATGCTCTCTAACACAATCTCCCCTGTGTGTCACTTTCTCTCCAGGCAATCTGCAGCGGGTGGTGAGCCACTACCCCCAGATCCTGACCCTTCCTCTGAGGAGGGTTAACACAGTGGCCAGGTTTCTCAGAGAGAAGTGCGCCTTCACTGTCCAGCAGGTCACTGACCTCTTCAGAGACTCTCCAGCCATGGTGCAGGATGACCTGGGAGAGCTGGAGTACAAGTTCCAGGTCAGACTTCACACTCACTGGGTGTTGGGACTAAGATGAAATATTTGAATGGGATTGAAAGCAAATTTTGGCTACAAGGCTTTTTCAAGTCAGACTCACTGGGAATTATAATGATGGAGTAGAAGAGTAAGATAAAAAAAGACAAGGCAATTGAAAGGAGACTTTGTATTCTCAATGCAGTAAAGATATAGTAAATATATTGGTTGATGCTTTAGCTGCAAGACAACTACAAAAACATTTTGCTGATCATTAAGCCTATGTGTTTTTGAGTATGTTTGTCCTTTATGTCAAATATTTGACATTAGTTTTCTTTCTCTTCTTACAACTGTTTTCCCCATCCCTCTCGGCAGTACGCCTACTTCCGCATGGGGCTCAAGCAGACGGAGATGGTGAAGTCCAAGCTGTTCTGGGTAACCATGGCGGCGGTACGCTATTGACACTGCTTCCTGGAGCACTAGGGGCAGTACTAGACCCCCGTCAAGAACGGCCAGACCCTCATCATCAACCCCAAACTTAACGATATCCTCGCCATCGCCGAAGAAACCTACCTCACCGACATCGCCATGGCAACGCTGGAGAAGTTTGAGGTGTTCCAGAAGCTGATGGCAATAGAGTGGCAGGAAGAGGATGATGAGCAGGAGAGGGAAAAGAGAACTAACAGTGATGATGATGATGATGAAGAGGAATATATAAAAAGTTGCTACAGGAGGAGGAGAAAGAGATGAAGGTAAAGATTGTGTGGGAACCTGTGATATCTGAAACAGAATGGACTTTCAAAAAGATCTAGCTACTTATCACTTGAAAATGTAATAAAGTATTTTCATGTTGATTGCTTGACTGTTATTGAGGTTAGTGTGTTGTATGAACATTTAGTACTACTGTGTGTCTGCCGTAAATGACTGTCCACTCATTGAACAAACACACAATTGAAAAAACACTAACATTGGCACAGTTTGGGAACGTGTCCCATCTGATTCTCAAAACTGAGCCTAACTGCCCATTCATTTATTTACTTGTCCAGTTTTCCCTGAGCTGCCAGGTATCCATGGCTACGCTAGGGTAAAGTGAAGTGGCAACCTTGAGGCATATGTTGACTAGTGTGTGTTCCCTGTCAGGGTTGGCCCTAGGCAGCATATGGAGGCTTAGACTTTAGTGTCAATCTGTCCCATTCGGAGATGAGATGATGTCAACACCATGAGAGCTAATAGATAAGAACACTCTGAACTGTTGTGGCTTACACCTGCTCTGTTAGTTTAGTCCCAACTGTCTGGATCGGAGGAGGAGAGTGTGCTTATTTACTGATTCTCTATGGCTGCATTTTATTCCACAAAGCTGTTTCCCTTCCTCTCTTCTATTCTTCCCTTCATGGATGTTACAGGAGTGGATGGGGGAATGTAATATTGCGGAGACTGAAAGTGGGGCTATTGACAGATTTTTTTGGATTCACATTAGCTTTTGCAGAAGCAGCAGCTACTCTTCCAGGGGTCCACAAAAACACAAAACATGACAAGTAACAAAAAACTGATAAACAAGGACAGTCACACAAATGTAAAATAAGATATTCAAACAATACCACAACAAAAATAATACAAACAATACCGGTACAACAAAAAATATTGTTTTTGTGTGTCACCCCATAGTCACAGTCATGAGATGTTGTTTAATCCGTTTTTTTTAAGTACATTTTGCTGTTTGCTTGAGCAATTGGATATGGAAGGGAGTTCAATGTGATCATGGCTCTGTATACTACTGTAAGTTGCCATGAATTCGTTTTGGACTGTGAAGAGACCCCTGGTGGCATGTCTTGTTGGGTATGTCTGGGTGTCTGAGCTGAATTGTTATTTGATTATGCAGACAATCTGGAATTTGAATCACTAATATTTATCATAACTAGGAGATGCAGTTCATTTCTCTTCAACCCTCAACCAGGAAATACTGGTATGCATGTTGTTGATGTTAGTTTTGTATGTGCAGTTAAGGGCAAGGCAAGCTTCTCTGTTTTGAGCCAAATGCAGCTTTGCTAGCTCTTTCTTTGCTGCACTTGACCATATTACCAGGCAGTAATCAAGATGGGACAAGACCAGTGCCTGATCAACTACTACAGTTGATTTTTGTGTCAAACTCAGAACATCTTTTTGTAACAGACATACCTCTCCCCATCTTCACATCGACTTTATCAATATGATTTGACCATGATAATTGACCATCCATAGTTATACCTAGGAGGTTAGCTTCCTCAACTTTCTCAATACCCTTTATGCACAACTCCAGTTGAGGTTTAGGTCTTAGAGAATGTTTTGAACCCAATACAATGCTTTTAGTTTTAGATGTATTTTAGACCAGTTTATTATTAATCACCCATTCTGATACTGAGTGTAGAGTGTGTAATCTCTCTCCAACCATGTGATACATTTTACATTTACATTTTAGTCATTTAGCAGATGCTCTTATCCAGAGCGACTTACAGTAGTGAATGCATAGATTTCATACATTTTTTTTCTCCATACTGGTCCCCCGTGGGAATCGAACCCACAACCCTGGCGTTGCAAACACCATGGTCTACCAACTGAGCCACACCTGATAGCAGGTGATATAAAGCCATAGCAAGTGAGTTTCTTCAATAACAAATTATGATCAACAACATCAAAGGCTGCACTGAAACCTAACAATACAGCTCCAACTATACTCTTATTATCCATTTATTGTAACCAATCAGTCATCTGAGCAGTGCTGTATAAGTTGAGTGCAATTCTCATATGCATGCTGAAAGTCAGTAGTTAACTTCTTCTGTGAAAAATAGCATTGCATTTGGTCAAACACAATTCTCTCTATCAGTTTACCAAGAACAGGCAGAAAACTGATTGGGCGGCTGTTAGAGCCAGCAAAGGGTGATTTAATATTTTTAGGAAGAAGAATTACATTAGCTTCCTTCCACAGGCACACACACACTCCTTTAGGCTTTGGTTAAAGATATAGCAAATAAGGGTAGCAATAGTCTGCTACCATTCTCAATAGTTTCCCATCAAGGTTGTCTATACCTGGTGGTAATACAGTCTGCTACCATTATCAATAGTTTCCCATCTAGGTTTTCTATACCTGGTGGTAATACAGTCTGCTACCATTCTCAATAGTTTCCCATCAAAGTTGTCTATACCTTGTGGTAATACAGTCTGCTACCGTTATCAATAGTTTACCATCTAGGTTGTCTATACCTGGTGGTAATACAGTCTGCTACCATTCTCAATAGTTTCCCATCAAGGTTGTCTATACCTGGTGGTAATACAGTCTGCTACCGTTCTCAATAGTTTACCATCTAGGTTGTCTATACCTGGTGGCTAATACAGCCTGCTACTATTATAAATAGTTTCCCATCAAGGTTGTCTATACCTGGTGGCAATACAGTCTGCTACCATTCTCAATAATTTCCCAACTAGGTTGTCTATACCTTGTGGTAATACAGTCTGCTACCGTTCTCAATTGTTTACCATCTAGGTTGTCTATACCTGGTGGTAATACCATCTGCAACCATTCTCAATAGTTTACCATCTAGGTTGTCTATACCTGGTGGTAATACAGTCTGCTACCATTCTCAATAGTGTCCCATCTAGGTTGTCTATGCTTGGTGGCAATACAGTCTGCTACCATTCTCAATAGTTTCCCATCTAGGTTGTCTATACCTTGTGGTAATACAGTCTGCTAACGTTCTCAATAGTTTACCATCTAGGTTGTCTATACCTGGTGGTAATACAGTCTGCTACCATTATCAATAGTTTCCCATCTAGGTTGTCTATACCTGGTGGCAATACAGTCTGCTAACATTATCTATAGTTTCCCATCTTGGTTGTCTATACCTGGTGGCAAATACAGTCTGCTAACATCCTCAATAGTTAACCATTTAGGTTGTCTATACCTGGGGGTAATACAGCCTGCTACCATTCTCAATAGTTTCCCATCAAGGTTGTCTATACCTGGGGGTAATACAGTCTGCTACCATTATCAATAGTTTTCCATCAAGGTTGTCTATACCTGGTGGTAATACAGTCTGCTACCTTTCTCAATAGTTTACCATCTAGGTTGTCTATACCTGGTGGTAATACAGTCTGCTACCACCATCAATAGTTTCCCATCTAGGTTGTCTATACCTGGTGGCAATACAGTCTGCTAACATTATCTATAGTTTCCCATCTTGGTTGTCTATACCTGGTGGCAAATACAGTCTGCTAACATCCTCAATAGTTAACCATTTAGGTTGTCTATACCTGGGGGTAATACAGCCTGCTACCATTCTCAATAGTTTCCCATCAAGGTTGTCTATACCTGGGGGTAATACAGTCTGCTACCATTATCAATAGTTTTCCATCAAGGTTGTCTATACCTGGTGGTAATACAGTCTGCTACCTTTCTCAATAGTTTACCATCTAGGTTGTCTATACCTGGTGGTAATACAGTCTGCTACCATTCATCAATAGTTTCCCATCTAGGTTGTCTATACCTGGTGGTAATACAGTCTGCTACCGTTCTCAATAGTTTCCCATCTAGGTTGTCTATACCTGGTGGTAATACAGTCTGCTACCATTATCAATAGTTTCCCATCTATGCTGTCTATACCTGGTGGTAATACAGTCTGCTACCATTATCAATAGTTTCCCATCTAGGTTTTCTATACCTGGTGGTAATACAGTCTGCTACCATTCTCAATAGTTTCCCATCAAAGTTGTCTATACCTTGTGGCAATACAGTCTGCTACTATTATAAATAGTTTCCCATCAAGGTTGTCTATACCTGGTGGCAATACAGTCTGCTACCATTCTCAATAATTTCCCAACTAGGTTGTCTATACCTTGTGGTAATACAGTCTGCTACCGTTCTCAATTGTTTACCATCTAGGTTGTCTATACCTGGTGGTAATACCATCTGCAACCATTCTCAATAGTTTACCATCTAGGTTGTCTATACCTGGTGGTAATACAGTCTGCTACCATTCTCAATAGTGTCCCATCTAGGTTGTCTATGCTTGGTGGCAATACAGTCTTCTACCAATCGCAATAGTTTCCCATCTAGGTTGTCTATACCTGGTGGTAATACCATCTGCAACCATTCTCAATAGTTTACCATCTAGGTTGTCTATACCTGGTGGTAATACAGTCTGCTACCATTCTCAATAGTGTCCCATCTAGGTTGTCTATGCTTGGTGGCAATACAGTCTGCTACCAATCTCATTAGTTTCCCATCTAGGTTGTCTATATCTGGTAGTAATACAGTCTGCTACCGTTCTCAATAGTTTCCGATCTAGGTTGTCTATACCTGTTGGTAATACAGTCTGCTACCATTATCAATAGTTTCCCATCTAGGTTGTCTATACCTGGTGGTAATACAGTCTGCTACCATTATCAATAGTTTCCCATCTAGGTTGTCTATACCTGTTGGTAATACAGTCTGCTACCGTTCTCAATAGTTTCCCATCAAAGTTGTCTATACCTTGTGGTAATACAGTCTTCTACCATTATCAATAGTTTTCCATCAAGGTTGTCTATACCTGTTGGTAATACAGTCTGCTACCTTTCTCAATAGTTTACCATCTAGGTTGTCTATACCTGGTGACAATACAGTCTGCTACCATTATCAATAGTTTCCCATCTTGGTTGTCTATACCTGGTGGCAATACAGTCTGCTACCATCCTCAATAGTTAACCATTTAGGTTGTCTATACCTGGTGGTAATACAGTCTGCTACCATTATCAATAGTTTTCCATCAAGGTTGTCTATACCTGGTGGTAATACAGTCTGCTACCATTCTCAATAGTGTCCCATCTAGGTTGTCTATGCTTGGTGGCAATACAGTCTTCTACCAATCGCAATAGTTTCCCATCTAGGTTGTCTATACCTGGTGGTAATACATTCTGCTACCGTTCTCAATAGTTACCCATCTAGATTGTCTATACCTGGTGGTAATACAGTCTGCTACCATTCTCAATAGTGTCCCATCTAGGTTGTCTATACCTGGTGGTAATACAGTGTGCTACCATTATCAATAGTTTCCCATCTAGGTTGTCTATACCTGGTGGTAATACAGTCTGCTACAATTATCAATAGTTTCCCATCAAGGTTTTCTATACCTGGTGGCAATACAGTCTGCTACCATTATCAATAGATTCCCATCTAGGTTGTCTATACATGGTGGTAATACAGTCTGCTACCATTCTCAATAGTTTCCCATCTAGGTTGTCTATACCTGGTGGCAATACAGTCTGCTACCGTTCTCAATAGTTTACCATCTAGGTTGTCTATACCTGCTGGTAATACAATCTGCTACCATTATCAATAGTTTTCCATCATCGTTGTCTATACCTGGTGGCAATACAGTCTGCTACCATTCTCAATAGTTTCCCATCAAAGTTGTCTATACCTTGTGGTAATACAGTCTGCTACCATTCTCAATAGTGTCCCATCTAGGTTGTCTATGCTTGGTGGCAATACAGTCTGCTACCAATCTCAATAGTTTCCCATCAAGGTTGTCTATACCTGGTGGTAATACAGTCTGCTACCGTTCTCAATAGTTTCCATCTAGGTTGTCTATACCTGGTGGTAATACAGTCTGCTACCATTATCAATAGTGTCCCATCTAGGTTGTCTATACCTGGTGGTAATACAATCTGCTACCACCAGCAATAGTTTTCCATCATAGTTGTCTATACCTGGTGTCAATACAGTCTGCTACCATTCTCAATAGTTTCCCATCAAGGTTTTCTATACCTTGTGGTAATACAGTCTGCTACCATTATCAATAGTTTCCCATCAAGGTTTTCTATACCTGGTGGCAATACAGTCTGCTACCATTAACAATAGTTTCCCATCTAGGTTGTCTATACCTGGTGGCTTATCATTATTGATGTATAACAATAGTTTTTCCACCTCTCCCAGACTATCTTCAAAATTCAAAACAGCATTCCTTCTAATTAATTATTAGATAATTTATACAAAAATATGTTGATTTAGCCTTACATCAACCATGTTTCTGAGATCTGTGATAGGGAGTGGTTAAGGCTAAAGGGGAGATACATTTCTCTCTGGAATGAAACTCAGCCCATGTCTCTGTGAAACAGCTACAGTAAGTGGCCATGTCTTTATACATCCCTGTGTTACTGTATCTTCTATGAGTCAACAGAGCTGATAAGGTCAGTCAGTCAGTCGCTGGATCATTGATTTAATCCTCGCAAGGCTGCCGGACCAGATGGCATCCCGAGCCGCTTCCTCAGAGCATGCGCAGACCAGCTGGCTAGAGTGCTTACAGACATATTCAATCTCTTCCTATCCCAGTCTGCTGTCCTTACTTGCTTCATGATGTCCACCATTGTTCCTGTACCCAAGAAAGCAAAGGTAACTGAACTAAATGACTATCGACCTGTCATCATGAAGTGCTTTGAGAGGCTAGCTAAGAATCATATCACCTCTACCTTACCTGACACCCTTGACCCATTTCAATTTGCTTATTGCCCCCAATAGATCCACAGAAGATGCAATCGCCATCGCACTGCACACTGCCCTATCCCATCTCGACAAGAGGAATGCTTATGTAACAATGCTGTTCATTGACTATAGCTCAGCATTCAACACCAAGCTCATCATTAAGTTTGGGGGCCCTGGGTCTGAACTCCGCCCAGTGCAACTTCCTGACGGGCCACCCCCAGGTGGTGAAGGTAGGAAACAACACCTCCACTTCGCTGATCCTCAACACAGGGGCCCCACAAGGGTGCATGCTCAGCCCCCTCCTGTACTCCCTGTTCACCCATGACTGTGTGGCCACGCACGCCTCCAACTCAATCATCAAGTTTGCAGACATGACCACAGTAATAGGCCTGATCACCAACAATGACGAGACAGCCTACAGGGAGGAGGTGAGGGCCCTGGGAGAGTGGTGCCAGGAAAATAACCTCTCACTCAATGTCACCAAACCAAAGGAGCTAATCGTGGACTTTAGGAAACAGCAGAGGGAGCATGCCCCTATCCATATCGACGGGACCGCAGGGAGAAGGTGGAAAGCTTCAAATTCCTCAGCGTACACATCACTGACAATCTGAAATGGTCCACCCAGACAGACAGTGTGGTGAAGAAGGCACAACAGCACCTCTTCACCCTCAAGAGGCTGAAGAAATTTGGCTTGGCACCTAAAACCCTCACAAACTTTTACAGATGCACAATTGAGAGCATCCTGTCAGGCTGTATCACCGCCTGGTACAGCAACTGCACCACCTACAACCACAGGGCTCTCCAGAAGGTGGTGCAGCCTGCCCAATGCATCACTGGGGGCAAACTGCCTGCCCTCAAGGACACCTACAGCACCCGATGCCACAGGAAGGCCAAGAAGATCATCAAGGACATCAACCACCTGAACCACGGCCTGTTCACCCCGTTATCATCCAGAAGGCGAGGTCAGGAGGAAACTAATGTCATATTGTTTGTTATTTTGTAATGTTATTAAAAACTGTATAAACCAAATATTGTAACTTAGGAAGGAAACCCCCTTCAGCTGTCTTCATCCAAGTTTTCATCCAATCTGATGTGAATACAATATGAAGAATGGTGAAGGTATTTTTGTTAAGATATTAATGCGATATTGGTTTTCTAATGAGATATGTTTTTTTGATACACTTTGCACATTAAGTAGACATTCCCCGAGTGAGGTAAGAGAGCTTGTCAGTCTGATGAACCGCGCTTTTCGGCCAGAGTGCTTAAAAGGACTGGCTAAGAATTAACATATATATTTTTTATTTTTTTTATTTCACCGTTATTTAACCAGGTAGGCCAGTTGAGAGCAAGTTCTCATTTACTAGTGCGACCTGGCCAAGATAAAGCAAAGCAGTGCGACAAACAACAACACAGAGTAACACATTGACTAAACAAACATACAGTCAATAACACAATATAAAAAAATCTATATACAGTGTGTGGAAATGAGGTAAGATAAGGGAGGTAAGGCAATAAATAGGCCGTAGTGCCGAAGTAATTACAATTTAGCAACTAAACACTGGAGTGATCAATGTGCAGAAGATGAATGTGCAAGTAGAGATAGTGGGGTTCAATGGAGCAACAAATTTAAAAAACAATATGGGTGTGAGGTAGTTGGATGGGCTATTCACAGATGGGCTACATGCAGGTGCAATGATCTGTGAGCTGCTCTGACAGCTGATGCTTAAAGTTAGTGAGGGAGATATGAGTCTCCAGCTTCAGTGATATTTGCAATTTGTTCCACTCATTGGCAGCAGAGAACTGGAAGGAAAGGTGGCCAAAAGAGGAAATGGCTTTGGGGGTGACCAGTGAAATATATCTGCTGGAGCGCATGCTATGGGTGGGTGCTGCTATGGTGACCAGTGAGCTGAGATAAGGCAGGGCTTTACCTAGCAAAGACTTATAGATGACCTGGAGCCAGTGGGTTTGGCGAAGAATATGAAGCGAGGGCCAGCCAACGAGAGCATACAGGTCGCAGTGGTGGGTAGTATATGGGGCTTTGGTGACAAAAACGGATGGCACTGTGATAGACTACATCCAATTTGCTAAGTAGAGTGCTGGAGGCTATTTTGTAAATGACATCGCCGAAGTCAAGGATCGGTAGGATAGTCAGTTTTACAAGGGTATGTTTGGCAGCATGAGTGAAGGATGCTTTGTTGCGAAATAGGAAGCCGATTCTAGATTTAATTTTGGATTGGAGATGCTTAATGTGAGTCTGGAAGGAGAGTTTACAGTCTAACCAGACACCTAGGTATTTGTAGTTGTCCACATGATCTAAGTCAGAACCGTCCAGAGTAGTGATGCTGGACGGGCGGGCAGGTGCGGGCAACGATCAGCTGAAGAGCATGCATTTAGTTTTACTTGCATTTAAGAGCAGTTGGAGGCCACGGAAGGAGAGTTGTATGGCATTGAAGCTCGTCTGGAGGTTAGTTAACACAGTGTCCAAAGAAGGGCCAGATGTATTCAGAATGGTGTTGTCTGCGTAGAGGTGGATCAGAGAATAACCAGCAGCAAGAGCGACATCATTGATGTATACAGAGAAAAGAGTCGGCCTGAGAATTGAACCCTGTGGCACCCCCATAGAGACTGCCAGAGGTCCGGACAACAGGCCCTCCAATTTGACACACTGAACTCTGTCTGAGAAGTAGTTGGTGAACCAGGCAAGGCAGACATTTGAGAAACCAAGGCTGTTGAGTCTGCCAATAAGAAAGTGGTGATTGACAGAGTCGAAAGCATTGGCCAGGTCGATGAATACGGCTGCACAGTATTGTCTTTTATCGATGGCGGTTATGATATCATTTAGGACCTTGAGCGTGGCTGAGGTGCACCCATGACCAGCTCGGAAACCAGATTGCATAGCGGAGAAGGTACGGTGGGATTCGAAATTGCCGGTGATCTGTTTGTTAACTTGGCTTTCGAAGACCTTGGAAAGGCAGGGTAGGATAGATATAGGTCTGTAACAGTTTGGGTCTAGAGCGTCTCCCCGTTGGAAGAGGGGGATGACTGCTGCAGCTTTCCAATATTTTGGGATCTCAGACGATATGAAAGAGAGATTGAACAGGCTAGTAATAGGGGTTGCAACAATTGCGGTGGATCATTTAAATAGAGAGGGTCCAGATTGTCTAGCCCAGCTCATTTGTAGGGGTCCAGATTTTGCAACTCTTTCAGAACATCGGCTATCTGGATTTGGGTGAAGGACAAATGGGTGAGGCTTGGGCAAGATACTGTGGGGGGTGCAGGGCTGTTGACCGGGGTAGGGGTAGCCAGGTGGAAAGCATGGCCAGCCGTAGAGAAATGCTGGTTGAATTCTCAATTATTGTGGATTTATCGGTGGTGACAGTGTTACCTAGCCTCAGTGCAGTGGGCAGTTGGGAGGAGGTTCTCTTATTCTCCATGGACTTTACAGTGTCCCAGAACTTTTTGGAATTAGTGCTACAGGATGCAAATTTCTGTTTGAAAAAGCTAGCCTTTGCTTTCCTAACTGCCTGTCTATATTGGTTCCTAACTTCCCTGAAAAGTTGCATATCGCGGGGGCTATTCGATGATAATGCAGTTCGCCACAGGATGTTTTTGTGCTGGTCAAGGATATATCTGTTCCGGGTTCTACATTTTTTGAATGGGGCATGCTTATTTAAGATGGTGAGGAAAGTACTTTTAAAGAATAACCAGACATCCTCTACTGACGGAATGAGGTAAATATCCTTCCAGGATACCCAGGCCAGGTCGATTAGAAAGGCCTGCTCGCTGAAGTGTTTTAGGGAGCATTTGACAGTGATGAGGGGTGGTCGCTTGACCACAGACCCATTATGGACGCAGGCAATGAGGCAGTGATCGCTGAGATACTTGTTGAAGACAGCAGAGGTGTATTTAGAGGGAAGGTTGGTCAGGATGATATCTATGAGGGTGCCTGTGTTTATAGATTTGGGGTTGTACCTGGTAGGTTCATTTATTATTTGTGTGAGATTGAGGGCATCTAGCTTAGATTGTAGGACGGTCGGGGTGTTAAGCATGTCCCAGTTTAGGTCACCTAACTGTACGAGCTCTGAAGATAGATGGCGGCAATCAATTCACATATGGTGTCCAGGGCACTGCTGGGGACTGAAGGTGGTTTATAACAAGTGGCAACGGTGAGAGACTTGTTTCTGGAAAGGTGGATTTTTAGAAGTAGAAGCTCTATTTGTTTGGGCACAGACCTGGATAGTATGAACTGCTACACCCTCTTGGAATCTATGTCAGACCAGAAAAACATGAGACCGTAGTTCACATGTTTGAAATGGTTGAAACACTCATCCTCAACACGGGGTGAAGAAAATGTACTTACCAGACCAGGACACCGCCAGTCTACAGCTGCGCATGTAAAGTGGTTTGGAACTTTGACCATCTACCAGAGGAAGAGGAGAAGAAAACTCCCCTCTCAGACAATCACTGGTACAGCCAAGTAGCTGTTCTTAGGAAACAGCCCATTGGAGACCGGACAACTAAGGAGAAGGACTGTGTGACCTCTGGTGGACAATCAGAGCATGTACAAGTGGCCCACAGGAAAGGCTCACCAACATTCTTCCAAAGGAGGGCTCATTCCCGACAGAGAAACGGCAAACGGCAATCAACAGGTAAATACATTCATTACTTCATATTCCAAACGGGCAGAGGTTCATGTGCAAGGTATATGATTAATGTGAGGACAGTCCTTGAATGTATCCATGATAAATGTCCCTTTCTCTCACTCTTTTCCACACCCCCTGATATGAGGTAATGATTAATAAGTGACTGTTATCGATATATAACTTATATATCTTCTAGAGTTTAATTCAGGAAATGGTAACTCGTTAAAAAACAAGTTCTTCCGTGGTGCCCCAATCCTAATTAGTTAATTGTTACACGATTAATTTAATTGGGTAACAATTAAACATAGTTAAATAAATAACAGTCATCAGATTAATAGTAAAGTCACGACATATTGGAGCCCCCATGCGAGGAATCTAAGATAGAATTAAGCCTTGCTCTTGACTTCAGCCTATATGAATTGGGTAGCAAATTACGTTATATACACCATTAGAGCCGTAGGCAGGAGTGTGGTGGAGATTTGAACAAGATACTAGGAATTGTCACGGCTGTTTGAATGATCGGACCAAAATGCAGCGTCGGTTTCGTTCCACATATTTATTAAAATGTGAAACTTAATGCAATACAAAAAACTTAAGGACAAAACAACAAACCGTGACGCAGGAGGAACAAACACACTCACAAAATATAATCACCCACAAAACACAAGTGGGACAAACATCAACTTAAATATGACCTCCAATTAGAGACAACGACAACGGGCTGCCTCTAATTGGAGGTCATGCCAAACAAAAACCAACCTAGAAATACATAACTAGATACTAAACATAGAAATACAAAAACAGACAAACACCCCCTGTCACGCCCTGACCTACTCTACCATAGAAAATAACAACTTACTATGGTCAGGACGTGACAGGAATATTCCCCTCTGGTGTTGCATACTGAGTAAGGATCAGTGTTGGGTGAATTATGAAATTTCTAGGGCTAGGACATATGATCCAGCCTGTGATGGAAATTTGAGAATATATATTAACCTGGCCAAAGCGAAGTATTGTCTGATTAATCATTAGCATTGATTAATCAATTAAATTTGCATTTGCAAATTGACGTCCAACTCCCACATTACTGATCCAGTATTGATTCATTAACGTCTATAAATAGATTTAAATCATTTTTGCAGCTTCCAACAACTCAAAACCCAAACTTTAAAAAAATAATAAATATATATATGTACAGTTGAAGTCGGAAGTTTACATACACTTAGGTTGGAGTCATTAAAACTCGTTTTTCAACCACTCCACACATTTCTTGTTAACAAACTATAGTTTTGGCAAGTCGGTTAAGACATCTACTTTGTGCATGACAAGAAATTGTTCCAACAATTGTTTACAGACAGATTATTTCACTTATAATTCACTGTATCACAATTCCAGTTGGTCAGAAGTTTACATACCATACCCTAAGTTGACTGTGCCTTTAAACAGCTTGGAAAATTCCATTAGAACATTTCAAAAGGGTTTTCTAATGATCAATTAGCCTTTTAAAATTATAGACTTGGATTAGCTAACACAACGTGCCATTGGAACACAGGAGTGATGGTTGCTGATAATGGGCCTTTGTACGCCTATGTAGTTATTCCATGAAAAATCTGCCGTTTCCAGCTACAATAGTAATTTACAACATTAATAACAATGTCTACAATGTATTTCTGATGTTATTTTAATGGACAAAAAATGTGCTTTTCCCTCTCTAGGCTAGGCGGGACGAATTCGTCCCACCTACGTAACAGCCACGGCTATCCTGTGGCGCGATTTTCAAAACCTTAAAAATCCTATTACTTCAATTTCTCAAACATATGACTATTTTACAGCCATTTAAAGATAAGACTCTCGTTAATCTAACCACACTGTCCGATTTCAAAAAGGCTTTACAACGAAAGCAAAACATTAGATTATGTCAGCAGAGTACCAAGCCAGAAATAATCAGACACCCATTTTTCAAGCCAGCATATAATGTCACCAAAACCCAGAAGACAGCTAAATGCAGCACTCACCTTTGATGATCTTCATCAGATGACAACCCTAGGACATTATGTTATACAATACATGCATGTTTTGTTCAATCAAGTTCATATTTATATCAAAAACCAGCTTTTTACATTAGCATGTGACGTTCAGAACTAGCATACCCCCCGCAAACTTCCGGGGAATTCGCTAACATTTTACTAAATTACTCACGATAAACGTTCACAAAAAGCATAACAATTATTTTAAGAATTATAGATACAGACCTCCTCTATGCACTCGATATGTCCGATTTTAAAATAGCTTTTTGGTGAAAGCACATTTTGCAATATTCTAAGTACATAGCCCAGGCATCACGGGCTCGCTATTTAGACACCCGGCAAGTTTAGCACTCACCATAATCATATTTACTATTATAAAAATTTCATTACCTTTTGTTGTCTTCGTCAGAATACACACCCAGGACAGCTACTTCAATAACAAATGTTGGTTTGGTCCAAAATAATCCATCGTTATATCCGAATAGCGGCGTTTTGTTCGTGCGTTCCAGACACTATCCGAAATAGTAAAGAAGTGTCACGCGCTTGGCGCAATTCGTGACAATAAAATTCTAAGTATTCCATTACCGTACTTCGAAGCATGTCAACCGCTGTTTAAAATCAATTTTTACGACATTTTTCTCGTAGAAAAGCGATAATATTCCGACAGGGAATCTCCTTTTCGGCAAACAGAGGAAAAAATCCCAAAGGCGGGGGCGGTCGGGGTCACGCGCATAAGCCAGTGTCTCTTGATCGGCCACTTGAGAAAGGCGATAATGTGTTTCAGCCTGGGGCTGGAATGACGACATTCTGTTTTTTCCCGGGCTCTGAGCGCCTATGGACGATGTGGGAAGTGTCACGTTAGAGCAGAGATCCTTAGTAAATGATAGAGATGGAAAAGAAGTTCAACAAATGGTCAGACAGGCCACTTCCTGTAAAGGAATCTCTCAGGTTTTGACCTGCCATTTGAGTTCTGTTATACTCACAGACACCATTCAAACAGTTTTAGAAAATTTAGGGTGTTTTCTATCCATATGTAATAAGTATATGCATATTCTAGTTACTGAGTAGGAGTGGTAACCAGATTAAATCGGGTATGTTTTTTATCCAGCCGTGTCAATGCTGCCCCCTAGCCCTAAACAAGGACATTTCTAAGTGACCCCAAACTTTTGAACGGTAGTGTACGTTTTCTCAACAACAGGTTATGGTCAATAATATCAAAGGCTTCACTGAAATCTAACTGTACAGCTCCCACAATCTTATTATTATCAATTTATTTCAACCATTTGTGTCATTGCAGTACATGTTGAGTGCCCTTCTCTATAATCATGCTGAAAGTCTGTTGTTATATATAAATGTTATATTTGGTCAAACACAATTTTTTTCCAAAAGTTTGCTAAGAGCTGGCAGCAAGCTTATAGGTCTGCTGTTATAACCAGTAAAGGTTGCTTTACCACTCTTGGGTAGCAGAATTACGTTGGCTTCCCTCCAGGCCTAAGGACAAAGCCTTTCCTCTAGGCTCAGATAAAAAAATATGACAGATAGGAGTGGCTTTAGAGTCAGTTACCATCCTCAGTAGATTTCCATCTAAGTTGTCAATGCCAGGAGGTTTGTCATTATTGATCGATAACAATAATTTTTCCACCTCTCCCACACTAACTTTACAAAATTCAAACTTGCAATGCTTTTCTTTCATTATTTGTTTTTTATGCATGAATACAATTGCTCACTGTTCTTTGTTGGCATTTCCTACCTAAGTTTACCCACTTTGCCAATGAAATATCATTAAAATAATTGGCAACATCAAATGGTTTTGTGATGAATATTCCATCTGATTCGATGAAAAAAGGAGTTGTATTTGTCTTTCTGCCCATAATTTCATTTGAAGTACTCCAAAGTTGTTTTCCATCATTCTTTATATCATTTGTATTGGCTTCATAACACAGTTTCTTCTTCTTTTTGTTGAGTTTAGTCACATCATTTCTAAATGTTCAGTAAGTAAGCCAGTCAGATGTGCAGCCAAACGTATTAGCCACTCCTTTTGCCCCATCTCTTTCAACTATACATTTGATTCCTCATCAATCCATGGAGCCTTAACAGTTCTAATAGTCCGTTTCTTAACAGGTGCATGTTTATCAATAATTGGAAGAAGCAATTTCATAAATTCATCAAGTGCAGTGTCTGGATGCTCGTCATTAATCACATCAGACATTGAAATCTTTTTAACATCATCCACATACTAAGAGCTACAGCAAAGTCTTTTGTATGATCTCTTATACACTATTTTAGGCCCAGCTGTTGAAACTTTGGCATTCCTGGATATAGCCACTATATTGTGATCACTGCATCCAATGGGTACAGATATAGCTTTAGAACAAAGTTCTACAGTATTAGTAAAAAATGTGATCGATACATGTGGATGATCTTGCTCCTGGAGTGTTTGTAAACACCCTGATAGGTTGATTAATAACCTGAACCAGAATACAGGCACTGGTTACAGTAAGAAGCTTCCTCTTGAGCGGACAGCTTATATTCAGGTCCCCAAGAAAGTAGACCTCTCTGTTTACATCACATACACTATCAAGCAATTCACACATATTATTTAGATACTGACTGTTAGCACTTGGTGCTCTATAGCAACACTCCGAAAGAGAAGGCTTTAGATGTGCCAAGTGAACCTGCAACCACAACAACTCAATAACACTTGACATAAGATCTTCTCTAAGCATTACAGGGATATGACTCTGAATATATACAGTTACACCTCCCCCATAAGCATTTCTGTCTCTTCAATAGATGTTTTATCTTTGTATTGCTACTTCTGTACCATCAAATGAATTATCTAAGTGAGTCAGAAATGGCAAATGTATGAATGTTATCTGATGTTAGCAAGTTATTGATTTCATGAACCTTATTTCTAAGGCTACATATATTAATATGGGCTATTTTCAGCCCTTTCCTGGGTAGCTTATCAGAGATAGACATAATACTGAAAAGAGCAAACACAGCAAGAGAATAAAATATACATTCAGCAGTCCATTAATCAATTGGTGTGTGTATATGTGTGTGTGCTGCGGGGTTAAAGCTACGAACCCATAGGCGTGGCTCTCTTATCCCTTCCAGGCTTCTGGGATGGAGGGTGGCAATGAGCCTGTCATAGCGGATGTAAGCAATGTCCCCATGCGCTCTGGCAGCTTCGTGGCTGGGATCAGCTCTTTCCTGTTCTGGAACAGGAATGGAAGAGCTATTGCCATTCAAATAAATGTTTCTGTCAAACATGTATCCCCGCTTCATTAACTACTTGGGCCCTACAGCCCACGTTGGTTTGCCAATCTCAGAACTTAGAGAGCTTGCAGGCACAGCTTTTGTGGCATCAAAGAGCCTTGACATCTCAGGTTTTGAGAATTGAACAGGAGCACTCACCCTAGTTAGAGGGTGCGTTAACAGAGATAGGAGCGTTGAGAGATGATGCACAACAAAGGTTGTGAAACCACGAAACCACGATACCAATAACCACCACGGTCAAAATAGCTATAAAGTACATCACCAGCGAAATGACTACCACTAAAATCAACCTGATCGCTAAGTTCCTGCACCCTACCCACACAAAGTGTCAAGGGTAACAAAAGGTTCAATGACAACCCAAGCATAGACCAATACTCTCTAGAAGCTTTGCTCAGAGAAGTACAAAACTGCCAAAATCATGACTAGGCGTGGATTTGCCGGACAACAGGTTTGACAAAATGTACACCATTTGCGATGTTGTAAACAATCAAATTACTCCCGCTCTCACTCGAGACCCTATCCAGGGCCCAATAGATCAAGAAACAAGCCTTGTACTATAGACTCAGGAACAAATATTGCGACGCACAAAGTAAACATCACAATAGCCAATTCCACTCAAACTCCGATGAGTCGATCTGTTTTAACCATGAACACAGATGACACATCACGCCGTTGCCAACGTTCACTCCACTTTGTGGGGAATATGATCACAAACCGCAACTCAAAGAGGCCATACCTCAAAACAGTCCTGGAGGACTGCTTAACCTGTAATGCGCTAATTGATTTGGTCTCGACAATATCGCTTACCTCTCAAACATTGTTCAATGATCTCAAAAGGGCTTTGAACTCAGCTAAACATTGGTAAAAATGGAACGATGCGACACTAAACTTCGAGGTTTCACTCAGACTACCTCGCCTCTCACATTGAGACTCATGCTGAAACTAAACTTCAAAGACATATCACTTGTTCACCCTGTGTATGTTACCAGCCTTGAAACTGAACACCTGCTACTCGGAGCAGACTTGATGGATCGTTTGATGCCACTAATGGACTGGAAAACCAACCAAATATGGTCATAGGTAACCGTGCCGTCTCCACTGACCACACTGTCTTCTCATAAAGCTAGCTGCAACACAGTCATCCACAAGGGGAAAAAGACGTTTCGACACATCTTGGTGCAGAATCTGACTCAAGCTGATATTACGATATCTCGTCACATTCAATCAGTAAACCTGTTTGACTATTCTTTTCATGATTTCGAGCCTGCAGTCTCTGTGATTGAGCAACTTCCCTCCTCCTTGGAGTCATGTGATACTGTCGCTAAGATTAACTTATCTTGTGCTTCAGACACTTCCGCAAGCACCGCGGCCATCTCACCGCGGAATAAAAGCATCAATGTGCAGAGTGGACTCTGCTTCCGAAGATACATTTTCCATTTTGAAAGGGACTGAAACCCCTTTCTATGACACTAACGGAATCAGTCCCTCACTGACCCGATGACTCCCACTGGTGAAACACTGTGCGACATCACAGAAAGATATCCTCATCTCAGTTCGCAGGTACTGGAACGGTTGCCACATGCGGATGCTGTGTTGACTGGCAGGCCACGACAGCCACAGTTCTTTGAAGCACAAACACAAAGAGATTTGGTTGAAATATCACAGCCAATCTACTAACAACGCGACTGCTGACAACTTGTACAAAGGATCCAACCTTTTCGTTTGTGCCTTGGACACCAACACCACCCGAGGCCGGTGGGGGGGTTGAGACTTCGTGCAACACTGTACGAGGCCACCCGATAAGGAAACAAATCAAGTTGTAAACTTCCCCATGAGAACAGATAGGAGCGGACAAGCCCCTTGACGGGGATAACCTTAGAATACATCTGAGATATCACTGACTTGTACCACACTGGTTGTAAAAGAAGTCCAGTGGATTTCCACCTCCAAAAACAAATGGTAACAATATTTCCTTGCCATGTGTAGTCTCAACTACAATTAATCTAGTAAAATGCTCTTTTCATGTGTTCCGGTAGGATAACATTTCAGAATAAATCTGAAGGATAGCTGGTCCCCTTGGGTACCAGTACCACTGCCAGCAACAGGCAGTCCAGCCACAATCAGTAAGAAGGTTGATGACCTCACAATTTGAATTACCATTGATAACAGCGACAGAGGTAGTAGTCACTCAGATTGCAAAACATGGAAGGGAGTCTCCAAAAACACACTTCTGATGGTTAACACACATGCCACTAATAAATAGAACCGTCCATTCAGGAGGAAAGTTATTAGAAGTCATGAACCATGATCACACCTCGTATGACTGGTTCAGTGTGTATACAGTACTTCTGTCGTGAGGTTAGCTCCTCCGTGGATAACATAGCTATGGAAAAGAATCCTTCATACCTATCACCACTACAATGGTGTAAGACACATTGACGTGTAGTAAAACTTCCCTTAACATATGTCTTGAGGTCGATATCGATTCTTACTGACACACGGTCAGTGACACGGAAATTATCTGATGAAGTCAGACTCATTCTGAACAGGTTTCAGTCTACCAAGGTAAACCACAAGAGGGGGACCGCTACAATGATCCACAAACCAGGACATCCCGTGTTCATTCTTAAGGTGGGTTGCAACTAGCAGAATCCTTCCAAGGTTGAACCCACCAGAGGGAGACTGTCATGATACACGTGAGGATCCAAGGGCTCAGATCAGCTTGGCAATGGTTGTCAATAGCCAGGCCCTCTCTCAACCACGGAAGAGGAGGGGGGGCTGGGCCGGTTTCTGACACCTCACAACCGGTCGTAAATTAAACTGGAGACAACTACAGTTGAAATTGGAAGTTTACATACACCTTAGTCAAATACATTTAAACTCAGTTTTTCACAATTCCTGACATTTAATCCTAGTAAAAATTCCCTGTCTTAGGTCAGTTTGGATCACCACTTTATTTTAAGAATGTGAAATATCAGAATAATAGTAGAGAGAATGATTTATTTCAGCTATATTTCTTTCATCACATTCACAGTGGGTCAGAAGTGTACATACACTCAATTAGTATTTGGTATGTGGCAGATCAGGGGGTTTGGTCAAGACGTTTACACAGGTCAGACACGGACAGAGTAGGATTAGCTCGGTTTCAAGGGTGTTTATTTAAAAAAGAAAGAAAAAAAGAAAAGGATAGGTCTCCCCCATGAGACTCTCTCCGGGATACCGTCTTCTGGGCTCCGGGTTTTGCTGTATCCTGTCGGGATCAAAACTGCACTCGCTCCTGTTACCTCTGTAGCCGTCTTGAAAATAAGGGAGAGCCGCACACTCTAGGAGCTCAGATGCAAAAATGTAATGTCCACGTTTCGACAGCCTGGATACCCTGATGAAGACAGCTTGGCTGTCGAAACGTTGGATATTACATTTTTGCATCTGAGCTCCTAGAGTGTGCGGCTCTCCCTTATTTTCAAGTATTCTACTCCGCTAGCCAGCACCTCACCTTAATAGGTGTGCGTTTCTTTTTCTTCCCCCCCTCTCCCTGTGTGCTGCCCTTCTGGCAGCTTTATGGGCCTTGCACAGCTGGTGAGCAATCAGCCCTTTGTTACTCACCAACTCCCAATCAGCCCCAATTAGTCCTGGCCGGAGAACCCGTCAAGATCTGGCACGTCCAGCAGATGGAGCCATCGCCTCGTGATGTATACACCATCTGTCACCAGGCCTCGACGAGTCTCCCCCTGGTGGCTGACCTGCTGTACGCCACAGGTAGCGTTGCCTTTAAATTGTTTAACTTGAGTCAAACGTTTCAGGTAGCCTTCCACAAGCTTCCCACAATAAGTTGGGTGAATTTTGGCCCATTCCTCTGACAGAGCTGGTGTAACTGAGTCAGGTTTGTAGGCCTCCTTGCTCGCACACGCTTTTTCAGTTCTGCCCACAAGTTTTCTATAGGATTGAGGTCAGGGCTTTGTGATGGCCACTCCAATACCTTGACTTTGTTGTCCTTAGGCCATTTTGCCACAACTTTGGAAGTATGCTTGGGGTCATTGTCCATTTGGAAGACCCATTTGCGACCAAGTTTTAACTTCCTGACTGATGTCTTGAGATGTTGCTTCAATATATCCACATACTTTTCTTCCCTAATGATTCCATCTATTTTGTGAAGTGCACTAGTCCCTCCTGCAGCAAAACACCCCTACAACATGATGCTGCCACCCCCGTGCTTCACGGTTGGGATGGTGTTCTTTGGCTTGCAAGCCTCCCCTTTTTCCTCCAAACATAACGATGGTCATTATGACCAAACAGTTCTATTTTTGTTTCATCAGACCAGTGGACATTTCTCCAAAAGGTACGATCTTTGTCCCCATGTGCAGTTCCAAACCGTAGTCTGGCTTTTTTGTTATGGCGGTTTTGGAGCAGTGGCTTCTTCCTTGCTGAGTGGCCTTTCAGGTTATGTTGATATAGGACTCGTTTCACTGTGGATATAGATACTTTTGTACCTATTTCCTCCAGCATCTTCACAAGGTCCTTTGCTGTTGTTCTGGGATTGATTTGCACTTTTCACACCAAAGTATGTTAATCTCTAGGAGACAGAACGCGTCTCCTTCCTGAGCGGTATGATGGCTGCGTGGTCCCATTGTGTTTATACTTGTGTACTATTGTTTGTACAGATGAACATGGTACCTTCAGGCGTTTGGAAATTGCTCCCAAGGATGAACCAGACTTGTGGAGGTCTACCATTTTTTCGTTAGGTCTTTCTTTTGATTTTCCCATGACGTCAAGCAAAGAGGCACTGAGTTTGAAGGTAGGCCTTGAAATTCATCCACAGGTACACCTCCAATTGACTCAGATGATGAATATGAATAGAGTTCCAGACACTTGTAGAATCTATGACAAGACACATTGAAGCTGTTCTGGTGGCTCATGGGGGCTTGTATATATTCATCCACTCAAAAAACTGCCAAAAGTTAATTGAATTTCCAATGTGTTATCACTATACTTTCAACCTAAAAGCGCAATTAAATGTCATTGTAAAAACAATGTACTGCTTGGATAGTTCCATCTGAGCCACTGGCTTAATCCCGTTCTCTAACCTGTATTTTTGGTTGAGTCGGAGTCTTGAATTCAACATATAATTTGTTAACTTGTTGACAAGTTAATAGGCTATTTATTGTATTTCAAAAGTGATATTGGATTGTGTTTGGTTGTCAACGCAACCAAATATCAATATTTGAAGGAGGTTTATCTTCTGCTTGGGTAGTTCCATCTCTACCAGTGGCTTAGTCTGGCTTTAATTCCAGTTTGTCTAAAAATGTATAATTGATATGTTGGATTCCATCTCCATCTCAACCAAAAATCTAACTTAAAGAATAGGACTAAATCAAATCAAACTTTAAATGCACTTTTTAAATAACATTTGATTTAGTCCTATTCTTTAACTTTGATTTTTGGTAAAGATGGAGACGTGAATCCAACATAAATTATTGCTTCAGAAGAGGAGGATGAGGCTCCCTCCCAGAATGAATTGACATTGATCTGGTTTGGCAGTCAGGGAGACTAAAGGGTAACTGTAGATAGATATACTCTAGTAGGAGGTGCTGCCCAGCCTATTGTTTTTTTCTGATAGTGGCTATAACGTTGAAGACCTGACGTTGTTTTAAAGGTACAAATGCAACATATTTAATACAATGTTTGTCTATGTTGAAATTTGGTGACCATGATTACATAATCCTGAGGTTTGAAATTTCACCCTCTAAAGTTGACTTATTTCAAAATCCAATGTATTTTCGATGCAGATTCCACATCACAATACATTGACTAATTATGTTGAAACAATGATGAAACCTACATTTTCTGATATAGCTTTTTATTTTGTAGAAAGATAAGCTGGAAATGGTGATGGTCTCATTGATTTAACAAACGAAAAGATATATCTAAGTTTAGCTTTAAGGGAACCATAAAATCGATGGATATTTCTGGTTGCTCATCAAAGTTGGCCGGCTAAATCATTGACTCTGCTTTGTATTATGTCCCTTAGATAGTCAACAACATCTGGAATCCACATCCGTTGCAGGATGTTAAAGTTACAGTGCCACAGATAATTTTTAAGTAACTACCTACTTATCTACTGTATCAACCATCATGTCAGTCTAAACTAAAAGCAAAATGTTTTTTGTTTGAAAATCATTTAATCAAGAATGCATGTGCATTGAATATCCACTAGAGGGTAATGGTGTTTCAAAACAGGCTTTCGACTTATGATGACACATTGCATCGACCGATAGGGACAAAACATTGAAAATGGGCCAGAGACCCAAAAACAGAAGTGATTCAGAGAAGTGAGGAAGTAGCTCTCTAAGTATAGCTCTCCTTATCCGAGTAGGATTGTACAACATAATAATGCAGCTATGAAATTATGCCACGATCCATTTAACCCCTCCCCTTGTCCCCTGTAGAAAGCTGCTGCTGCAGCAGCATGTTTTGCACCATTCTACCCAAATGCCCCATATTGGGTTACACCTGAAAAACATACCCTTTGTTTACACCATGTCTGAAAGTTACAAGCATCTTCATTGCTTTTATGTAGATTTACAATTATACACACAGTACCAGTCAAAAGTTTAGACTCTTACTCATGTTTCTTTATCTTTATTTTTACTATTTAATACATTGGAGAATACTGGTGAAGTCATCAAAACTATGAAATAATACATATGGAATCATGTTGTAACCAAAAAAGTGTTAACCTGTCTGGGCTAGGGGGCAGTATTTTCACGGCCGGATGAAAAACGTACCCAATTTAAACAGGTTACTACTCTGGCCCAGAAACTAGAATATGCATATTATTAGTAGATTTGGATAGAAAACACTCTGAAGTTTCTAAAACTGTTTGAATGGTGTCTGTGAGTATAACAGAACTCATATGGCAGGCAAAAGCCTGAGAAAATTCCAAGCAGGAAGTGGAAAGTCTGAGAATTGTAGTTCTTCTTTTGATTCTCTATCGAAGCTACAGTGTCTGTGGCGGACGTTGCACTTCCTTGAGCATTTTCCTGTCACTGGGCAGATAATAGGAGCTCAGTTACTGAGTGGTCTGCCTGGCAACAAAGGGATTGGATATGCGCAGTCACGCGAGCACGCCGTTCCTTCTTTTTCTTCTTGAATGAATATGCTATTGTCCGGTTGGAATATTATCTAAATTTTACGTAAAAAATACCATAAAGATTGATTTTAAACAGCGTTTGACATGCTTCTAAGTACGGTAATGGAACATTTTGACTTTTCGTCTCTCGTTCCGCGCTCGCGCGTTATGCCTTTGGATAAGTGATGCACGAACAAAACAGAGGTATTTGGACATAAATATGGATTATTTCGAACAAAAACACAATTTATTGTGGAAGTAGCAGTCCTGGGAGTGCATTCTGATGAAGATCAGCAAAGGCAAGAGAATATATCTAATACTAATTCGGAGTTTAGGTTGCCAAACTTGGCGGGTGTCTGAATAGCTCATCGTGATGGCTGAGCTATGTACTCAGAATATTGAAAAATGTGCTTTCTCCGTAAAGCTATTTTAAAATCTGACACAGCGGTTGCATCCAGGGGTAGTCTATCTATAATTCTTCAAATAATTGTTATATATTTTGTCAATGTTTATGATGAGTATTTTTGTAAATTGATGTGCACATTCACCGGACGTTTTGGTGGGAATACATTTTCGGAACATCACGCGCCAATGTAAAATGCTGTTTTTGGATATAAATATGAACTTTATCGAACAAAACATACATGTATTGTGTAACATAATGTCCTAGGTGTGTCATCTGATGAAGATCGTCAAAGGTTAGTGCTTCATTTAGTTGTGTTTTGGGTTTTATTGACACATGTCCTTGCTTGGAAAATGGCTGTGTGATAATTTTTGTCTATATACTCTCCTAACATAATCTAATGTTTTGCTTTCTCTGTAAAGCCTTTTTGAAATCGGACAATGTGGTTACATCAAGGAGAAGTGTATATTTAAAATGGTGTAAAATAGTTGTATGTTTGAGAAAGTTCAATTATGACATTTTATTGTTTTTGAATTTTCCGCCCTGATATTGCACTGGCTGTGTCCGCAGGTGGGACGCTAGCCCATAGAAGTTAAACAAATCAAAATATATTTTATAATTGAGATTCTTCAAAATAGCAACTCTGCATTGATGACAGCTGTGTACACTCTTCGCATTCTCTCAACCAGCTTCACCCGGAATGCTTTTACAACAGTCTTGAAGGAGTTCCCATGTATGCTGAGCCCTTGTTGACTGCTTTTCCTTCACTCTGCGGTCCAACTCATCCCAAACCATCTCAATTGGGTTGAGGTCGGGTGATTGTAGAGGCCAGGTCATCTGATGTAGCACTCCATCACTCTCCTTCTTGGTCAAATAGCCCGTACACAGCCTGGAGGTGTGTTTTGGGTCAATGTCCTGTTGAAAAACAAATGATAGTCCCACTAAGCGCAAACCAGATGGGATGGCGTATACTGCAGAATACTGTGGTAGCCATGCTGGTTAAGTGTGCCTAGAATTCTAAATAAATCACAGACAGTGTCACCAGCAAAGCACCCCCACACCATCGCACCTCCTCCTCCATGCTTCACGGTGGGAACCAAACATGCCGGGATCATCAGTTCACCTACTCTGCGTCTCACAAAGACACGTCGGTTGGAATCAAAAATCACGAATTTGGACTCATCAGACCAAAGGATAGATTTCCACCAGCCTAACGTCCATTGCTCGTGTTTCTTGGCCCAAGCAAGTTTCTTCTTCTTATTGGTGTTTAGTATAGGTTTCTTTGCAGCAATTCGACCATGAAGGCCTGATTCATGCAGTCTCCTCTGAACAGTTGATGTTGAGATGCGTCTGTTACTTGAACTCTGTGAAGCATTTATTTTGGCTGCAATTTCTGAGGCTGGTAACTCTAATGAACTTATCCTCTGCAGCAGAAGTAACTCTGGGTCTTCCTTTACTGTGGCGGTCCTCATGAGAGCCAGTTTCATCATAGAGATTCATGGTTTTTGCGACTACATTTGAAGAAACATTCAAAGTTCTTGAAATGTTTCGCATTTACTGACCTTCATGTTTTAAAGTAATGATGAACTGTTGTTTCTCTAACCTTATTTTTAGCTGTTCTTGCCATAATATGGACTTGTTTTTTTTTTACCAAATAGGGTTATCTTCTGTATACCACCCCTACCTTTTCACAACACAACTGATTGGCTCAAATGCATTAAGAAGGAAAGAAATTACACACATGAACTTTTATCAAGGCACACCTGTTAATTGAAATGCATTCCAGGTGACTACCTCATGAAGCTGGTTAAGAGAATGCCAAGAGTGTGCAAAGCTGTCATCAAGGCAAAGGGTGGCTACTTTGAAGAATATCAAATATCAAATACACTGCTCAAAAAAATAAAGGGAACACTAAAATAACACATCCTAGATCTGAATTAATGAAATAATCTTATTAAATACTTTGTTGTTTACATAGTTGAATGTGCTGACAACAAAATCACACAAAAATAATCAATGGAAATCCAATTTATCAACCCATGGAAGTCTGGATTTGGAGTCACACTCAAAATTGAAGTGGAAAACCACACTACAGGCTGATCCAACTTTGTAATGTCCTTAAAACAAGTCAAAATGAGGCTCAGTAGTGTGTGTGGCCTCCACGTGCCTGTATGACCTCCCTACAATGCCTGGGCATGCTCCTGATGAGGTGGCAGATGGTCTCCTGAGGGATCTCCTCCCAGACCTGGACTAAAGCATCCGCCAACTCCTGGACAGTCTGTGGTGCAATGTGACGTTGGTGGATGGAGCGAGACATGATGTCCCAGATGTGCTCAATTGGATTCAGGTCTGGGGAACGGGCGGGCCAGTCCATAGCATCAATGCCTTCCTCTTGCAGGAACTGCTGACACACTCCAGCCACATGAGGTCTAGCATTGTCTTGCATTAGGAGGAACCCAGGGCCAACCGCACCAGCATATGGTCTCACAAGGGGTCTGAGGATCTCATCTCGGTACCTAATGGCAGTCAGGCTACCTCTGGCGAGCACATGGAGGGCTGTGCGGCCCCCCAAAGAAATGCCACCCCACACCATGACTGACCCACCGCCAAACCGGTCATGCTGGAGGATGTTGCAGGCAGCAGAACGTTCTCCACGGCGTCTCCAGACTCTGTCACGTCTGTCACGTGCTCAGTGTGAACCTGCTTTCATCTGTGAAGAGCACAGGGCGCCAGTGGCGAATTTGCCAATCTTGGTGTTCTCTGGCAAATGCCAAACGTCCTGCACGGTGTTGGGCTGTAAGCACAACCCCCACCTGTGGACGTCGGGCCCTCATACCACCCTCATGGAGTCTGTTTCTGACCGTTTGAGCAGACACATGCACATTTGTGGCCTGCTGGAGGTCATTTTGCAGGGCTCTGGCAGTGCTCCTCCTTGCACAAAGGCGGAGGTAGCGGTCCTTCTGCTTGGTTGTTTCCCTCCTACGGCCTCCTCCACGTCTCCTGATGTACTGGCCTGTCTCCTGGTAGCGCCTCCATGCTCTGGACACTACGCTGACAGACACAGCAAACCTTCTTGCCACAGCTCGCATTGATGTGCCATCCTGGATGAGCTGCACTACCTGAGCCACTTGTGTGGGTTGTAGACTCCGTCTCATGCTACCACTAGAGTGGTACCACCGCCAGCATTCAAAAGTGACCAAAACATCAGCCAGGAAGCATAGGAACTGAGAAGTGGTCTGTGGTCACCACCTGCAGAACCACTCCTTTATTGGGGCTGTCTTGCTAACTGCCTATAATTTCCACCTGTTGTCTATTCCATTTGCACAACAGCATGTGAAATGTATTGTCAATCAGTGTTGCTTCCTAAGTGGACAGTTTGATTTCACAGAAGTGTGATTGACTTGGAGTTACATTGTGCTGTTTAAGTGTTCCCTTTATTTTTTTGAGCAGTATATATTTTGATTTGTTTAACACTTTTTGGGTTACTACATGATTCCATATGTGTTATTTCATAGTTTTGACGTCTTCATTATTATTCTACAATGTAGAAAATAGTAAAACAATTAATTTAAAAAATACTACAAAAATAGTTGAAGGAATAGGTTGTGTCCTAACTTTTGACTGGTACTGTATATAAAATAAAATGTATATGATAGGATATAACACAACTATGTTATTGACCAGAGTTGGAATGTATATAAAGTAAATGGTTGTTTTCCATCCAATTAAAATTTAAAACTCTGTCACCATTCAACAATAAGGAAAGTTACTGAAGTACATCTGATTTATACTTTACTAGTCTCCCAACTCATGCGCATACGTGACTCAATGAATAATCATTAGGCCTAGATTACTATTAGGCAATATCCTGTACATTATTAGTCAATCGGTGTTGACAACAAAGTTTCAAGAGTTTTTCTGAAAAGGTGGACAACGTCAGGGAAGTGTTTGCAAACAAAGGCCAGCCACGTGGAGGACAAAGGTACTTTGGGAAGTGCTGTTTCTGATTCCACAACTGAAATACACTACCCATAAGCACCAATAATTCTAGCTAACTAGGTCGGCATATTCCGAGGATGTGACATATATCTCGGTGTGATGTTTACACTTTGTTACAGTTCTTTGTCTCTGGGAGCATAATAAATCATGATGTCTGGGGCATAGATACATATATTTTTGTATAAAGAAACATTGCCATCATACAATTTTTGGATCAAGAATTTTCGGATCAACATTTTCAGAACTTTATTTGTTATTTCTTGTTTTTTTCAGCACTCGGAATAGCCGAGGCGGCTCATACGAAAACTCCAGGATAAAGTAAGGTCTTTAGTCCTAACGTACTGTAAAAATAGTATGTAATACTTTATGTGTATTTCAATACGCTCTTGTATTCAATTGTGGCACTGGTTAGTCGTATCCTGTTTAAGTGAATTTAGTGTGCCTTTGTTGAGCTAAGCATATTTAAGCACCGTTCAAGGTTGACGAGAAGAGGTCATCGACAATAAAAACAAAAGCTACCAGATAGGCTAATGTATAATTGATGAGATTATAATGCCTACCTTAAAGAGAACTCACGGGTTTTGAACTTTTTTGCAGTTGTTATTGTCTATATGCCTACATGCATTTTATTCAAAACATTTTGACATTCATCGTCCACCTATTGCTGCATCAATATTGACATTTAATCATTATAATGGTCGATTCCACGTTGCATAATATGTCAATCCTGATCAGAATTTCATCTGCTCAAAGATTTTGTGATTTGTTTGTTTATTGTGCGTAATTATACCTAGGCTATATGACCATTCCCAATTTAAAATTCACCTATAAACGAATCTCTCAAAAAAGACACATGACAAGATAGACATTTGGTCACTCTGGCTAGATAAGTGATTGCTGCACAGAACACTTTGTTGGTGTCTTTATGGCCAGGGCTGGGCTTTTTTTGCTTGGGGGGGGGGCTCAGTAAGGCTCTCAATGTATTATTGAGATTCAGAATAATAGAATTCACCATCGATATTTGGTTGTGCATCAGCAGTTTTTCCTTATGTCAGTCACTGACAGCCACTCAATTAGACATTTCAGCTAACAATTTTTAGATTAGTAGTTAGTCCAGCCAGCAATCAATCTAAACTTGTAGTAATCATGGCCAAATATGGACTGGGCACCCAAGGCACATGCCCAGGGTCCCTGTCATTCTCACTCAGATATTATATTAACATGGCATAAGTCATGGCAAAATGTGTAGAATTTCATGAAATTAGCTTTAAAACTGAAAAAAATGTATCTTCTCAGCATGGCAAAATGTGTAGAATTGCAGGAAATGTACTTTAAAACTCATGTTTCTCTCTGCCGTCAAGAGGGGGTCCACTAAAATGTTTTGTTGCGAGGTGCCCCCCCCCCCCCACCAAATCCCGCTTAGGGCCCCCAAAAGGCTAGGGCCACTGGCAAAACATGACCTTTGTGTTGCTTGATTAGAAGGAGGTGCTACGGACAGGGATAAGCACACGCAAACAGGTTCCGCTTGTGCGTCTGGCTGTGTGTGCCAGGTTAAATATAGCCTGGAGGGAGAATGCCCTAATTTATCAGTAAAGCCAGACGCATTCGCTTTATTAACTACCTCTGTCCAGTACTTGCACATGGAGGGATGGGCACATGCTGGTGCCTCCAAGACAATGCAAGCAAATGTCAACTTCTTTATCTTTACGAGAAAGCAGTTGTTATGAAGGATTCCATTTTTAGAAGAAATAAACATGGTTTGAAATAGTCAGCATAGGATAGCCCACACCTGTGTGTGTGCGTGCTTCACTTTTACCATCTTACCAAAGTCAGAAACCATTAGACAAAATCTGTGAGTTAATGAACAGACATGTTATACTTTATACCTGTTTAATATCCCTCACCCTTGCCCCTCTATGGAGGTGAACAAAAGATACTCCAGAAGAGGAGGACGAGGCTCCCTCCTGGAATGGATTGACATTGATCTGGTTTGGCAGTCAGTCTTTCTGTTAGGCCCACGCAGTTAGATGATCACCGTTGAAAAGACTGTAGGCTCGGTTTTAACTGGCTTCGCAGATAGCTCACTGTTAAAAACATGATGACGTGATGCCTGTCTTTCCTTCACCTGGTTTCTTTCACAACAAACGTGATTGACATTTGGGGTGGCCCCGCTACCGTTGCACAACAATCTCTCTCACTCTATAGTCTCTGTGATTATGGCCTTTTCAACTGTTGCAGTACAGAGCCAGAGGAAGGGTTTAGGAGATATTTGAAAACGGCTCAAATTTCTATACCCGTCCATTTTCCAACGGGGCTATACATTTGGGTGAGGTATTTTTCTCGCCTGAGTAGCCTCGTTTCGCTGCCAAAAATAAAATGAAACCATCTTGTATTAAGCGAAATAACAACACAATGTCAAATTCTGGTAGCCTAGTCAAATAATTAACATCCGATCAAATTAACCGTTACTCTCTCGCGGGAATTCCACTAATGGTCCCTATGTAGCCAAACGTAGCTGCTGCTCATGTTGGTATCTGTACTGATGGCGCAAAAGCCATGACAGGGAGACATAGTGGAGTGGTACCGCACGTGCAAGCAGTTGCTCCCGACGCCACTTGGGTACACTGCAGCATCCACTGAGAGGCACTTGCTGTCAAGTGAATGCCTAACAGCTTGAAAGATGTTTTGGACACTACCTTAAAAATGGTTAACTTTGTTAAAGCAAGGTCCCTGAACTCTCGTGTATTTTCTGCACTATGCAATGATATGGGCAGCGACCATGTAACGCTTTTACAACGTACAGAAATGCACTGGTTATCAAGGGGCAAAGTATTGACACTTTTTTTGAATTGAGAGACGAGCTTAAAGTTTTCTTTACTGACCATAATGTTCACTCGTCTGGCCGCTTGCATGATGACAAGTTTCTCACATGACTGGCCTATCTGGGTGATGTTTTTTCTCACCTGAATGATCTGAATCTAGGATTACAGGGACTCTCCGCAACTATATTCAATGTGCGAGACAAAATTGAGTCTATGATTAAGAAGTTGGAGCTCTTCTCTCTCTGCATTAATAAGGACAACACACAGGTCTTTCCATCACTGTATGATTTTTTGTGTGCAAATGAACTCAAGCTTACGGACAATGTCAAATGTGATATAGCGAAGCACCTGAGTGAGTTGGGTGCGCAATTACGCAGGTACTTTACTGAAACGGATGACACAAACAACTGGATTCCTTATCCCGATATCTGAACAAGAGAGCCTCATCGAAATTGCAACAAGCGGTTCTGTGAAAATGTAATTTAATCAGAAGCCACTGCCAGATTTCTGGATTGGGCTGCGCTCAGAGTATCCTGCTTTGGCAAATCGTGCTGTTAAGACACTGATGCCCTTTGCAACCACGTACCTATGTGAGAGTGGATTCTCGGCCCTCACTAAATACAGGCACAGTGTGGAAAATGATTTAAGACTGAGACTCTCTCCAATTACAACCCAACATTGCAGAGTTATTTTATTTTTATTTTCTTTTGTCATTTTAGCAGACGCTCTTATCCAGAGCGATTTACAGTAGTGAATGCACACATTTCATACATTTTTTTTCTTCCCTGAAGAAAAAAGTTATGTGCATCCTTTCAAGCACACCCTTCTCATTAACCTGTGGTGAGTTATTCACCATTTTCGAAGAACAAATAAGGTTTTATATGTAAGATGGTTAAATAAAGAGCAAATTATTGATTATTATTATATTATTATTTGTGCCCTGGTCCTATAAGAGCTCTTTGTCACTTCTTATGAGCCGGGTTGTGACAAAAACTCACACTCATTCTTATGTTTAAGAAATCTATTGTATAGTGTGTGTGGCAGGCTTACAATGATAGCAAAAAACAACATTTGAGAGTGCGCTGACCCTGGTGCTAGAGGGGGTACGCAACTGGAGGTTGAATGTTTGAAGGGGTTCGGGACTATAGAAAGTTTGAGAACCACTGCTCTACTGTGATGCAAGATACTGTATCTCTACCCTGAAGGCTTTGGAATTGTTAGTACAAATCGTTCTCTTCTCACTGAAGCGCAAAGTAGGTTGTTTCCCTTATGACTTCTTTATATCTACTGCCTCTGGTGTGTACTTGTTTTCTCCAATTCATCACAGCAACAATGGTTCAAGTTAAGTTTAAATTCATGTAGCTTGTATAACTTGATTTATACTTATATATTGTACGATTTGATCTAGAGTTACACAGGCTTAAAACACGCCTATAACACATGTATAATCAGATCTACAGTTCTATAGGGTATAACGCAAAACATATAAGCTGATTTACACTTATATAGACTTATAACATTCTCTCTCTCTCTCTATAATGTATCGGGTATAATCTGATTTAAACATTCAGGCCTATAAAACGTGTAAATAGTAACTTGATCCACACATATATTTACCCCTTAATAAATTATTTTCTGGCTTTCCTCCAGGTATCCAGTAGGTCTACAGAGCAGCAGCCATGGTGTTGATCCTGGGCAGACGGCTGAACAGGGAGGACTCTGGAACCCGGGACTCCCCCGCCGTCAAACGAAAGGTGCACACTAAACCCACTAATTTCATTAGAATTCAGAGTTCATCTTAGCTGTTTATTTTGTCCAAAAATTGAAACATGGAAATTATACTGTGGTGCATTTGTGATGATTTTAAATCCAATGTGTTTATCTTGTCTTGAAAAGCATTTAGAAGTGCAATGTGAAGCAATCATTCCCCAGTGGCAAATAAAAACACAATAAAACATAATAAAAACATAATTAAATATAATTAAAACATAATAAAACATAATAAAAACAAAACATAATAAAACATAATAAAAACAAAACAATAAAAACATAAACATAAAACATAATTGGCCGAGAAGCTAAACAAACAGTTACATTCCCCCTCCCCCACCCCCTTAGTTTACTAGCCAATGCAGGAACACCACTTTGGACCATAAAATCAAACTCATCATCATCATAATTTTTCTCCCTCCCCAAGGTGTTCGAGGTGGACTCCAAGACGCTGACTGGTAATGAAGTGCTGGACTTCTCCTCTGGCTCCTCCCACTCAGAGGCCATTTTGCAGGTGTTCAATGAGTTCCGCGACAGCCGCCTCTTCACCGACGTGGTCATCAGCGTGCAGGGCCGCGAGTTCCCCTGCCACCGCGCTGTGCTCTCTGCCTGCTCCTCCTACTTCCGCGCTATGTTCTGCAACGACCACCGTGAGTCACGCGAGATGCTGGTGGAGATCAATGGCATCCTGGCCGAGGCCATGGACTCCTTCCTCAGCTACGTCTACACGGGCCGCGCCAAGATCACAACCGACAACGTGCAGTTCCTATTCGAGACCTCCAGTCTCTTCCAGATCTCTACGCTGCGTGAAGCCTGCGCCAAGTTCCTAGAAGACCAACTAGACCCTTGCAACTGCTTGGGCATCCAGCGCTTCGCAGATGCCCACTCTCTGAAACAGCTAGCCAGCCGCTGCCGCTCGTACGCCCTGGCCAACTTCCCTGATGTGGCCCAACACGAGGAGTTCCTGGACCTGAGGAGGGACGAGCTGGAGGAGTACATCTGCAGTGACGAACTGGCCATCGGGAAGGAGGAGCTGGTGTTTGAGGCAGTGATGCGCTGGGTGTACCACAGTGTGGAGCCCCGGAGGCCCGTGCTTAAAGAACTGTTGCACCACGTCCGGCTGCCCCTGCTGCACCCCAACTACTTTGTCCAGACAGTGGAAGGAGATCAGATCATCCAGACCGCTCCAGAGTGCTACCAGCTCCTCCACGAGGCCCGGCGGTACCACGTACTGGGCAACGAGATGATGTCACCCAGAACCCGCCCACGCAGGTATAGTGCAGGGGATGCTGGGAGGTGTAGTTCAGAGGGATCCAACTTGGACACTCTTCTATTCAATTCAATACAACTTTATTTTCCCAGAAGGATAAATGAATATGGAACATCTTTTGGGATAGAATGTTCTGATACATCTAAGTAGGGCTAGTTACCTGTATTGTGTATGTTTCTCTGGAGTGGTGCTGTGTTGTGCATTCAAATCAAGTCACATTTTATTTGTGACATGAGCTGAATACAACATTACTCTGAAATGGTTACTTACAAGCCCTTTCCCAACAATGCAGAGTTAAAAACTACCACCAAAGAAAAGGAAATAGTATCACAATAAAATAACAATAACGAGGCTATATACAAGGAATACCGATACCAATGTCACTGTGCAGGGATACAAGGTAGTTGAGGTAATGGATGTCATATGTACATGTAGATAGGGGTAAAGTGACATTGTTCTTGCTCTGTGTAGTGTTTCTGTATTGTTGTTGTATTTCTCCACAGCGTCTAGTGTTTAGTTTATTTGTTATTTGGCATATATGCTGAAACAGGAAGTGTTGTGACTGTGTACGGTACAGTTCCAGATCTATCTTCTTCCTTGCCAGAGAGCTGGAAAGCAGATTATGGGTCATTTCTATTTCCTCTTGGCTTGTCACTTATCTGACACAATCATTTTACGGAGATGAACTTGGATCCTAAAGTATTAGAAATGTCTGTTTGCAAACGAAAACACCTGCCGTTTATCTTAGCTTTACTCTTAGTTCGGTCAAATAACCACCCACCTTTTCCTCTGTGAGGGAGAGAGAGATGAGACAGAGAGAAAGGTGAGGTAGAATGTCAGTGCCGCTGTTCACTGCTTTCTCCTCCACAGTAGATGGTTTGTTCATGAACTCATAACCCTTTGCTTGTGTGCCTCCAGTGTTATTGTGCAGACAGAGACTCATTTAGTTTGTTCTGTAGTCCTATTTTGAAATGAAAATGTGTCATGAGGTGGAAAACCATACACATTCCGGTTTGCTGACAGAATAAGAAGGTTGCAAGCATTCGTAGCCTGAACCAAATGTACGTTGGATCTTGTTTTAATAGCCGAAGTGAAGCAGTGTGTCACATACAGTCCTGTTTATTTTATTTGTGTACAATATACTGTAGATAGGTTCATGTGAGTGTGTGTGGCTCTGAGTTCATCCATGTCATTTTCAATTTCTCTTAAAAAGCAACCTAGATACATACAGTATCTGCTGTTTAGACGTCACTGGTTTAAACAGTGCTGTTCTCTTGTCTATGGAGTTGTTAAGGGTTAAGTATTATTTGACGCTGGGTGTCAGTTAGATAGCCGGGAGGTGACGTGTCTCTCTCAGGAGTATCGTGTCAGTATCCAGGCAGATCACAACAGACCAGACATAGAGCCTCCTGTATGTTTGTCTTTGTCTGTGTGTGTAGCCTCGGGGGCCCCTACTTTCAGCTCCTGCCAACAGATGCATGCCATCTCCACCCTCCAAACCCCAAAATGGTCCCCATGGGAAAGTCTGGGGGTCTGACTGCCCTCTATTGATCTCTCACATACATGTGTCTGACCTGAGCTAATCTTTACCAGTTCTGTGTCTAAACAGGTGGGGGATGTAGGAAAATATAGGCAAACGTACACAAAACACATTGTTAACTAGCATGTCATTGAGTTTGATTTAGAGTTAGCTTAGCATTTCATCCAGGTGGGGATATTTTGAAGTTTAATTAGGAAGAATAATGTTTCTTTGACAGTACCGTTGAGGTGAAGGGGATCATGCTATAGCTCTGGCATGCACTTTCCAAACAGGCCGATTGGGAAGCATTTGGATGTATTATTGAGGACATTGATATTCAGTGGAGTAGAGCCTTTAGTAGGTCAATTCTTTTCTTAAGAAGACTGTATTTTGCCAGGCAGACAAATACAATCATGTAAAGTATTACACATTACACGTTGTGAATTACCAATCTAAAGCTGTGCAGCATACTGCTTTCTCTCTTTCACTTTAGTCATGACATCAAAACTGACTGGCCTGTATTGTGGTGTTGCTGGATTGTGTCTTGTTGCTGTCTAATTTTTCCACTATTACCTGTATTGTGTATGTTCCTCTGGAGTGGTGCTGTATTGTTGCTCTGTGTTGTGTTTCTGTGTTGTTGTCTTATTTCTCCACAGCAACTAGTGTTTTGTTTATTTGTTATTTTGTTGTGTCTTGTCACTGTGCTGTTGTTTTATTACTGCCCCACCTCACCTGTATTGTGACCTTTTCTTCACCTCTCCTATTCTTGTTCTCTCTCTCTCTCTCTCTCTCTCTCTCTCTCTCTCTCTCTCTCTCTCTCTCTCTCTCTCTCTCTCTCTCTCTCTCTCTCTCTCTCTCTCTCTCTCTCTCTCTCTCTCTCTCTCTCACTCTCTGCAGGTCCACGGGCTTCTCAGAGGTGATCGTGGTGGTGGGGGGCTGTGAGAGGGTGGGGGGGTTCAACCTGCCTTACACAGAGTGTTACGACCCTGTGACAGGAGAGTGGAAGTCCCTGGCCAAGCTCCCAGAGTTCACCAAGTCAGAGTACGCCGTCTGTGCTCTCCGCAACGACATCCTGGTCTCAGGTGAGCTCCTCACCCTTGCTTGCCACCCTAAGGAGAGATAAACAAGGATTAGTCATGGAAGAATATCATATTGATTATTTTAAAAATGAATAGGTTATGTCATGACAGAGATCAGGAAGTACTCATGGGAGTCACCAATTCCAGTTGGTAAATTAGTATTAACCCTCTTTCATTGTTTAACTAGAAAGACCGGTTAAGTCTGTACCATATAACTGTCACTTAATCAGTTGTCTTGAAAATAAACGAGACGAGGAAAGGAACCACAACACTATTGGAGGAAAGGAGACTATAGCTCTATTAAGGCAATAACTCTATTAAAGCCTATTAAGACACAGCCTTAGAGTACCTCAGCTATGTCGTCCCTCACTGTGGAGTAAAGGAAAGGGAGTAATGTGATGGCCGTTTGCCACGTATTTGTTATGCCCCAGCCCGTTTGAAAAAGAGGAAAATGTAAGAGCAACATCTGGACACACTCTGCAGGCGTGGTGCCCAGGGAGGCCCTTATTGGCCAGCTCACGCATCTCTACCCATTGGCCAAGAGCCAGGGTCACATGGCTCTTTGCTCTTTATAGCTTTCGAGGATAAAGTTGCTTCTACAGTCTGATCTATGGTCAGTTTAAAATGTTTCCTCTAATGGTTGAGGTTAGGGTTTAGGGAAGGTTAGCTGATCCTAGATCTGTGTCAGTGGGCAACTTCTACCCAGAGTGTTTATAGCCTTTTGACAGGGCTGATTAATGCTGGGAGAAGTGTGCTGCCAAGTTTGGCACAAAATACCCTTTTTTAAAGCCTCACTGGACCCAAATTGAACAGGGCAGCGAGTAGAATGTCATCTACACTCCCTAATGAAAACAGCATGGGTTCTATTGTAATACCATACCTAAGGCTTTCGCTCTAATTAGCTGTAAACAAACATTTAAACATATATTTTGTCATGACAGCTAACACATTAGAGGAGTTGGCGGAAAACAGATCTGAAACTATAGGCTAATAAAGAACCATCATCACAGAAACATAGAAATCTATCCGACTTTGACAAAGGTTGTATTGGGTTTAATGTACATTGGGGGGTTTACATCATAGCATTGGTGCTAATTGGGATTGTTTTTGCTCAGAAATTAATTAGCCTCAGATAACAAACATGTTAAAAGTACAAATCTGCCAACTTACAGGGAGAAAAGAGACAAAGAAAGAAAAAAGAGAGAGAGAGGTTCACGGTCTGCCAAGAGGGAAAGAGTGCATTGTTTATGTCTTCTGCTCTACTTGTGCCAAGTCCTCACGTGTGTGCTATCAATCCCTCTCTCTCTCTCTTTTTCTTTCTCTCTCTCCCTCTGTCCCCTTCCCTCTCTGGCTCTCTCACACTCACCTTCTCTGGAGGGTGTCTTGCAGCAGTACAGCTGCATTAAAGCCCAGTCTGAAATAGGATCAGAATGAGATGGGAATGGAACCCTCCAGTCTGTCTGGACCGTTACTGTCTCTGACTGTGACCTTAACCCTGGACGTGACTGTCTTTCCCACACTGACCGCATAATTCAGCTCACAACACTCACTGTCAATGACCACAATATCTGACCAATAGTTTGTCTGTCAACTCTCCTCTAAGGGAATCCTGAGGTGAACTTTTATGTAATTGTCATGCATTAATGTCAATGGAAGATTTTAACCACATGACCACAATACTTGATCAACGGTTAATTTTATCGGACTCCTGAATGACATGTTTTGTATGATAGGAAGATGTATCAACTGTCGACAGTTAGCAACGTTAGCAATGACATGCGTGGAAGAACAGGAGAATGTTGCTCAGAATCAGCATCACTGGTGGCTTAGTTAAGAAATCACAATTTCTTGCCACATTTCTGAGAACGCATTCAAATAAATCACCTTTACGTTCTAACCCTAAACATGACCCTGGACATGACTGTCTTTCCCACAGTGACTGCATACTTGAGCTCACAACACTCACTGTCAATGATCAATATGACCAAATAGTTCACCTCTCCACTCACCATTGTGGGAATCCTAACTTGAACTGGTGTCAGTGGGACATTTGACCACGTTAACCAAACCAACCATGTTTTGTATTATAGGAATATAACATTTCTTAGCTGAATTTGGCTGTATTCTCCCTGATTATATGAATGTAAACTGTATCAAAAGTCGACAGTTAGCCACGTTTGTCTGAAGCTGCTTGGTCTGCTAGCATAGCTGCTATCAAGCTAGCTAGGCTTCCTTGACAGCTTGAACACAGCCCGCGATATGGTTAACCCTTGTGGCTGGGACCGCGGATTGTCCCGGGCTTGTGGCTGTTTAAATCCCTGCTGTTTTCCATCTGCCCTGCAACCTGTCCTGGCTTGAGCTGAATGGAGTACCAGCATTAGCCAGCATTGCTACCATGCCGTCAAAATCTAATGAAGAGGACAGTGTTTCTCTATCACAGGTGCGTGATTTTTAAATCAACAAAAATATGTCTAAAAGCAGTTGTCACAGCAACAGGAAAATAGATTCAAGAGCTTTATCCAAATAATAGTCGATTCAACTAACAAAAGACCTTAACAACAGTTTGTAGTTCTACCAGGAAGAGGTGGATGTCCTGAAAGAGGCTTGCAGCAAGATGACAACAAACTGTAAGTCTGCGAGAGATGACATCAGCAAAGTCTGTTAATCATTATTAACAATGACTGTGAAAACAGATGATCTATTCTAGAGGGACAGTCCAGATGGAATAACATTGTTGTGGATGGCATACCAGAGTCTCTACATGTGAACTGGACAGAGTCTGAGGCGAAATTGAGAGTCTGAGGCGAAATATTATCACAGAAAAGCTGCAGATGGATCATAGGAAGATTGAGGTGGAGCCACACCCACAGGACTGGAAAACCTGTAACCAGCCCAGGTGACAGACCCAGGCCAATAGGGGTCAAGTTCCTAAGGTTCAAGGATAAGATGGCTGCTCTGAAGAGAGCCAAGAACTTGAGAGGAACCAACATCTTCCTCAACAAGGACTACTCGGAAGCTGTGTGCCAAGGCAAAAATAACTTATCTCAGCCATGAAAGCTGCCAGAGACCGTGGGGATTTGCTACAGCAGGTTAATTGTCAACCCTCCCTCCCAACAATCTGGGAGAAGTGAGAGGGCTAAGTTTCCAGGTCAGTAGCTTAGGCCCACATCACACACACACACACACACACATACTGTGCACCAACTGACACTCACAAGTGCCTGATTGACTTACTTTATTAGCTTAACAAAGTTATTTTCATGCTTTTTTATTTATTCTTATATTATGTCTATCTCTGATAAGTTACCCAGGAAAGGGCTAAAAATAGCCCATATTAATATACTTAACCTTAGAAATAAGGTTAATGAAATCAATAACTTGCTAACAACAGATAACATTCATATACAGTTAAAGTCGGAAGTTTACATACACCTTAGCCAAATACATTTAAACTCAGTTTTTCACAATTCCTGACATTTAATCCAAGTAAAAAATCCCTGTCTTAGGTCAGTTAGGATCCCGACTTTATTTTAAAAATGTGAAATGTCAGAATAATAGTAGAGAGAATGATTTTATTTCAGCTTTTATTTCTTTCATCACATTCCCAGTGGGTCAGAAGTTTACATACACTCAATTAGTATTTGGTAGCATTGCCTTTAAATTGTTTAACTTGGGTCAAATGTTTCAGGTAGCCTTCCACAAGCTTCCCACAATAAGTTGGGTGAATTATGGCCCATTCCTCCTAATAGAGCTTGTGTAATTGAGTCAGGTTTATAGGCCTCCTTGCTCGCACAAGTTTTTTTCAGGTCTGCCCACAAATTTTCAGCATCTTCACAAGGTCCTTTGCTGTTGTTCTGGGATTGATTTGCACTTTTCGCACCAAAGTACGTTCATCTCTAGAAGACAGAACGTATCTCTTCCTGAGTCGGTATGACGGCTGCGTGGTCCCAAGGTGTTTATACTTGCATACGAGTGTTTGCACAGATGAACGTGGTACCTTCAGGCGTTTGGAAATGGCTCCCTAGGATGAACCAGACTTGAACCAATTTTTTTTCTGAGGTCTTGGCTGATTTCTTTTGATTTTCCCATGATGACAAGGAAAGAGTTTGAGTTTATTTTATTTTTACAGGGACAGTGCACATTAATCAACGTTTCAGTAAAAGTGCCGGTTTTAGCCAGCCGGCTAATTTTCAACCGCAGTCCCTGGGCAGAGAGGCACTGAGTTTGAAGGTAGGCCTTGAAATACGTCCACAGGTACACCTCCAATTGACTCAAATGATGTCAATTAGCCTATCAGAAGCTTCTAAAGCCATGACATCATTTTCTGGAATTTTCCAAGCTGTTTAAAGGCACAGTCAACTTAGTGTATGTAAACATCTGACCAACTGGAATTGTGATACAGTGAAATAATCTGTCTGTAAATAATTGTTGGAAAAATTACTTGTATCATGCACAAAGTAGATGTCCTAACTGACTTGCCAAAACGATAGTTTGTTAACAAGAAATTTGTGAAGTGGTTGAAAAAAGAGTTTTAATGACTCCAACCTTAGTGTATGTAAACTTCCGACTTCAACTGTATAATATCTCTGAGACTCACTTAGATAATTCCTTTGATAATACAGCAGTAGCAATACAAGGATATAAATCTACAGAAGAGACAGGAATGGGAGAAATGTTGCTGTAAATGTTCAAAGAAAAAGCTTAGAGGACGTACAGTGAAGGAAAAAAGTATTTGATCCCCTGCTGATTTTGTACATTGGCCCACTGACAAAGAAATGATCAGTCTATAATTTTAATGGTAGGTTTATTTGAACAGTGAGAGACAGAATAACAACAAAAATATCAAGAAAAACGCATGTCAGAAATGTTCTAAATTGATTTGCATTTTAATGAGGGAAATAAGTATTTGACCCCTCTGCAAAACATGAGTTAGTACTTGGTGGCAAAACCATTGTTGGCAATCACAGAGGTCAGACGTTTCTTGTAGTTGGCCACCAAGTTTGCACACATCTCAGGAGGGATTTTGTCCCACTCCTCTTTGCAGATCTTCTCCAAGTCATTAAGGTTTCGAGGCTGACGTTTGGCAACTCGAACCTTCAGCTCCCTCCACATATTTTCTATGGGATTAAGGTCTTGAGACTGGCTAGGCCACTCCAGGACCTTAACGTGCTTCTTCTTGAGCCACTCCTTTGTTGCCTTGGCCGTGTGTTTTGAGTCATTGTCATGCTGGAATACCCATCCATGACCCATTTTCAATGTCCTGGCTGAGGGAAGGATGTTCTCACCCAAGATTTGACGGTACATGGCCCAATCCATCGTCCCTTTGGTGCGGTGAAGTTGTCCTGTCCCCTTAGCAGTCCATCTGACCACAACACTGTCACCAGTTGTCATTCAGATGTTCATTGGCAAACTTCAGACGGGCATGTGTATGTATTATTGAGCAGGGGGACCTTGCGGGCGCTGCAGGATTTCAGTCCTTTCCGGTGTAGTGTGTTACCAATTGTTTTCTTGGTGACTATGCTCCCAGCTGCCTTGAGATCATTGACAAGATCCTCCCGTTTAGTTCTGGGCTGATTCCTCACCGTTCTCATGATCATTGTAACCCCACGAGGTGAGATCTTGCATGGAGCCCCAGGCCGAGGGATACTGACAGTTCTTTTGTGTTTCTTCCATTTGCGAATAATCGCACCAACTGTCACCTTCTCACCAAGCTGCTTGGCGATGGTCTTGTAGCCCATTCCAGCCTTGTGTAGGTCTACAATCTTGTCTCTGACATCCTTGGAGAGCTCTTTGGTCTTGGCCATAGTGGAGAGTTTGGAATCTGATTGATTGATTGCTTCTGTGGACAAGTGTCTTTTATACAGGTAACAAGCTGCGGTTAGGAGCACTCCCTTTAAGAGTGTGCTCCTAATCTCAGCTCGTTACCTGTATAAAAGACACCTGGGAGCCAGAAATCTTTCTGATTGAGAGGGGGTCAAATACTTATTTCCCTCATTAAAATGCAAATCAATTTATAACATTTTTGACATGCATTTTTCTGGATATTTTTGTTGTTATTCTGTCTCTCACTGTTTAAATAAACCTACCATTAAAATTATAGACTGATCCTTTCTTTATCAGTGGGCAAACATACAAAATCAGCAGGGGATCAAATACTTTTTCCCCCCACTGTATATTCCTGGAAAGGTTAGAGGATCTCATGTCTCATGCAGCTAAAGTGTTGTGGTTGCAAGTTCATATGCCTCACCTAAAGCTTCAACTTTTGGGCTGTTGCTATTGGCCACGAAGGGCTAACAGTCAGTATCTGGATAATATGTGAGCAATTTTCTGGGTTACCCGAATATAGACCAATTTTTTATCACGTTGTCTTCTCAAGAGGAAGCTGCTCACTTTAACCAGTGCCTGTAGTCTGGTTCAGGTTATTAATCAACCTACCTTGGTGTTTACACACAGTAAGTACTGACTATAATACAGTGCCATATGTAGAAAAGCCAACGTTTCAAAAGCTGGGCCTAAAATAGTATATAAGAGATCATACAAGGTACAATAAATATTTGTTGGTCTGATGTGTGTAATGAGGAGCATCCAGACGCTGCACTTGTTGCATTTATGAATCGTTTCTTCCAGTTATTTATAAGCATGCACCTATTAAGAAACTGATTGTTAGAACTGTTAAGGTCCCGTGGATTGACGAGGAAGAGAAATGCTGTATTGTTGAGAGGGACGAGGCAAAAGGAGTGGCAAATATGTCTGGCTGCACATCTGATTAGATAACTTACTGTAAATTGATAAATGATGTGACTAAACTGATCAAAAAGAATAACATTTTATTATGAAACCAAGATAAATTATTTAAAGTATGATGGAAAAAAGATTTGGACTATTTTAAATGAAATTATGGGCAGAACTCCATATTTCATTGAATCAGATGGCTCATTTTTCACAAAACCGTTTGATGTTGACAATTACTTTAATGACTCTTTAATTGGCAAAGTGGGCAAATTTAGGCATGAAATGCCTACAACAAACTGCGAGCCATCATTCATGCATAAAATACCTAATAATAAAGGGAATGCATTGTCATTTAGAATTTTGTAAAGTTAGTGTGGGTGAGGTGGACAAATTAGTGTTGTCCATCAATAATGAGAAACCACCTGGTATTGACAACTAAGATGGAAAGCTACTGAGGATGGTAGTAGCAGACTATATTACCACTCATATTTGTCATATCTTTAATCTGAGTCTGGATAAATGTTTTTGTCCTCAGATCTGAAGGGAAGACAAAGTCATTCCACTACCCAAGAATGGTAAAGCACCCTTTACTGGTTCTAACAGCCGACCAATAGGCTTGTTGCCGACTATTTATCTGTAAACAAATTAATAACATACTTTACCTGCATTGCTGTTTGAGGTTTTAGGCTGGGTTTCTGTACAGCATTTTGTGACATCAGCTGATGTAAGAAGGGCTTTATAAATACATTTGATTGACATTTGATTGACTTTCAGCATGCTTGATAACAACACAAATGACGGGACTGACACAAATGATTGATGAATGGTTGAAAGAAATGAATAACAATAAGATTGTGGGAGCTGTATTGATAGATTTCAGTGCAGCTTTTGATGTTATTGACCATAACTAGTTATTGGCTTTCAAACTGCCATATCGCAGATTCAGAGTTATCTATTTAGTAGAACACAGAGGGTTTTCTTCAATGGAAGCTTCTCTAATGTTAAACATGTAAAGTGTGCTGTACTGCAGGGGAGCTCTCTTGGCCCTCTACTGTTTTCTATTTTTACTAATGACCTACCACAAGCCTTAAGTAAAGCCTGTTTGTCTATGTATGCTAATGATTCAACATTATACACGTAAGCAACCACGTCCACGTCTCTGAAATCACTGCAACCCTAAACAAAAAGTTTAAGTCTGTTTTAGAATGGATGGCCAGTAATAAACTAATCCTGAACATCTCTAAAACTAAAAGCATTGTATTTGGTACAAAGTTTTCCCTAAGTTGTAGACCTCCACTGAATCTGATAATGAATAATGTGGCTGTTGAGCATGTTGAGGAGACTAAATTACTTGGTGTTACGTTGGATTGTAAACTTTCATGGTGAAAACATATTGATTAAATGGTTAAAAAGATGGGGAGAGGTCTGTCCGTGATAAAGAAATGCTCTGCTTTTTTGGCACCACACTCCACAAAGCAAGCCATGCAGTCTCAAGTTTGAACTTATCTTGATTATTGCCCAGTCATATGCTCAGGTGCTGCAAAGAAGGACCTAGAAAAACATGTTCTTCACTGTAATCGGAGGGATAATATCAATAGTATGCATGCCGGTCTCTCTTGGCTAAAAGTAAAGGAGAGACTGATTGCATGGAACTACCTTTCATCTCGGATTGCTCAAGTGAACAGCAAACCTGGCTTTAAAAAACTTAAAAATCCTTAAATGTAAAACCAACACCTCATGGCACAACACCTCTCCCCTATTTGATGAAGCTCCCGATGAACAGTTATTGTGCTGATGTTTCTTCCTGAGGCAGTTTGGAATTCGTTAGTGAATGTTGCATCCTAGGACAGACGATTTTTACACGCTACGCGCTTCAGCACTCGGCAGTCCTGTTCTGTGAGCTTGTTTGGCCTACCACTTCACGGCTGAGCCGTTGTTGCTCCTAGACGTTTCCACTTCACAATAACAGCACTTATAGTTGACCTGGGCAGCTCTAGCAGGGAAGAAACTTGACAAACTGACTTGTTGGAAAGGTGGCATCCTATGACGGTGCCACGTTGAAAAGTACTGAGCTCTTCAGTAAGGCCATTCTACTGCCAATGATTGTCTATGGAGATTGCATGGCTGTGTGCTCAATTGTATATACCTGTCAGTAATGGGTGTGCCTGAAATAGCCAAATCCACAAATTGGAAGGGGTGTACGCATATCTTTGTATATATAGTGTATATACATGTAGGTAGGGGTAAAAGTGACTAGGAAATCAGGATAGATAATGAACAGAGGTGTGTGTGTGTGTGTGTGTGTGTGTGTGTGTGTGTGTGTGTGTGTGTGTGTGTGTGTAGTGTGTGTGTGTGTGTAGTGTGTGTGTCAGTGTAGTGTGTGTGAGTTTGTGGGTAGAGTCCAGTGAGTATGTATAGAGCCAGTGCAACAGAGTCAGTGCAAAAAAAAAGGTCTGTCAGTGCAAATATTCTGGGTAGCCATTTGATTAAGACAGGTTACCTTGGTGTTGTTGGGCACAGGGGCTATGGTGGTCTGCTTGAAACGTGTATGTATTACAGATTGGGTCAGGGCGAGGTTGAAAATGTCAGGCTGGTCCGCGCATGTGCTGAGTACGTGTCCTGCGGCCTTGTGAATGTTAACCTGTTTAAAGGTCTTTCTTACTTCAGCTACGGAGAGCAGGATCACACAGTTGTCCGGAACATCTGGTGCTCTCATGCATGGTTCAGTGTTGGTTACCTAGCGAGCATAGAAGGCATTTAGCTCATCTGGTAGGCTCGCGTCACAGGGCAGCTCGCGGCTGGGTTTCCCTTTGTAATCCATGATAGTTTGTAACCGCTGACACATCCGATGAGCATCAGAGCCGGTGTTGTGAGATTTGATCTTTGTCCTGTATTGATGCCAGAAGCTCTTTTCGATCATAGGAAATGGAGGAAACATTATGTACAAAAAAAATTCAGATCAGTGCAAAAAATACAAAATAGCACAATTGGTCATGAGCCCGTAAAATGGTCGCTATTCACTCCAGTGCCATTCTTTTCTTGATGCCCCTCTCCTTGACATTTCCTAAGGGGTGTTTGTAGCGCGCAAGTTTTTTCCTCTCCACGAGCTCATGATTAGGAGTATGTGACCAACACTTGCTTCCTGTGAGAACAGACCTGGTTTGAAAGGCTTATGAGTAGGTTCAATGTCATGGTGTACTTTGAAGTATTTGATGTTTTTTTGTCTAGAAAACTGGTTCTTGTCATATGCTTTGTTTGTTCTTTGGAGACCGATAGGGGCCTATAGGGTAGTTATCAATACCTTGTGTTCTGAATGACAGACAGACACAACTATTAGAGGGTTATACAATAGTCACATACCACTACCCACCACTAAAAAGTAACAATGGCTGTGTACTATTACTGATAACATGACTTCTCCTTGTGTCTTTTCCTAAATCTTCACCTAAAATAGGTGGCAGGTGGCAGCCACGTATCATTATGTTTCAGACATAATTTTCACAAATAGGAGGGGTTTATCTCAATGGACATATGAACACAACTAGTTAACTGTCTTGGCGAGTCCAAAAAAAGATACCAACACATTTGTTTTTGCTGGCCAGCCTTGTATATGTTGCTGTTTACTGCAGTGCACAGCCACCCTTTCTTAATTATGGTTAAACACCCATTCTAAGCCCAACAGACTGTGACGGATTGAGAAATAATTTAATTTCATTGTTAGAAGATAAGCCCAACTATTGTACTATGTTAAGTCCTTTTATTAAATCAGCTGCTCCTCCTTTCAGTTGGGGCATCTCAGTTTAGAACTGGAGGGGGGAAATGTAGATGGGACTTCTGATCTTATTGTTTAACAGCTTAGCAATTATATGTTATGTATCATATATTGTAATTATGTCACAATATGACTTATTGCCTGGGTTACTTGCTTATTGTTGTTCATCTTGTTGTTGTGTGATTTTGTTGATGCTGAGTCTGGCTAACATGCATGGTCACACTGGTTAGTCTTTTTTCCTCCACTCTCTCTCAACATAGCCTCACAAACACTGAACCATCTATTTGTTTAGAAGGATGATTCTGATGAGGGTTTCTTTCTCTGACACTCAGCATTCATGTCAATCTCCCAACATCTTCATATTACTTCAGAGGGAACTAATGCACAGTACTTTACTGCTTCTAAGTTAAAGTTTGCACCTCTTTTCCCTAAAATATAGGGTAACAGTGTAAAACCTGATTTGTTTAACTTTTCCTGGTGTTTTTACGGCTTTATTCTATATCTATCCCTTTGTTTCTCTTTCGTGTTAGCAAAAAAGTAGTGTTTGTTCAGCGCCGTGTCTTTGTTTTTCGCAAGGATCAGTGGGGCCTTTTGATTGACTCAGGCTTTATGGAGAGAGAGAGAGAGAGAGAGGTTGGGTCAGTGCTTGTTGGCAATGTGTCTGTAACCTGGTTGGCTTAATAGCTACACATGTTGTTGTTCCTTCTCACTGAGGACAATAGAAAAAAACTGTTCCTTAAAGTACATGTTTGCCCAGAGACCGGGAGTAGGGGAAATAATCCGACTGCTGCTTTATAAAAATGAAGATATCCTGTTTCTCATTTGAAGTGTTGTGCTAGACAGGGGTATGCATGTGCTATATGTATGTGCTGTGTTTGAAGGCCCTGTAAAAAGTCAGGTTGTGCATGTTTGTGTCATGCATGTTGTGTATGTTGTGTTTGTAAGCACCTGTAAAGAGCCATGGTGCTTGTGTGTATGTGTGTTCGTGACATGCGTATGTGTGTTGTTTGCTCCGTGTCAAAGTACGCTTTGATCAGCAGGATTGCCCATAAAGCCTAGCTCAAACCTTTCACTCAGATAAGACAATGAGTATGTTTACATGCATACATTGCACAGTAATCATTTTTATATTAAACTGGCAGTAGGCATACGATTCATAAAACACCTGGTTTTCTGAGCAATCTTTTTAATTATTCGGACATGATAACACCTTAAATGGCTTTCCAGCGGTATATTTGATCTGCACGTGTTAGCACCAGCTGAGTGAGCCTCCTAAATGTTTGCGTCTTAGAAGTAGTTTTCATATACAAACTTTATATGTTGGAACTCAGAATCAAATGCGCTTTCCAAAAATAACATGCTCGCTGTGGTCGAACATACATATTGATTGGCAATTTTTTTCTGCATTTATCAGAGTGCTGTCAGGTAGCCTGTGTCTTCATATTAACATAATTATTAGGGAAATGATTCTTGCAAAGCATGTAAAGGTTTAAATCAAATTATTATATTAATCTGACTAGCCACAATAATCGGATTATTGTGTGCATGTAACCGTACTCAGTGTCAGCTGTGCCTTACTAAATGTGGCCTTGACATTTCAACCCAAATACAGTGAGGGAAAAAAGTATTTGATTCCCTGCTGATTTTGTATGTTTGCCCACTGACAAAGAAATTATCAGTCTATAATTTTAATGGTAGGTTTATTTGAACAGTGAGAAACAGAATAACAACAAAAAAATCCAGAAAAACGCATGTCAAAAATGTTATAAATTGATTTGAATTTTAATGAGGGAAATAAGTATTTGACCCCCTCTCAATCAGAAAGATTTCTGGCTCCCAGGTGTCTTTTATACAGGTAACGAGCTGAGATTAGGAGCACACTCTTAAAGGGAGTGCACCTAATCTCAGTTTGTTACCTGTATAAAAGACACCTGTCCACAGAAGCAATCAATCAATCAGATTCCAAGCTCTCCACCATGGCCAAGACCAAAGAGCTCTCCAAGGATGTCAGGGACAAGATTGTAGACCTACACAAGGCTGGAATGGGCTACAAGACCATCGCCAAGCAGCTTGGTGAGAAGGTGACAACAGTTGGTGCGATTATTCGCAAATGGAAGAAACACAAAAGAACTGTCAATCTCCCTCGGCCTGGGGCTCGATGCAAGATCTCACCTCGTGGAGTTGCAATGATCATGAGAACGGTGAGGAATCAGCCCAGAACTACACGGGAGGATCTTGTCAATGATCTCAAGGCAGCTGGGACCATTGTCACCAAGAAAACAATTGGTAACACACTATGCCGTGAAGGACTGAAATCCTGCAGCGCCCGCAAGGTCCCCCTGCTCAAGAAAGCACATATACATGCCCGTCTGAAGTTTGCCAATGAACATATGAATGATTCAAAGGACAACTGGGTGAAAGTGTTGTGGTCAGATGAGACCAAAATGGAGCTCTTTGGCATCAACTCAACCCGCCGTGTTTGGAGGAAGAGGAATGCTGCCTATGACCCCAAGAACATTATCTCCACCGTCAAACATGGAGGTGGAAACATTATGCTTTGGGAGTGTTTTTCTGCTAAGGGGCCAAGACAACTTCACCGCATCAAAGGGACGATGTACCGTTAATACCATAGAAAATCTGTGGAGGGAGCTGAAGGTTCGAGTTGCCAAACGTCAGCCTCGAAACCTTAATGACTTGGAGAAGATCTGCAAAGAGGAGTGGGACAAAATCCCTCCTGAGATGTGTGCAAACTTGGTGGCCAACTACAAAAAACTTCTGACCTCTGTGATTGCCAACAAGGGTTTTGCCACCAAGTACTAAGTCATGTTTTGCAGAGTGGTCAAATACTTACTTCCCTCATTAAAATGCAAATCAATTTATAACATTTTTGACATGCGTTTTTCTGGATTTTTTTGTTGTTATTCTGTCTCTCACTGTTCAAATAAACCTACCATTAAAATTATAGACTGATCATTTCTTTGTCAGTGGGCCAACGTACAAAATCAGCAGGGGATCAAATACTTTTTCCCCTCACTGTACATAACCCATAACCCAGTTTGGATGTTGCTCAAGATCAATTTATTCTATTAATGAAGAAATGTCTTCATTAGATGAAATTGGTTTGAATTGGAACCAAGGGTTTTCTTGGGGTTGATACAGGCTTTGTTTTTTTGGCTATTGCTGTGTGTCAATACAATTCAATTTGAGATTAGTGAAAACAACCAAAGAAGACTATGACAAGTTAGCTAAAAAGACTGGTGTAGCAGAGATGGTTCGGTGAACTACACTCACGTGTTGAGTAATTTTGCCTGACACTCTGGTTAGCTCTCAGAGTTAATGCTCAAGCCTTGAGCTCAGTTGGCTAACATCATCCTGAGTTACTCAGTGTCAAGGCTAACGGTGTTGTGTGTGTTGTTCCAGGGGGTCGTATCAACGGCAGAGACGTGTGGATGTACAACTCTCAGCTCAACCTATGGATCAGAGTTGCTTCACTCAACAAAGGACGCTGGAGACACAAGATGGTGGTCCTACTGGGGAAGGTAAGCAGATCACTGTTCAAACACCCGTTATTTCATAATCTTCGTGTTTATCTAATTATATATACAGTGCCTTGCAAAGGTATTCAGACTCCTTGGATTTTGTCACAATTTATTGTTACAAGGTGGGATTTAAATGGATTGAATTGTCATTTTTTGTCAACAATCTACATAAAATACTCTAACGTCAAAGTGGACCAAAGAATATACATTTTTCTTTTTGTAAGATTAATAAAAATTAAATAACTAAAATATAATTGTTGTATAAGTATTCAGCTCCCTGAGTCCATACATAAACACATTTTGGCATCAATTACAGCTGTGAGTCTTCTTGGGTATGTCTCTAAGAGCTTTACACACCTTGATTGTGCAATATTTGCATTTGTTCTTTTCAAAATTCTTCAAGCCCTGTCAAGTTGGTTGTTGATAATGGCTAGACAGCCATTCTCAAGTCTATTTCAAGCAGATTTAAGTAAAAACTGTAACTTGGCCACTTAGGAACATTCACTATCTTCTTGGTGAGCAACTCCAGTGTAGATTTGGCCTTGTGTTGTAAGTTATTGTCCTACTGAAAGGTGAATTCCTCTCTCAGTGTCTGGTGTAAAGCAGACTGAAGCATGTTTTGCTCTAGGTTTTTGCCTGTGTATCCCTTTGCCCTGTTTTTTGCAGTTTTTCTTTAGTGCCTTGTTGCATACAATATGCATGTTTTGGAATATTTGTGTTTTCACTCTGTCATTTAAGTCATTATTGTGAAGTCACAATGTTGTTGATCCATCCTCAGTTCTCTCCCATCACAGCCATTGAACTCCGTAGCTGGTTTAAAATCACCATTGGCCTCGTGGTAACGTTCCTGAGCAGTTTCATTCCTCTCCTGCAGCTCAGTTCAGAAGGACGACTGTATCTTTGAGATGTCTGGGGGGTTTAATACATAATACACAGCATAGTTATTAACTAGACCATGATTAAAGAGATATTCAATGTCTGTGTCACGTATACTCCCTCTCCGGCGCTCGAGGTCACCAGGCTGCTCATTATTACGCACACCTGTCACCATCGTTACACGCACCAGCGACAGATCAGACTCACCTGGACTCCATCGCCTGCCTGTTTACCTTCCCTACATATGACACTCCCTTTGGTTCTTTCCCTAGGCGTTATTGTTTCTGTTCCAGTGTTCAAGTCTGTACGCTACCCGTGTTTCTTGGTTTGTTATATGTAAATCTATTTGTTAAATACACTCCCTGAACTTGCTTCCCGACTCCCAGCGTACACGCTAGTCTGATTTGTTATTGTTACCCATCACTGCCCTTATTTATGAGGCTTTCGAAAAGCTCCCTGGTCTTTGTAGTTGAATCTGTGCTTGAAATTCAGTACTTGACTAAGGGACCTTACAGATGTTGTATGTATCTGGGACAGAGGAAGGGTTAGTCATATAAAAATCATGTCGACAGAGTGAGTCTGTAACTTTTTATGTGATTTGTTAAGCCAAATTTTACTCCTGAACTCATTTAGGCTTGCCTAAACATAGGGGCTGAATACTTATACAATAAATATATTTTGTTTTATTCATCTTCCACTTTGACATTACGGAATATTTTGTTTATATTATTGACAAAAAATGACAATTAAAACCATGTTAATCCCACTTTGTAACACAATAAAATGTGAAGAACTCCAAGGGGTCTGAATGCTTTTGCAAGGCACTGTACATGTTCTATCTTAATGCTGGACAAAGTAAGCAGGTGATCTCCCATTACAGATCTTTGATCAGACACCCATTACTTATCTTCCTGTTTATCTACAGTGTCTTCAGAAAGTATTCATATCCCTTGACTTGTTCCACATTTTGTTGTGTTATAGATTCCACATTTTGTTGTGTTATATTTTTTTCTCTCTCTACACACAATACTCCATAATGACAAAGTGAAAACCTGTTTTTAAATTTTTTTGCTAGACAGCCATTCTCAACTCTTGCCATAGATTTTCAATCTGATTTAAGTCAAAACTGTAACTATGCCACTCAGGGACATTCAATGTCGTCTTGGTCAGCAACTCCAGTGTATATTTGGCCTTGTGTTATTGTCCTGCTGAAAGGTGAATTTGTCTCCTAGTGTCTGTTGGAAAGCAGACTGAAATAGGTTTTCCTCCAGGATTTAGCCTGTGCTTATCTCTATTCTGTTTCTTTTTATCCTAAAAAAACTCCTTAGTCCTTGCCGATGACAAGCATACCCATGACATGATGCAGCCACCACTTGAAATTATGAAGAGTCCTCAGTGATGTGTTGTGTTGGATTTGCCCCGTAACACTTTGTATTCAGGACAGTTTTACTTTAGTGGCTTATTGCAAACAGGATGCATATTTTGGACTATTTTTATTCTGTACAGGCTTCCTTCTTTTCACTCTGTCATTTAGGTTAGCATTGTGGAGTAACTACTGTTGATCCATCCTCAGTTTTCTCCTATCACAACCATTAAACTCTGTAACTGTTTTACAGTCACCATTGGCCTCATGGTGAAATCCCTGAGCAATTTCCTTCCTCGGCGAAAGTGTCTGGGTGTACTTATACACCATCCAAAGTGTAATTAAGAACTTCACCATACTAAAAGGGATATTTTTTATTTTTTTACCCATTTACCAGTAGGTGTCCTTCTTTGCGAGGTAGTGGAAAACCTACCAGGTCTTCGTGGTTGAATCTGTGTTTGAAATTCACTGCTCGACTGAGGGACCTTACAGATAATTGTATGTGTGCGGTACAGAGATAAGGTAGTCATTCTAAAGTCATGTTAAACACTATTATTGCAAGTAGGGTTGCAAAGAGTCGGAAACCTTCCGGTAAATGTTCGAAATTTTTCCATACATTTTCGGGAATTTTGCTTAAATTCATCAAAAAAGTTATCTAATAACAGTGAATGTTTGTTGTGGGATACACATAAGGCAATTCTAGGTCTTGTAAATAGTAGCCTACAGCAAAGTGTGTTTAAATCATTTCTAACTTAACAATTTCTGCTAGTTAGTTTTTGGTACCATGTGGGTTTTTAGCTTGAGCCTGCTAACTGAGGAGTGTTAATTCACCTGTTTCCATACATGTTTCATTTTAAAACATTTATCTTACAAAGGAGTTATTTTAATCTAACTGCTTAACTATTTATCTGTACATGGAATATCATTTTTTTTTATTTTTACTCATTTTTTTCTAATATTTACAGGAAAATGCCATGGGCACTATCTGATGTGTGGAGACATTTCACAGTAGCTAATGTAGAAGTAAAAGCGGTGTACATTTGTGAATACTGTGCCAAATCATATGTGAAGAATGCAACAAAGATGCAGAGTCATCTTGCCAAATGCATAAAGTTCCCTCAGCGCTCACAACAAGCAACCTCTGACAAAAGTCCCTTTATTTCTATTTGAGGTGAAAATTATGAATCAGACACCGTATCGATAGCAACAGCTCATGGTCTTCCTGGAATCAGAAGTTTTTTTAACTCAATGGAGGAACGTAGTCAGAGAAATGCTGGTGAATGTCTTGCTCGAGCTGTGTATACACCCCTCCAACCAGACATGCTCTATCTACTCATTTGCTGGATGCAGAGTTCAACAGAGTTTGTGGGCAAGGAATAATTAACTACATCATCTCTACCTCTCAACCAGTATTCTACAAGAGCACAGACACAAGGGACAACAGACACACCGGTCTCTACATTGCAGATGAGCTGAAGGCAGTCATCAATGACCTAGGACTACAGAAGGTATTTGCACTGGTGACAGACAATGCTGCGAACATGACGGCTGCTTGGTCTAAAGTGGACGAGTCCTACCCTCATATCACACCCATTGGCTGTGCTGCTGATGCATCGAACCTGCTCCTCATGGACATCATGGCACTGAAAACAATGGATACACTCTACAAGAGAGCCAAGAAAATGGTTAGGTATGTGAAGGGTCATCAAGTTATAGCAGCAATCTACCTCACCATGCAAAGTGAGAAGAATAAGAGCACTACATTGAAGCTACCCAGCAACACTCATTGGGGATGGTGTTGTCATCATGTATCATAGTCTGCTGATATAGACAGCCCCATCAAGAGGATCCTCCTGGTTGATGTATTTTGGGAGAGCGTGGTAAGCAGCCTGAAACTCCTGAAACCTATAGCAGTAGCCATTGCATGGATTGAGGGAGACAATGCCATCCTGTCTGATGTTCAGACTCTGCTTGCAGATGTAAGAGAAGAAATCCGTACAGCCCTTCCCACTTCACTGTTGCTCCAAGCAGAGTAAACTGCGGTTCTGAAATGCATAAATAAGCGTGAAGACTTTTGCCTGAAGCCCATACACGCCGCAGCATACATGTTGGACCCCAAGTATGCTGTCAAGAGCATCCTGTCTGGTGCATAGATCAACAAGGCCTATGGGGTCATCAATACCGTTTCTCGCCACCTTGGCCTGGATGAGGGCAAGGTTCTTGGCAGTCTGGCGAAGTACACTTCCAAGCAAGGGCTTTGGGATAGAGATGCAATATGGCAGTCGTGCCAACATATCTCATCAGCCACCTGGTGGAAGGGTCTTTGTGGATCTGAGGCTCTATCCCCTGTTGCCTCCATCATCCTCCAAATCCCACCAACATCAGCCGCCTCAGAGCGCAACTGGTCCTTTTTTGGGAACACACACACCAAAGCACGCACCAGGCTGACCAATACAAGGGTTGAAAAATTGGTGGCCATCCGGGCAAATTTGAGGCTTTTTGAGCCTGACAACGAGCCATCCTCAACAAGGTTGGAAAGTGACAGTGAAGATGAGGCCTCAGTCTGATGTTAAAGAGATTGACATTGAGGAGGTCCAGGGAGAAGACATGGACGCCTGAGAGGAAGACAACCAAAGCTTTAGTTTCTAGACAATCATTTTACAGATGTACAGCTCAGGAAAAAACTGAGACCACTGCAAAATTATCAGTTTCTCTGGTTTTACTAAGTCACCCAATATCAATGTGAAAGACTGGTGGAGAGCATGCCAAGACGCATGACAGCTGTGATTGAAAATCAGGGTTATTCCACCAAATATTGATTTCTGAACTCTTCCGAAGTTAAAACATTAGTATTGTTTTGTTTAAAAATGAATATGAACTTATTTTCTTTGCATTATTCGAGGTCTGACAACTCTGCAACTTTTTAGTTATTTTGACCAGTTGTCAATTTCTGCAAATAAATGCTCTAAATGACAATATTTTTATTTGGAATTTGGGAGAAATGTTGTCAGTAGTTTATAGAATAAAATAAAAATGTTCATTTTACCCAAACACATACCTATAAATAGTAAAACCAGAGAAACTGATCATTTTGCAGTGGTCTCTAGTTAGGATCACCACTTTATTTTAAGAATGTGAAATTTCAGAATAATAGTAGAGAGAATGATTTATTTCATCACATTCACAGTGGGTCAGAAGTTTACATACACTCAATTAGTATTTGGTAGCATTGCCTTTACATTGTTTAACGTTTCGGGTAGTCTTCCACAAGCTTCCCCCAATAAGTTGGGTGAATTTTGGCCCATTCCTCCTGACAGAGGTGGTGTAACTGAGTCAGGTTTGTAGGCCTCCTTGCTCGCACACACTTTTTCAGTTCTGCCCACAAATGTTATATGGGATTGAGGTCATGGCTTTGTAATAGCCACTCCAATACCTTTGTTTTTGTTGTCCTTAAGCCATTTTGCCACAACTTTGGAAGTATGCTTGGGGTCATTGTCCATTTGGAAGACCCATTTGCGACCAAGCTTTAACTTCCTGACTGATGTCTTGAGATGTTGCTTCAATATATCCACATAATTTTCCTACCTCATGATGCCATCTATTTTGTGAAGGGCACCAGTCCCTCCTGCAGCAAAGCACCCCCACAACATGAATCTGCCACCCCCATGCTTCACGATTGGGATGGTGTTCTTTGGCTTGCAAGACTCCCCCTTTTTCTTCCAAACATAACGATGGTCATTTCAGGTTATGTCGCTATAGGACTCGTTTTACTGTGGATATAGATACTTTTGTACCTGTTTCCTCCAGCATCTTCACAGGTGCTTTGCTGTTGTTCTGGGATTGATTTGCACTTTTCGCACCAAAGTATGTTCATTTCTAGGACACAGAACTCGTCTCCTTCCTGAGCGGTATGACGGCTGCGTGATCCCATGGTGTTTATACTTGCGTACTATTGTTTGTACAGATGAACATGGCACCTTCAGGCATTTGGAAATTGCTCCCAAGGATGAACCAGACTTTTTTCTGAGGTCTTGGCTGATTTCTTTTGATTTTCCCATGATGTCAAGCAAAGAGGCACTGAGTTTGAAGGTAGACCTTGAAATACATCCACAGGTACACCTCCAATTGACTCAAATGATGTCAATTAGCCTATCAGAAGCTTCTAAAGCCATGACATAATTTTCTGGAATTTTCCAAGCTGTTTAAAGCCACAGTCAACTTAGTGTATGTACATTTCTGACCTACTGGAATTGTGATACAGTGAATTATAAGTGAAATAAATTGTCTGCAAACAATTGTTGGAAAAATGACTTGTGTCATGCACAAAGTAGATGTTCTAACCGACTTGCCAAAACTATAGTTTGTTAACAAGAATTTTGTGCAGTGGTTGAAAAACGAGTTTTAATGACTCAAACCTAAGTGTATGTAAACTTCCGACTTCAACTGTATTATAGTAGAATGAGGAAGAGTGGATAAACAGTAGTTCTCCACTTCCTAGATGTGATATGACATTGGTCAGCAGCAGGCAGAGAAAATAAGTTAGTCATGAATTCCTCCAGTGTTTTTCATTGGTGTCCCGTCCCCCTATTCTCTTTAGAAATTGTATCATCAGTCCACACTGTTGAACTGTTACAGTCTAGTTTTCCATCTCTGCCTTCTGGCTAATAATGACATCATGTGATTAGCATCTCATGCTTCCCCCGGTCGCCTCAGGATCTACAAACCACCACTTAAACTTAAACTCAAGCTTCCTGTAGCCAGAGGGCCATCCTAATATGCAGATATGGAAATTCCCCTTTTATCTCATATAGAGGCCGGTTGTGTCATATAGTTATGAAACCATAAATTCATTCAGCCTTTATAGATTGTTGAACTGTTGGCTTTGCAAAATCATCTTTCTGCCAATTCAGCTGTTATGTATTGAGCTCAGCGTTGGGTAGTGTCAGTAACTGCTAGGAGTGGTGGTAGGAGTCAGGCGCAGAGAGCAGAGGTAAGGACATTTGTGTTTATTCCATAAAACACAAAACGGTCGACGCCAACACAACCGGCGTGAAAAATGCAAAGTGCCCAGAACAACAGGTACACAGCATGCATATAAAATAACACTTGTCGATCGCCAGCACATCCCATAACAAAAACACACTCTGACGCAAAATAATCCTGCACAAACCTGGGCGGGCTAAACAGGCTTAAATAACCATAAATCAAGAGAACCAAATGAGGAACAGGTGCAAACAATAAGACATACCAAACGAAAAGGAAAAAGGGATCAGCGGCGGCTAGTAGGCCGGTGACGACGACCGCCGAGCGCCGCCCGAGCAGGCAGGGGAGCCACCTTCGGTGGGATTCGTGACAGGTAGGTTACTTTCAAAATGTATTCTGTTACAGTTACCTGTCCAAAATTCTAAGCAGTAATGTAACTTTTAGATTACCCAAACTCAGTAACGTATTCTGATTAATTTAAATTACTTTTAGATAATTTTCCTCTTAAGAGGCATTAGAAAAAGACCAAAAGAATCCATCAAACACATTTGGTGTGTCAACATAGTGTTCGCTGACTTGTGGTCAGACTCGCTTAGGTGGAACAAATTTAAATATTTTTTTATAATTTTTCTCCCCAATTTCATGCTATCCAATTGGTAGTTACAGTCTTGTCTCATCGCTGCAACTCCCATACGGACTCGTGAGATGCGAAGGTCGAGAGCCGTGCATCCTCCAACCAAGCCGCACTGCTTCTTGACACAATGCCCGCTTAACCCGGAAGCCAGCCACACCAATGTGTTGGAGGAAACACCGTACACCTGACGACCGTGTCAGCGGGCATTCGCCCGGCCCGCCACAGGAGTCACTAGAGCGCGATGGGACAAGGACATCCAAACCCTCCCCTAACCCGGACAGCGCTGGACCAATTGTGCGCCGCCCAATTGGGTCTCCCTGTCGCGGCCGGCTGCGACAGAGCCTGGACTTGAACCAGGATCTCTAGTGGCACAGCTAGCACTGCGATGCAGTGCCTACGACCACTACGCCACTCTGGAGGCCTGGAACAAATTTAGACTTGCACGTTTTTTCAATGCTGAATGGAATGTCATTGAGAAAATAGAAAGGTGTCATAATATATTTTTATCGTTAACATCCTTTCTGAATTTAAAAGTAATCCAAGAAGTAATCATATAGTTTTTCAAAAGTATCTGTAATCTGATTGCAGTATGTTTTGCTTGAAAAGTAACTGATTACAGTTAGTTTGTTTGTAATCAGATTACATGTAACTGATTCCTAAGCCTAACTATCATATTTGGTCCCATCCAATTATATTTCACCATGGGTCGTGTCCAAAAGACCCATACTAGCGTACTACATACTTAAACTGCATACTCATTTCGGCATTTGATCTAGTAGAATTCACTCATCTTTCCTGACTCACGTACACGGCAACAGCTGAAAATCTGATTAATTGACGCGCTGTACCAAAATGAACGAATGACGGGAGTCAATGCAATCGCGCATTAGATGATGCATACGGAGGACTATTTTTGAAATGAGTATGCTAGTATGGGAATTCGAACTCGACCCATGTCTCCGCCCCATTTTAAACCATGATCATTACTTGCATCTTGACAATGTGAGGTGAATTGGAGTGAAACAAATGTACTGTAGTAGTGTTTCCTATTTATTTTCTTTACTATTTGTTTTCTTCTGTACCCAGTGGTTTTCACAAGCAAAGATCTAATTGGATCAGACTGTAACTGATCCACCACCATCCTCCTATTATAGGGAACTAGAAATGCCAAACTGAATGGAAACCATATCAAACCTGTTGTTTTTACCATATTCTGATGCCTGTGTGTTTTATAGTTGTATTTTATTGCTCTGGTGTGCCCATTTAGCTGTGCTGTGTTTGTGTGTGTGTGTGTGTGTGTGTGTGCACATGTGTGTGCTTGTGGGGAAGCTGGTTACTTAATTGTGTTGTGGTAAGGCAGGCCTGTAGGGTGTAGATAAGACCAATGCAGGCTGGCCACAATCAGGCCCTGTAGTGCCAGAGAAAGCATGTTTTGAGCAATCGATGCAAATCACAACACACCGCCCGTGTCATGCTGTTACTGACTGAGGCTGTTAAAAGGCTGTCTTCATTTTGCCATTTTGTCATTAGACTGTCAGCTTTAATAATACCAGGTAATAACAGCATGGATGCTATTAAGATTAATATTAAGGAAAACATTGTTACAAAAGTGGTCAGCATTTGTTTTGGTTAATGATGGTCTTTAAAATGTACTAATAAATGCTATGAAATGAGGATAGACTTGACGACTCAACAGTAGGTAGCAAAGCTACAATTACATCTGTTGAAATACAGTGCATTCGGAAAGTATTCAGACCCCTTGATTTTTTCCACATTTTGTTATTCTAAAATGCATTAAATAGTTTTTTTCCCTCATCAAAACTGTTTTTTAGAAATTAAAAACTGAAATATGACCTTTACGTAAGTATTCAGATCAGACCCTTAGTCAGTACTTTGTTGAAGCACCTTTTGCAGCGATTACAGCCTCGAGTCTTCTTGGGTATGACGCTACAAGCTTGGCACACCTGCAATTTGGGAGTTTCTCCCATTCTTCTCTGCAGATCCTCTCAAGCTCTGTCAGGTTGGATGGGGAGTGTCGCTGTATAACTATTTTTAGTTCTCTCCAAAGATGTTTGATCGGGTTCAAGTCCGGGCTCTGGCTTGGCCACTCAAGGACATTCAGAGACTTGTCCCGAAGCCACTCCTGCTTTGTCTTGGCTGTGTGCTTAGTGTCATTGTCCTGTTGGAAGGTGAACCTTCACCCCAGTCTGAGGTCCTGAGTGCTCTGGAGCAGGTTTTCAAACCACATGCTGTTGTCATTTGCATATTCCAGTCAAACAGACCACTAAAAGCATGTCAACAGAGACGTCACGGTATGTGCGTCCGCAAACACCTGTGTTAGTGCTGAGCGATTATCCAAAATGTCAGTTATTTTTACAGTACCACTTTGAACACCTACTCATTCAAGGGTTTTTCTTAATTTTGAATTATTTTCTACATTGTAGAATAATAGTGAAGACATCAATACTATGAAGTAACACATATGGAATCATGTAGTAACCAAAAAAGTGTTAACCTCTATGGGCTAGGTGGGACGCTAGCGTGCCACCCGTGGTGCACTCCATCAACAGCAGGTGCATTTCAAGAGCGGCAAATTTGAATCCAAATAAATGTCAAAATTCAAATTTTTCAAACATACAACTATTTTACACCCTTTGAAAGATAAACATCTCCTTAATCTAACCACGTTTTACGATTTCAAAAAGGTTTTACGGCGAAAGCATAAATTTAGAGTATGTTAGGACAGTACATTTACAAGAGTTGTGTGTAATGTTTTGTCAAGTCAAAGACAGGGTCACCAAAACCATAAAACCAGCTAAAATGATGCACTAACCTTTTACAATCTCCATCAGATGACACTCCTAGGACATTATGTTAGACAATGCATGCATTTTTAGTTCTATCAAGTTCATATTTATATCCAAATACAGCGTTTTACTATGGCATTGATGTTGAGGAAATCGTTTCCCTCCAATAACCGGCAGTCAAGTCAGCGTCACAAATTAAATAATTAAAATTAGAAAACATTGGTAAAATATTATATTGTCATTTAAAGAATTATAGATTTACATCTCTTGAACGCAATCAACTTGCCAGATTTAAAAATAACCTTACTGGGAAATCACACTTTGCAATAATCTGAGCACTGCGCCCAGAAAAATACGCGTTGCGATACAGACTAGACGTCATGTTGGGGAGATCTAAAATCGAAAATACTATGTAAATAATCCATTACCTTTGATTCTCTTCATCAGATGTCACTTCCAGGTATCACAGGTCCATAACGAATGTAGTTTTGTTCAAAAAAGCTCATCATTTATGTCCAAAAATCTCCGTCTTGTTAGCACATGATCTAAGCCAGCCGGACTTCTCGTCATGAACGAGGGGAAAAAATATATTTACGTTCGTTCAAACATGTCAAACGTTGTATAGCATAAATCATTAGGGCCTTTTTTTTAACCAGAACATGAATAATATTCAAGGTGGACGAATGCATACTCTTTTATAACGTATTGGAACGAGGGTACCCAACATGAACTCGCGCGCCAGGTGTCTAATGGGACATCATCGTTCCATGGCTCTTGTTCGGTCAGATCTCCCTCCAGAAGACTCAAAACACTTTGTAAAGGCTGGTGACATCTAGTGGAAGCAATAGGAAGTGCCAAAATATTCCTCAGCCCCTGTGTTTTTCAATGGGATAGGTTTAAAGTCAATACAACACATCAGGTATCCACTTCCTGTCAGAAAATGTCTCAGGGTTTTGCCTGCCAAATGAGTTCTGTTATACTCACAGACACCATTCAAACAGTTTTAGAAACTTTACAGTGTTTTCTATCCATATATAATAAGTATATGCATATTCTAGTTACTGGGTAGGATTAGTAACCAGATTAAATCGGGTACATTTTTTTTATCCAGACGTGCAAATGCTGCCCCCTAGCCCTAACAGGTTAAACAAATGAAAACATACACTGCTCAAACAAATAAAGGGAACACTAAAATAACACATCCTAGATCTGAATGAATGAAATAATCTTATTAAATACTTTTTTCTTTACATAGTGGAATGTGCTGATGACAAAATCACACAAAAATAATCAATGGAAATCCAATTTATCAACCCATGGAGGTTTGGATTTGGATTACCTAGACATACTGACCAGCTCAAATAGACAGAAGCGTGTTATATTGCAGACCATTATCTCAGCCAATCATGGCTAGCGGCAAGGTTGTTGGCTTTATCTTTGGCTAAACCAACTAGGCTCATAATTTAACCATTTTATTCGTATTTACAGATGGCATATCATATAAAAATGTGTTTGCTATGTCGTAGACGAATATGTTTGTTACTACGCTGTACGACAGTGCCGATAAAAGACGATATCCATCCGGACCTTTGCCACCTAGGAAATGTTTGTCTCTGGACCTTCTCAAATAGTAGTTATAGAAGGCCTAGCCAACATACACTGCTCAAAAAAATAAAGGGAACACTAAAATAACACATCCTAGATCTGAATGAATGAATGAAATAATCTTATTAAATACTTTTTTTCTTTACATAGTTGAATGTACTGACAACAAAATCACACAAAAATAATCAATGGAAATCCAATTTATCAACCCATGGAGGTCTGGATTTGGAGTCACACTCAAAATTAAAGTGGAAAACCACACTACAGGCTGATCCAACTTTGATGTAATGTCCTTAAAACAAGTCAAAATGAGGCTCAGTAGTGTGTGTGGCCTCCACGTGCCTGTATGACCTCCCTACAACGCCTGGGCATGCTCCTGATGAGGTGGCGGGTGGTCTCCTGAGGGATCTCCTCCCAGACCTGGACTAAAACATCCGCCAACTCCTGGACAGTCTGTGGTGCAACGTGGCGTTGGTGGATGGAGCGAGACATGATGTCTCAGATGTGCTCAATTGGATTCAGGTCTGGGGAACGGGCGGGCCAGTCCATAGCACCAATGCCTTCCTCTTGCAGGAACTGCTGACACACTCCAGCCACATGAGGTCTAGCATTGTCTTGCATTAGGAGGAACCCAGGGCCAACCGCACCAGCATATGGTCTCACAAGGGGTCTGAGGATCTCATCTCGGTACCTAATGGCAGTCAGGCTACCTCTGGCGAGCACATGGAGGGCTGTGCGGCCCCCCAAAGAAATGCCACCCCACACCATGACTGACCCACCGCCAAACCGGTCATGCTGGAGGATGTTGCAGGCAGCAGAACGTTCTCCACGGCGTCTCCAGACTCTGTCACGTCTGTCACGTGCTCAGTGTGAACCTGCTTTCATCTGTGGAGAGCACAGGGCGCCAGTGGCGAATTTGCCAATCTTGGTGTTCTCTGGCAAATGCCAAACGTCCTGCACGGTGTTGGGCTGTAAGCACAACCCCCACCTGTGGACGTCGGGCCCTCATACCACCCTCATGGAGTCTGTTTCTGACCATTTAAGCAGACACATGCACATTTGTGGCCTGCTGGAGGTCATTTTGCAGGGCTCTGGCAGTGCTCCTCCTGCTCCTCCTTGCACAAAGGCGGAGGTAGCGGTCCTGCTGCTGGGTTGTTTCCCTCCTACGGCCTCCTCCACGTCTCCTGATGTACTGGCCTGTCTCCTGGTAGCGCCTCCATGCTCTGGACACTACGCTGACAGACACAGCAAACCTTCTTGCCACAGCTCGCATTGATGTGCCATCCTGGATGAGCTGCACTACCTGTGCCACTTGTGTGGGTTGTAGACTCCGTCTCATGTTACCACTAGAGTGAAAGCACCGCCAGCATTCAAAAGTGACCAAAACATCAGCCAGGAAGCATAGGAACTGAGAAGTGGTCTGTGATCACCACCTGCAGAACCACTCCTTTATTGGGGGTGTCTTGCTAATTGCCTATAATTTCCACCTGTTGTCTATTCCATTTGCACAACAGCATGTGAAATTTATTGTCAATCAGTGTTGCTTCCTAAGTGGACAGTTTGATTTCACAGAAGTGTGATTGCCTTGGAGTTACATTGTGTTGTTTAAGTGTTCCCTTTATTTTTTTGAGCAGTATATTTTAAATTTGAGATTCTTCAAATAGCCACCCTTTGCTTTGATGACAGCTTTGCACACTCTTGGCATTCTCTCAACCAGCTTCATGAGGAATGATTTTCCAACCATCTTGAAGGAGTTCCCACATATGCTGAGCACTTGTTGGCTGCTTTTCCTTCACTCTGCGGTCCAACTCACGGTTCAACTCTGCGGTCCAAACCATCTCAATTGGTTTGAGGTCGGGTGATTGTGGAGGCCAGTTCATCTGATGCAGCACTCCATCACTCTCCTTCTTGGTCAATCAGCCCTTACACAGCCTGGTTGTGTGTTGGGTCGTTGTCCTGTTGAAAAACAAATGATAGTCCCACTAAGCGCAAACCAGATTGGATGGCGTATCACTGCAGAATGCTGTGGTAGCCATGCTGGTTAAGTGTGGCTACCATCACTGACAGTGTCACCAGTATAGCACCATCACACCTCTTCCTCCATGCTTCACGATGGGAACCACACATGCGGAGATCATCCGTTCTACTCTGCGTCTCACAAAGACACGGCGGTTGGAACCAAAAATCTAAAATTTGGACTCATTAGACCAAAGGACAGATTTCCACCAATCTAATTGTTTTTTGGCCCAAGCAAGTCTCTTCTTATTATTGGTGTCCTTTAGTAGTGTTTTTTTTTTGCAGTAATTTGACCATGAAGGCCTGATTCACTCATTCTCCTCTGAACAGTTGATGTTGAGATGTGTCTGTTACTTGAACTCTGTGAAGCATTTATTTGGGCTGCATTTTCTGAGGCTGGTAACTCTCTAAAGAACTTGTCCTCTGCAGCAGAGATAACTCTGGCTCTTCCTTTCCTGTGGCAGTCCTCATAAGAGCCAGTTTCATTATAGCGCTTGATTGTTTTTGCGACTGAACTTTCAAAGGTCTTGAAATTTTCCGTATTGACTGACCTTCATGTCTTAAAGTAATGATGGACTGTCGTTTCTCTTTGCTTATTTGAGCTGTTCTTGCCATAATATTGGCTTGGTATTTTATCAAATAAGGCTATCTTCTGTATACCACCCCTACCTTGTCAAAACACAACTGATTGGCTCAAACACATTAAAAAGGAAAGAAATTCCAGAAATTAACTTTTAACAAGGCACACCTGTTAATTGAAATGTATTCCAGGTGACTACCTCATGAAGCTGGTTGAGACAATGCCAAGAGTGTGCAAACCTGTCATCAAGGCAAAGGGTGGCTATTTGAAGAATCTCAAATATAAAATATATTTTGATTTGTTTAACACTATTTTGGTTACTACATGATTCAATATGTGTGATTTCATAGTTTTGATGTCTTCACTATTATTCTACAATGTAGAAAATAGTGAAAATAAAGACAAACACTTGAATGAGTAGGCGACTCCAAACTTTATACTGGTGCTGGACATCGGTTCAATTATTTCTTTTTTTTCTTCTGTGAGCTCAATGCGCACATTGCACTGCAGTTTCTCTAGAGAAAATCAGATAATGTCTGAACTGTGCGATGTAGTAGGGAGTTGTAGTTTCCAACATGCCAATGTTCTACATACAGTAGTTTAGCGCAGAAAACGTGATAATTAACTACAATGACCATAATCCATTGCGCGTCTACTTGTCCGGTCTGTGTTTCTTTTACGCCTGCTATGTAATACAGAAGAATACCCAATTAAGATGGGATACATAGAGAGCAGTTTCTTTGCAAGGTACACTACATGACCAAAATTATGTGGACACCTGTTCGTTGAAATCTCATTCCAAAATCGTGGGCATTAATATGGAGTTGGTCCCCCCTTTGCTGCTATTACAACCTCCACTCTTCTGGGAAGGCTTCCACTAGATCTTGGAACATTGCTGTGGGGACTTGCTTCCATTCAGCCATGAGCATTTGTGAGGTCGTGCACTGATGTTGGCCGATTAGGCCTGGCTTGCAGTCTGCGTTCCAATTCATCCCAAAGGTGTTTGATGGGGTTGAGGTCAGGGCTCTGTGCGAGCCAGTCAAGTTCTTCCACACCGATCTCGACAAACCATTTCTGTATGGACCTCACTTTGTGTATGGGGGAATTGTCATGCTGAAACAGGAAAAGGCCTTCCCCAAACTGTTGCCACAAGGTTGGAAGCATAGAATCTGCTAGAATGTCATTGTATCCTGTAGCATTAAGTGTTCCCTTCACTGGAACTAAGGGGCCTAGCCTAAACCATGAAAAACAGCCCCAGACCATTATTCCTCCACCACCAAACTTAACAGTTAGCACTATGCATTGGGGCAGGTAGCGTTCTCCTGGCATCCGTCAAACTTAGATTCTGCCAGATGGTGAAGCGGGATTCATCACTCCAGAGAACACGATTCCACTACTCCAGAGTCCAATAGCGGCGAGCTTTACACTACTCCAGCCATTACGTGCTTCAGCACTCGGCGGTCCCGTTATGTGAGCTTGTGTGGTCTACCATTTGGCGGCTGATCCGTTGTTGCTCCTACATGTTTCCACTTCACAATAACAGCACTTACAGTTGACCGGGGCAGCTTTAGCAGGGCAGAAATTTGACAAACTGACTTGTTGGAAAGGTAGCATCCTATGACGATGCCACGTTGAAAGTCACGGAGCTCTACCATATGGGCCATTTTACTGCCAATGTTTTACTATGGAGATTGCATGGCTGTGTGCTTGGTTTTATACACCTGTCAGCAACGGGTTTGGCTGAAATAGCCGAATCCAGACATTTAAAGGGGTGTCCACATACTTTTGTATATGTAGTCCATCTCTACCTGAAAATCCATTATCTAATTGATTGACTGTTGGCATTCAGCAGTCATAAAAGTATACCTTATTTACTTTGAAGAACTACTGAAATTGGGAATTTGTCAGACAGCATAGGCAGCAGCTCTAAAAAGATTAGATGATTAATTGGAATTAAATAATGAAGTCATCAAATAAAACAAAATGATGTCAAGTTAAAAAATAATCAAAATAGCTGACACCATTCAGTTATTTTTGTGAAACCAGACAAGCCACAATATGTAACTTCTTGGGCGACCCAATCAAATTCACATAGAAAGTTGAGTTCTAGATAGTTTATTCTCATTGAAAGCAAGTCTAGGAGGGGTAGATCAAATCAAATAGGATTTGTCACATGCGCCGAATACCACAGGTGTAGACATTACAGTGAAATGCTTACTTACAAGCCCTTAACCAACAATGCTGTAAGAAGTTTTAAGAAAGTGTTAAGTAACATTTTTTAAATAAAAGTAACAAATAATTATATACAGGGGGTGCCGGTACAGAGTCAATGTGCGGGGGCACTGGTTAGTCGAGGTAATTGAGGTAATATGTACATGTAGGTAGAATTATTAAAGTGTCTATGCATAGTTAATAAACAGATAGTAGTAGCAGCAGCGTAAAAGGGGGGGGGGGGCAATGCAAATAGTCTGGGTAGCCCTTTGATTAGCTGTCTTATGGCTAGGGGATAGAAGCTGTTAAGAAGCCTTTTGGACCTAGACTTGGCGCTCTGGTACCGCTTGCCGTGTGGTAGCAGAGAGCACAGTCTATGACTAGGGTGGCTTCCTCTGACACCGCCTGGTATAGAGGTCCTGGATGGCAGGAAGCTTGGCCCCAGTGATATACTGGGCCGTATGCACTACCCTCTGTAGTGCCTTGCGGTCGGAGGCCGAGCAGTTGCCATACCAGGCAGTGATGCAACCCGTCAGGATGCTCTCGATGGTGCAGCTGTAGAACCTTTTGAGGATCTGAGGATCCATGCCAAGTCTTTTCAGTCTCCTGTTCTAATAGGATTTGTCGTGCCCTCTTCACGACTGTCTTAGTGTGTTTAGACCATGATAGTTTCTTGGTGATGTAGACACCAAGGAACTTGAAGCTCTCAACCTGCTCAACTACATCCCTGTCGATGAGAATGGGGGTTTGCTCGGTCCTCCTTTTCCTGTAGTCCACAATCGTCTCCTTTGTCTTGATCACGTTGAGGGAGAGTTTGTTGTCCTGGCACCAAATGGCCAGGTCTTTGAACTCCTCCCTATAGGTTGTCTCATTGTTGATCAGGCCTTCTACTGTTGTGTCATTGGCAAACTTGATGATGGTGTTGGAGTCGTGCCTGGCCATGCAGTCATGAGTGAACAGGGTGTACAGTAAGGGACTGAGCACGCACCCCTGAGCGACCCTCGTGTTGAGGAGCAGTGTGGCGGATGTTTTGTTACCTACTCTTACCACCAGGAAGTCCAGGATCCTGTTGCAGAGTGAGGTGTTTAGTCCCAGGGTCCTTAGCTTAGTGATTAGCTTTGAGGGCACTATGGTGTTGAACGCTGAACTGTAGTCAATGAATAGCATTCTCACATAGGTGTTGCTTTTGTCCAGGTGGGAAAGGGCAGTGTTGAGTTAAAGAGAGTGCATCATCTGTGGATCTGTTGGGGTGGTATGCAAATTGGAGTGGGTCTAGGGTTTCTGAGATAATGTTGTTGATGTGAGCCATGGCCAACCTTTCAAAGCACTTCATGGCTACAGACGTGAGTTCTACGGGTCAGTAGTCATTTAGGCAGGTTACCTTAGTGTTCTTGGGTACAGGGACTATGGTGGTCTGCTTGAAACATGTTGGTATTACAGACCCAGTCAGGGACAGGTTTAAAATGTCGGTGAAGACACTTGCCATTTGGTCAGCGCATGCTCAGAGTACACGTCCTGGTAATCCGTCTGGCCCTGTTTAAAGGTCTTACTCACATTGGCTACAGAGAGCGTGATCACACAGTTGTCCGGAACAGCTGATGCTCTCATGCATGTTTCAGTGTTACTTGCCTCGAAGCCAACATAGAAGTAATTTAGCTGATACTGGGCAGCTTGCGGCTATGCTTCCCTTTGTAATAGTTTGGAAGCCCTGCCACATCCAACGAGTGTCGGAACCGATGTAGTACATTTCAATCATAGTCCTGTATTGAAGCTTTGCCTGTTTGATGGTTCGTCAGAGGCCATAGCGGGATTTCTTATAAGCTTCCGGGTTAGAGTCCCGCTCCTTGAAAGCGGCAGCTCTAGCCATTAGCTCAGTGCAGACGTTGCCTGTAATCCATGGATTCTGGTTGGGGTACGTAAGGTCACTGTGGGGACGACGTCATTGATGCACTTATTGATGAAGCCAGTGACTCATGTGGTGTACTCCTCAATGCCATCGGCAGAATCCCGGAACATATTCCAGTCTGTGCTAGCAGAACAGTCCTTTAGCTTAGCATCTGCTTCATCTGACCACTTTCTTATTGACCGAGTCACTGTGGCATGTCAAGAAGCTGTTTAAACAGCATGATCATTACACAGGTGCACCTTGTTTTGGGACAATAAAAGGCCACTCTAAATGTGAAGATTTGTCACACCACTCAATGCCACAGATGTCTCAAGTTTTAACGGGAGGGTCTTGACCTGACTGCAGTTTGGCATTGTAACCAACTTCAGTGGGCAGTCAACAACCTGGTCAACTCTATGCGAAGGGGATGTGTGAGGCAAATGATTGTCACACCAGATACTGACTGGTTTTCTGATCCACACCCATACCTTTTTTTTAAAGGTATCTATGACCAACAGATGCATATCAGTATTCCCAATCGACTGATTTCCTTATATGAACAGTAACTCAGTATAATCTTTGAAATTGTTGCATGTTGCGTTTTATATTTTTGTTCTGTGTACATACTATATATCTTCTGTGAGTCATATCTGTTGCATTTGTTTAAGGAGATTGTGTGAAATGGAGGGGAAACAGGGGTGTTGGTCTGTCCTGTTGTTAGCAGCACGTGGCTCTGCTCTGACTCCTGTGGGTAGCATGGTGCATGGTTTGAACACGCACACATACGAACACATAAAAAATACCTACAGTAGCAATATTTCTCTACCTCTCTCTCTCTCCCTATATATATATATATATATATATATATATGTATATATATTATTCTTTTTTTTCCCAGTTTGGAAAGTAGGCAGAATTTATTAACTGGCTCAGTTGCTATGCAAATAACCAGGTGTTCAGTCAGCTTCCCTCTCATTTCTCTTTCCCGCTCTCTTCCTCCTCCCCCATCTCTTTGTCCTTTATTTGTCTCTTGCTTACCTTCTCTGTTTCTCTAGAAGTGTCTAGTTCAATTCAATTTTAATTTAACGGCTTTATTGGCATGGGAAACATTTGTTAACACTGCCAAAGCAAGTGAAGTAGATAATAAACAAAAGTGAAATAAACAATAAAAATTAACAGTAAACATTACACTCACAGAAGTTCCAAAAGAATAAAGACATTTCAAATGTCCTATTATGTCTACATACAGTTGTAACGATGTGCAAATAGTTAAATTTCAAAAGGGAAAATAAACATAAATATGGGTTGTATTTACAATGGTGTTTGTTCTTCACTGGTTGCCTTTTTCTTGTGGCAACAGGTCTCAAATCTTGCTGCTATGATGTCACATTGTGGTATTTCACCCAGTAGATATGGGAGTTTATCAAAATTGGGTTTGTTATCGAATTCTTTGTGGATCTGTCTAATCTGAGGGAAATATATGTCTCTAATATTGTCATATATTTGGCAGCTCAGTTTCCACCTCATTTTGTGGGCAGTGTTCACATAGTTCACATGTCTTCTCTTGATAGCCAGGTCTGCCTACGGCGGCCTTTCTCAATAGCAAGTCTCTGTCTCTCTTTCCTTTCTTCCTATTTCTCTCTTAATCTCTACCTCCACCCCCTCTCTCATCCTCCCTTGCGATCTCCCTCCCTCTCTTCCTCTCTACCTGTTCACCTGCCTATGTAGAAGAGAGGCGGGAACAGCCAAGAGGCAACAGGTTGCATAAGAGACGTGTTGATGTGTTTGTATATCAGTTGAACCAGTCAGACTGTCTGCTCTCTGTCTCTCTGGCACCCATCCACATCCTTCAGTTTTACCTCAACCTTACTGAATTTATATGCTTTGAACCCATTAACATCAACCACCAGGGGACTGTCAAGTAAGTTATAGTCAAATACTGTATGGAAAATTATATTTACCATTGACAATTTCTTCTATTCAGCAGTTAAAAAAGAACAGTTTTGAAATGTGTATTTTTTGCTATTGGATTAAATGGTAGTTAAAATGACTAAATGGTGAGCCTGTCATTATCTGATGTATTGGTGACTAAACAATGTTCTCATGGTATTTCACGGAAAACTTCGGTTTTACATGAATGACTCGGGTGAAAGATATGTGAAACCCAATGAATTCACAATCAAAGGTTCTGAACATGAAATAGGACTCACACTGCTGTGACAAAGATGAGTTTGAATCAGCCATCCACTCCATACCGGAATTTGGAAATTGTATGTGTGTATGTGCGTGTGCGTGCGCAGTGTGAGATGTAGTGTGATTGAGTTGAAGAGCTAGTTTATCTGATGTGGTTACTGTCTGCTATGTCTTTAATGTATTACCCGTGACACACACACAAATAGGAGGGTTATGGTGCCAGTTGTAATGAAGTCATATATAGTTGGTTTCTCAAATGACTGCCTCGCCTGCTTCACCAACTACGCTCAGACAGAGTTCAGTGTGTCAAATCAGAGGGCCTGTTGTCTGGACCTCTGGCAGTCTCTATGGGGGTGCCACAGGGTTCAATTCTCGGGCCGACTCTTTTCTCTGTATACATCAATGATGTCGCTCTTGCTGCTGGTGATTCTCTGATCCACCTCTACGCATACGACAACATTCTGTATACTTCTGGCCCTTCTTTGGACACTGTGTTAACTAACCTCCAGATGAGCTTCAATGCCATACAACTCTCCTTCCGTCCATCACTACTCTGGACGGGTCTGACTTAGAATATGTGGACAACTACAAATACATAGGTGTCTGGTTGGACTGGAAACTTTCCTTCCAGACTCACATTAAGCATCTCCAATCCAAAATTAAATCTAGAATCAGCTTTCTGTTTCGCAACAAAGCATCCTTCACTCATGCTGCCAAACATACCCTCGTAAAACTGACTATCCTACCGGTCCTTGACGTCGGCGATGTCATTTACAAAATAGCCTCCAACACTCTACTCAGCAAATTGGATGCAGTCTATCACAGTGCCATCCGTTTTGTCATCAAAGCCCCAATACTACACACCACTACAACCTGTATGCTCTCGTTGGCTGGCTCTCGCTTAATATTCGTCGCCAAACCCACTGGCTCCAGGTCATCTATAAGTCTTTGCTAGGTAAAGCCCCGCCTTATCTCAGCTCACTGGTCACCATAGCAGCACCCACCCGTAGCACGCACTCCAGCAGGAATATTTCACTGGTCACCCCCAAAGCCATTTCCTCGTCTGGAGGCTGGAGACTCATATCCTTCACTAACTTTAAGCATCAGTTGTCAGAGCAGCTTACAGATCATTGCACCTGTACATAGCCTATCTGTAAATAGCCCACCCAACTACATCATCCCCATACTGTTATTTATTTTTTTGCCCCTTTGCACCCCAGTATCTCTAATTACACATGAATCTTCTGCACATCTATCACTCCAGTGTATAATTGCTAAATTGTAATTATTTTGCCACTATGGCCTATTTATTGCCTTACCTCCCTAATCTTACTTCATTTGCACACATTGTATATAGACTTTTCTATTGTGTTATTGGACTGTACATTTGTTTATTCCATGTGTAACTCTGTGTTGTAGTTTTTGTCGCACTGCTTTGCTTTATCTTGGCCAGGTTGCAGTTGTAAATGAGAACTTTTTCTCAACTGGCCTACCTGGTTAAATAAAGGTGAAATAATACTTTTAAAAAAAAGCATGAATCATGTCATCTTATACCGTTTACCGGATTGACCGGTTCTACCTCAAGAGGCAGGAACTGGTATACACACATGGAACAGTGGCTTCTTGTAAACAAACCTGTCTCTATGCCACAGACAATGGCACTGTGCATGCATGCATGGGTGCGTGCGTGCGTTCGTATGTGTCATGCAGTACCAGTAACCAAAAAAGTGTTAAACAAATCAAAATATATGATATATTTAAGATTCTTCAACGTAGCCACCCTTTGCCTTGTTGCACACTCTTGTCATTCTCTCAACCAGCTTCATGAGGTAGTCATCTGAAATGCATTTCAATTAAGGTCAATTAACTTATAACAAGGCACACCTGTTAATTTAAATGCATTCCAGGTGACTACCTCATGAAGCTGGTTGAGAGAATGCCAAGAGTGTGCAAAGCTGTAATCAAGGCAAAGGGTAGCTATTTGAAGAATCTCAAATATAAAATATATTTTGATTTGTTTAACACTTTTTTTGGTTACTGCATGATTCCATATGTGTTATTTCATAGTTCTGATGTCTTCACTATTATTCTACAATGTAGAAAATGGTAAAATAAAGACAAACCCTTGAATGAGTAGGTGTGTCCAAACGTTTGACTGGTACTGTATATGCAGTGTTTAGGCACGATTTTGTGTGTGCACAGGTTGAACACTCTTGGCAGTGGAATTCTTACCAGAGGTGTGTGTGCATTGTAGCCAATGCAAACGCTAATCAATATTGTTCTAACCACTGTGATTATATGTGTGTTCTCTGTACAGGTCTATGCAGTGGGAGGGTATGACGGTCAGAGTCGTCTGAGCAGTGTGGAGTGCTATGACTCCTTCTCTAACCGCTGGACAGAGGTGGCTCCCATGAAGGAGGCAGTCAGTTCTCCGGCCGTGTCCAGCTGTGCTGGGAAGCTCTTTGTCATCGGGGGAGGGCCCGATGACAACACTTGCTCTGATAAGGTGGGTAGACCCATAGGGTACACCATACACATGGATAACTGGCTAAGATGCACCTTTACCTTTTGTAGATACACCACACGTTAGATAAACATGGATAATAGAAAAGGTTTGATACACACCTACACCATACCTTTCAGATATGAACTTATAAATCCCAGTAATGAATGAATGTTGTTAACTTACCTTTACTGTCCTTATTTGTCATTCAAGAGGAAATTCTTTCCACAGTTCATAACAGTTACACTTATACAGTACATCAACAACCCTCTGTCTCCACCACCACCACCATCACCACCCCTCCCCTTATGCATTCATAACAATAAACAGGGATTCTGATTTTGGAATCAAGTACTTGTGAGATTTGCGCCTACCCTACACCTCGATCCAATAACACTGTCTAATAACCCAGACTGACATTACAACACAAGGGTTGAATAAGGTGGAGGTTTATTCAGATCAAGTACAGTTAGTGAAACCAGAGTCAGATGAGTCAAACCATGTTTTCCATGCTAAAATATGCAATAGGCAATATTTTAATGAGGTTTAATGAGACACCTTTTATAGTTCATCAGTTGTCATTGGAGGTGTTGTGACATCAGCCAGAGAGCAATATCACCACACCTCCCTATAGCTGGAGGGAGGATGGAGGACTAGGGAATGGCCCTATAGCTGGAGGGAGGATGGAGGACTAGGGAATGGCCCTATAGCTGGAGGGAGGATGGAGGACTAGGGAAGGTATATCACCACACCTACCTATAGCTGGAGGGAGGATGGAGGACCAGGGAATGGCTCTATAGCTGGAGGGAGGATGGAGGACTAGGCAAGGGATATCACCACACCCAGCTATAGCTAGATGGAGGACTAGTGAAGGGCCAAGACTACAGTGGTGGTCATAATGGATCAATTCCAATCTTATTGGTCACATACACATGGTTAGCAGAAATGCTTGTTATTCTAGTTCCGACAGTGCAGTAATATCTAACAAGTAATCTAAAAATTCCCCAACAACTAACTAATACCCACAGATTTAAAGGGGTGAATGAGAATATGTACATATAAGTATATGGATGAGCGATGGCCAAGCGGCATAGGCAAGGTGCAATAGATGGTATAAAATACAGTTGAAGTCGGAAGGTTACATACACTTAGGTTGGAGTCATTAAAACTCGTTTTTCAACCACTCCACAAATGTATTGTTAACAAACTATAGTTTTGGCAAGTCGGTTAGGACATCTACTTTATGCATGACACAATTAATTTTTCCAACAATTGTTTGCAGACAGATTATTTCACTTATAATTCACTGTATCACAATTCCAGTGGGTCAGTGTCACGGCTGTCGTTGGGTAGAGAGGACCAAAATGCAAGCGGGATGTGGATACTCATCTTTTTAATGTAAAGAATGAAGCAAACACGGAAAAACAATAACGACTCACGACAGGCTAACAGGCTATACATACAAAAATAATAGCAGTGCTAGCGCAACAACCCACAAACCCAAGTGAAAAACACACACCTAATATATGACTCCCAATCAGGAACAACGATAACCAGCTGTCCCTGATCGGGAGCCACACAGACCAACATAGAAACATACAACCCAGAACAAACATACACAGATATCTTCTGCCATGTCCTGACCAAATACTACACAACTACACCCTTTGCTGGTCAGGACGTGACAGTCAGAAGTTTACATACACTAAGTTGACTGTGCCTTTAAACAGCTTGGAAAATTCTAGAAAATGTCATGGCTTTAAAAGCTTCTGATAGGCTAATTGACATCAATTGAGTCAATTGGAGGTGTACCTGTGGATTTATTTCAATGCCTACCTTCAAACTCAGTGCCTCTTTGCTTGACATCATGGGAAAATCAAAAGAAATCACCCAAGACCTCAGAAAAAAAATTGTAGATCTCCACAAGTCTGGTTCATCCTTGGGAGCAATTTCCAAACGCCTGATGGTACCACGTTCATCTGTACAAACAATAGTATGCAAGTATAAACACCATGGGACCACTCAGCCGTCATACCGCTCAGGAAGGAGACGCGTTCTGTCTCCTAGAGATTAACGTATTTGGTGCGAAAAGTGCAAATCAATCCCAGAACAACAGCAAAGGACCTTGTGAAGATGCTGGAGGAAACAGGTACAAAAGTATCTATATCCACAGTAAAACGAGTCCTATATCAACATAACCTGAAAGGCCACTCAGCAAGGAAGAAACCACTGCTCCAAAACCGCCATAAAAAAAGCCAGACTACGGTTTGCCACTGCACATGGGGACAAAGATCGTACTTTTTGGAGAAATGTCCTCTGTTCTGATGAAACAAAAATAGAACTGTTTGGCCATAATGACCATCGTTATGTTTGGAGGAAAAAGGGGTCGGCTTGCCAGCCGAAGAACACCATCCCAACCGTGAAGCACGGGGGTGGCAGCATCATGTTGTGAGGGTGCTTTGCTGCAGGAGGGACTAGTGCACTTCACAAAATAGATGGAATCATGAGGTAGGAAAATGGCAAATTATGTGGATATATTGAATCAACATCTCAAGACATCAGTCAGGATGTTAAAGCTTGGTTGCAAATGGGTCTTCCAAATGGACAATGACCCCAAGCATGCTTCCAAAGTTGTGGCAAAATGGATTAAGGACAACAAAGTCAAGTATTGGAATGGCCATCAGAAAGCCCTGACCTCAATCCTATAGAAAATTTGTGAGCAGAACTGAAAAAGCGTGTGCGAGCAAGGAGGTCTACAAACCTGACTCAGTTACACCACCTCTGTCAGGAGGAATGGGCCAAAATTCACCCAACGTATTGTGGGAAGCTTGTGGAAGGCTACCCGAAATGTTTGACCCAAGTGTAACGCGTGTCGTGTGTGGAGGACCAAGACGCAACAGGGAAGTGTATACTCATCTTTTTTAATATTGAAGAAGGAGAAACAAATATACAATTAACGGACACGACACTAACAGTTCTGTCAGGTGATAAGCACAAAACAGAATACAACTACCCACAATCCACAATACAAACAAACCCCTAATTATAGGACCTTCAATCAGAAGCAACGAGGAGCCGCTGCTTCCAATTGAAGGTCAAGAACAAAACTGCACATAGAAACAGAATAAACATAGAAAATGCCCTAACATAGAACATATACCAAAACTCTAGACCACTGTAATCAAACACCCCTTGTCTATACACATAGACTAACAATCCCCGAAACATATAAACAAAATACCCCCTGCCACGTCCTGACCATACTAAACACTAACAAATAACACCTTTACAGGTCAGAACGTGACACCAAGTTAAACAATTTAAAGGCAATGCTACCAAATACTAATTGAGTGTATGTAAACTTCTGACCCACTGGGAATGTGATGAAAGAAATAAAAGCTAAAATAAATCATTCTGTCTACTATTATTCTGACATTTCACATTCTTAATATAAAGTGGTGATCGTAAGTGACATAAGACAGGGAATTTTTACTAGGATTAAATGTCAGGAATTGTGAAAAACTGAGTTTAAATGTATTTGGCTAAGGTGTATGTCCGACTTCAACTGTACATGTGATATGAGTAATGTAAGATATGTAAACATTGTTAAAGTGGCATTATTTAAATTGGCATTGTTTAAAGTGACTAGTGATCCATTTATTAAAGTGGCCAGTGATTGGGTCTCAATGTTGGCAGCAGCCTCTCTGAGTTAGTGATTGCTGTTTAGCAGTCTGGTGGCCTTGAAATAGAAGCTGTTTTTCAATCTCTCGGTCCCAGCTTTGATGCACCTGTACTGACCTCGCCTTCTGGATGGTAGCGGGGTGAACAGGCCGCGGCTCAGATGGTTGTTGTCCTTGATGATCTTTTTGGCCTTCCTGTGACATTGGGTGCTGTAGGTGTCATGGAGGGCAGGTAATTTGCCCCCGGTAATGCGTTGTGCAGACCGCACCACCCTCTGGAGAGCCTAGCAGTTGAGGGTGGTGCAGTTGCCGTACCAGGCTGTGATTCTGCCCGACAGGATGCTCTCGATTGTGCATCTGTAAAAGTTTGTCAGGGTTTTGGGTGACAAGTCAAATTTCTTCAGCCTCTTGAGGTTGAAGAGGCACTGTTGCGCCTTCTTCACCACACTGTCTGTGTCAGTGGACAATTTCAATTTGTCTGTGTTGTGTACGCCCAGGAACTTAAAACTTTCCACCTGCTGTCCCTTCCATGTGGATAGTGGGGTGCTCCCTCTACTGTTTCCTGAAGTCCACAATCATCTCCTTTGTTTTGTTGATGTTGAGTGAGCACGGAATACAGGGAAGTTAGATTAAACAATATTAGTGATATTATGTCTTGAATATTCCCCATTTTAGCCTATACTGTTAGAAATGTGTGGGGCGTTATTTAAAGGAGAAGCTTTATGTTTGAGGACACACAAAGACTGAAAGTATTGGTGGCAGGCATTTGCCAGAGGATAAAGACATGAGTGAAATTAGAGCCTTAGAAGTTAGTCAATACAGAATAGTATGGTTTGAGAGACTGTTAGATTAGACAGTAGTCTTGAACATACGCTTTTACTGTATATCATATTTACAGAGAGCAGACAGGGCTTTCCACAGACATGCAGGATTCTGTGTTTATCTATTGTAAGGAACACCCCCTATGCAGACTGCATACAGCCTTTGTTGGTTAGGTGGCTGGAGCCCGGATGTAAACCGAACTCAAAATCTAGGACAATCATATCTCCTGGAATTAGAATGGCAGTAGGGTTTCTCTATTCTCTTCTTTGAACCACTGGTGGTGTCTGATACATGCACACAGACACAGACAACAAAGGCTGCAGTGTCTCTGTCTCTGAGTCTGTCTGAGTCTCAGGTAGCACAGGGATCACACTTGGGCTGGGTTTGAATTGTTGAATAGCTTTATATCTCATTATCCTGTGTATTCCCAGCAAACATGTCCACATTGGCACGATGTTGGCCCGAGGCAGGCTAAAATGTTGGCCCATGTAGGCTGCCAATATTGGGCCAATGTACCTTTGTTCATCGACTCCACGTTGGCCCCCAAGGCATTGAGTGTAGCCCAGTGTGGCCTAGTGTTGGCAGGCCATATTAGGTGAAGACAGCCCTCACTTTGCCTGAACAAAGCTTTTCCCAGCAAACATACCCACATTGGCCCGATGCGGACTAAAATATTGGCCCTATGTAGGTGTCCCACATTGGCCCAATGCGGACTAAAATATTGGCCCCATGTAGGCGTCCCACATTGGCCCAATGCGGACTAAAATATTGGCCCCATGTAGGCGTCCCACATTGGGCCGATGCTCTTTTTCTATTTAATATGAATGTATTTATTTATATAATTTATTCATTACAATTTAGTTCAATGCATAAATTGTATAGTTTTCAAGCCTTGAAGTTATATAAGGAACATGATACATTGTATCAGAAATACAACCAAGTTGTTACTATCCTACATATATTTTTACAAGAGTGTAGTTGGGTAATATTTATCATATACAGTGCATTCGGAAAGTATTCAGACTCCTTCACTTAAAAACATCCCCACAGCATAATCCTGCCACCCCCGTGCTTCACCGTAGGGATGGTGCCAGGTTTCCTCCAGACGTGATGCTTGGCATTCAGGCCAAAGAGTTCAATCCTGGTTTTATCAGACCAGAGAATCTTGTTTCTCATGGTCTGAGAGTCCTTTTAGTGCCTTTTGGCAAACTCCAAGCGGGCTGTCATGTGCCTTTTACTGAGTAGTGGCTTCCATCTGGCCACTCTACCCTGAAGGCATTTGGTGGAGTGCTGCAGAGGTGGTTGTCCTTCTGGAAGCTTCTCCCATCTCCACAGAGAAACTGGAGCTCTGTCAGAGTGACCATTGGGATCTTGGTCACCTCCCTGACCAAGGCCCTTCCCCCCTGATTGCTCAGTTTGGCAGGGCGGCCAGCTCTAGGAAGAGTCTTGGTGGTTCCACACTTCTTCCATTTAAGAATGATGGAGGTTACTGTGTTCTTGGGGACCTTCAATGCTGCAGAATTTTTTGGTACCCTTCCCCAGATCTGTGCCTCGACACTATCCTCTATAGACAATTCCTTCAACCTCATGGCTTGGTTTTTGCTCTGACATGCACTGTCAACTGTGGGACCTTATATAGACTGGTGTGTGTCTTTCCAAATCATGTCCAATCAATGGAATTTACCACAAGTGGACTCCAATCAAGTTGTAGAAACATCTCGAAATTGAGCTCAGGTGCATCAACTTTGGGTTGTTGACCGTTCTTGATATACATGAAAAGGGGAAAGGAGAGCTGCAGACTAGGAGCTCAGATGCAATAATTTAATAACCAACGTTTGGACAGACAAGCTGTCTTCATCAGGGTATAATGACCATTCTTGATACAGACGGGAAACAGTTGAGCGTTAAAAACCCAGCAGCGACACACTCAAAGCGGTGCGCATGGCACCTATTACCATACCCCGTTCAAAGGCACTTAAATCTTTTGTCTTGCCCATTAACCCTCTGAATGGCACACATACACAATCCATGTCTCAATTCTCTCAAGGCTTAAAAATCCTTCTTTAACCTGTCTCCTCTCCTTCATCTACACTGATTGAAGTAGATAAACAGGTGATATCAATAAGGGATCACCTGGTCAGTCTAAGTCATGGAAAGAGCAGGTGTATACTCTGTGTATAAATCTGTTTCTTAGTGTTTCACCAAGATGCACATACAGTAGACAAGAAAGGTTGTACTGCATAAGGTTTTCATGCATTATGTTCTGAGTCCAATTATCCTTTCAAAGCTATGTTTCATACCACACTTTTTCAAACCAAAAAGAATCAATCAATCACTAATCACTCAATCCACGTCATCTCTCTAGGTCCAGTGCTATGATCCAGAGGCAGACACCTGGGCGCTAAGGGCAAGCATCCCCATCGCTAAGCGCTGCATCACGGCGGTCTCCCTGAACAACCTGATCTACGTGTCAGGTGGTCTAACCAAGTCTATCTTCTGCTACGACCCTGCAGAGGACTACTGGATGCACGTGGTGCACACCTTCAGCAAACAGGTAAGGATGTCATTTATTGCACAGAGACACTGGAGATTCTGTTTCATTTCAACTTCAGAGCTGCTATGAGGTTTGCACATAACAATGATCTATGAAAACAAATACAATGTTGACCTTACATCATAACTGGAGATTTTTGATTTCACAAAAAGAAGTTGTTTTTGTTTTGTCAAGCCCCTGATAAGTCAACCTTGGTGAGGCATATTTCCCTGACTCTCTCTCGCTCTCGTTCTCTCTGTCTCTTGCTCTCTCCTTTCCCTCTCGCTCACTCTCTCTCCTTTCCCTCTCGCTCTCTCCCTCGTTCTCTCACTCTCCTTTCCCAATCTCTCTCTCTCTCTCTCTCTCTGTCTCTCTCCAGGAGAGCTGTGGAATGTCGGTGTGTAATGGGAAGATCTTCATCCTGGGTGGGCGGGGTGAGAACGGCGAGGCCTCTGACACCATTCTGTGTTACGACCCGGCAACGGGCATCATCACCGGCGTGGCGGCCATGCCTCGCCCCATCTCCTACCACGGCTGTGTCACCATCCATCGTTACAACGAGAAGTTCCACCACCGGCCCTGACCACACAAACATACAAACTCACAGGCTTGTACATAAACATGCTTTAAAAGACATTCACTCACACAAAAGTATTCTTAAGACACGCGCTCTCTAAAAAGGGTGCAAATAGACATGCACACACTCTCAACACTTTTTTTCGTCTCAAGAAGCAACTCATTTAGAAATTCAGACCACAGCCCCAGTTTCAGTTTCACTTGTTTCCTTATTGTCCCGTGAAGCAACACTCTGTTGCTGGTATTGTGGTATTCCTGCTATGCTACTCCAGATCCATCTATGCCTGCCAGTTGACTTTGTTAAGGTGGTTGTTCAATGGAAAACCAAACCACAGACTGGCTGGTATGCCTCCAGACACCACTATGTCTGCGTTTAGATAGAGCCTTCATGGAGCCAGTGGCAGGATCAGATCAGAGCAGGCAGACATGCGCTAGGGTTGTGGTGGTCATGAAATTTTGTCAGCTTTTGATTTTCAAGCAAATAACTGCCGGTGTAACGGTAATTAACCGGTAATTAACATAAACACCTTTCACATCTCCTGGCTTCCACTCATAGCCTACAAGCCACATATACAAAAGTGACCGCATATACATTTTCATTTAATCCATTTAATATGGCCTACCCCATCACAATAAATCCATAATTTATTTTAGACTGGTCTAAAGAAACACGATATGAAGAAAATGTAGTCTGTATTTCAGAAGAACAGAAAAGCATACTCTGAGTTGTCCTTATGTTAGGTCCTGATCTGACTATGCCATATGGCTGTGGGTTACACTAGTTCATTTAGCTGACAAGATTTGCTTATTTTAGAGTATGAAGAATACAATAGCTATATAAATTAGAAAGAATATTTTCTCAAAAAAAATTCCGAGGGAGTGCACTTAACAAAGAAACAGGTCCTCCTATACTGCTTAATTTAGAATTATATATGCAACTTTAGTTGTGATTCTAATGTTTGGCTATATGTTTTGATCTTTAATACGTTCTAAGGCTGCATGATGCGACTCTAATGATTCTTTTTTTTAAGTCGCATGAAAGTCATTAGTTCTGCTTTGTTTCTTGAGCAGGCTGCACACACTTCATCATTTTCTCATTCACAATTTGACAAGCACTTGATAATATTCTCACCAGGCCTCGAATTTCCTGCTGCATCCCCCTGGTGTGGCCGTAATGTCCCCTGAAAAAATCCATGCCTTGCGGCCATTGTGCCCTTGGGCTGAATATAATATAATAATTATAATTCCCTTCTCCCGCCTTCCAATTGGCATGCTCCAAAGCACCTCTCACTCACATGGTTCTGTCAAATATCTCAATTCTTATTAGCCAATGCCCGTCACGTGATCGGGTCTTTCTCACTGGCATCTCAGCTCCGAAGTAGGCTGCAAGTGAAGACAGACAGATCAGGGACGCAACTGCGCGCATCTTTATCGAATTCCGATGCGCATATTGTCAATGTTAGAAGAATTGTCCACATTTTCTTTTCGTCAGCCAACAAGATGTGTAGGCCTAACAAACAGCAAAAGCACTACCCTATTTCAATCTACTATCCCCCATAGTACAAACGTTTACATATTCAATGGTCAACTTGTCCTTCTGTGCCAGAAATAAATATTCCAAACATACTCTGGGACAGTTGTGGGATGCGATAGATCCCAAATTAATATAACCATTCCCATCAAAAAAATGTCAAAGCAATGAGGCTGATGCAACAGATCAGAATGTTTAGCTTAAAATCTAGATAAACAATAAGGCTATTTCTTCACATTATAAGCACAGCAATGCGCACACGACAGTAGGCTATAAGTACGAATGTTCCGACATGCAATCAATTAGCGGGAAACCACCATTCTCAAAAGTGACCGCAAATGTGATTATGCATGTAATGCTTTATTATCTTCCCCAAACTTGGAACTCACAAGCCGCCTATGTATGCCAGTTAGTCTCTACACCGGTTGTAAAGGGGATTAATGTGCTTAATTCTAACAAGTTATTTGACCACTTGAGTTGTAATACTAACCTTATCAAAACATATAGGCCTATGGGCTAGGCTACATTAGGTGTGCGACTATGATTTGAAAAAGTCACAAAAAAAAGGCATGCACTGTTTCTTGTCTTACTGGGCACACTGAGCATCATTCACAAGTGATAATGCATCATTCACAAGTGATAATATTGTTATCAGACTATTCTTAATTTTATCTTGTCTTTACTGTACATATACTAAATAATATATGTGTGAAATTAGTTTTGATTTTGAATTAACCATTATCATGCACTTGTCTCAGAACAGGGGCAGGGGGAAAAATGTGTCATCTATGCACTTAAATAGCGAATGGAGGACTCTTTTCCTGTGGTTAATTTTCATGCCAGCCAGGTAGGCTATTCACCTGTTGTAAAGAAAGCAATGTGCTTAATATTAGGAAAGTTGAGAAATAAATATATTAAGCCTAGTCTATAGAAAGCTGATGGGAGCCTCCTCTTTTTAGTAGAGACCATCACTCTGTTTTCTCACGCAATTGCATAGCCTATAGAAATGTTGCGCAATATGAGCTCATGGGCTCTCATGAAGTGTTTGATTTGATTTTCCGATTACATTTGCATTGATGTCAGAGTGATTAGAGGGACGATAGAGTGCTGAGTACCAGGCAGTTAGCAAGTTTGGTAGGCTACTAATGACCATCAGTAGCATCAGAGGGCAGATTTGGAGAAGCCTAATTACCATGACTAAACAGTCACGTGGAATTTGACTGCGGTCATGACTTGTGAACGGCGGTACAGCAGTAATACGGTCACTGTAACAGCCCTAGACATGCCTAGCATCAGTGTGTAGGCCACATGCATTCTTGTGCCAGTCGCAGCTCCTCATCTCCTTTTCCTAAGAACCAGAGATTGTGCTCTTTATGGACAGATAGAGCACTATCTTTGATGGACAGATAGGGAGTCGTGATAGTGGATGAAACAAAGTGTTGCTTTTAGAGATTATCTCCATAATCTTCAGGTGTTAAGGTGCACAAGTACTGACAGATAGTGAATTGTGATAGTGAACAGGAAAGCTTTGATTCGGACTTAAAAGAAATTCATAGGAATCGGGCACTGATTGACAAGGAGTTGTACAGTAATTCTTAGAACCCAGTTTTAAAAGGCAATATGCATTCCAACAATCTTAAAATTGCCTCCTCTTTCTTCGTAACCACTTGATAGTATCATGGAAATTGGAACAGTATCATGGATGTATCAAGCACCTGGAAGCCAGAGGGTAGGAATGTGGTTCCATGACTTCAATTTTATATGTCGTTAAGCAGTGATTGTGTGGTATAAAACAAAACAAGCTGGTCTATGCTTATCCAAAAACAGAGGCCATGTCCAAATAGAACAAAATGTCTTCTTTTCATTGTCTTCTTTTGTCTCATTGCCACTAATTTCAAATTACATTCATTTTAGGAAGCTACCTCCTGCTGTGGTCTGAACTCTGATTCTGCTTACTCCTATTTCCTTTTCCTGTTAGAGGTTCCCTTACTTACTCTTTCCATATCATCTCTTTCCTCTTCTCATATCCTACCTCTTATCACTGACACTGTCATCATAATTCCCTTTAATCTTTGGTATACACACACACACACACACACAGATTTTTTTGTTGTTGTTCAATTTATTAAATTATATTTGTATTTTTTACCGTTGGATATTTGTACTGATGTTATACCTTGTGCTTGGTGGTGTGCTTGTTGCTACATAGAGTTTAGATAGTTGATTTGGATGTGTGGGTGATTTAGTCAATATCAGCAGGGCTGTTTTCTAGCATTTTGGGGGCCCAAAGCGAGATTTGGTTTGCAGAGAGAAAATGTTGCATTATTAAAGCTAATTTCATGCAGTTCTACACATTTTGCCATGGGATGGAGAGAATTCTTTATTTCATTTTTGGGTTGGGGACCCAATAGCGGCCGCTTATGTCGCTTGTGCCTAGAAACGGCACTCGATATCAGTTGCCTTAGTAGATGAAATCTCAAAGACTGTTATAAGTGAGTGGTATATTGGGTGATTTTACTATATGTAAACCAGTTGTAGCTTTATATCATAATAATCTGTTTACTATTGTGCTGCTTACCCAGTGGCCTTGCCTCATATATGCAAATTCTATAGAACTCTATGCCATACATAGACAATGGCACCTCTCACCTGTATACTCATACAATGTATAGCTCATTGTAGCTCGGGGTAACCATAGAAACCTCCAGGTGTGTGTGTTCCGTTAGCTCTACCGAGCTGACACCTGTGTATTAACTCACAGGATGTGATTGATTGGCAGGTGTGATGGTGGACATTTTAAGTCTTGATTCTGGTCAGTAAAAGTCGCCTTTTACTTTTGGTGTCGTTCGAATAAGAGATTAATTGCTGTGAATTGATGTATTGCTGTTATATGGTGACGTTGAGGCCTTCTCTTTACCACATTTTTATTTAAATGTTCTGTCATCCTTGTTTGCATATGGTTTGTGTCTTTTTGGTGTTTTATTTTGTATCCGAGAGCCCCAATTGTGCGCTTTTACTATTATATCACAATGTAAATAGGATTTTTTATTTCCTTTTATTACTGTATCAGTAAATGCTATTTGCTTTCATGTGGCGTATGTGAGTGGAGTGAATGGAGCCTGTCAGCTCCTCATACTGGTCTGCCTGCTATTGCTGTGATCCCCCACAAATAGCACAACTATAATATGTGAGATCAAGATCAACACAGGGAGAGAAAAAGAGGGGGGTAGAGGAACATGCACACCGTTATTGGGTAAAGGATAAGGAACGGTTTTGTTACTCAATTATGTTTTTACTAAATAAATCAAAGTTAAAGAAAATGTGAGGCATGTTAGCTTAATCTGCATTCCAGTGTTTTGTGTCATAGTTGAGCGAGAGAGACTTGTTGTTTCTTGTTGTTTCTTATTGAATGCTGGGATTGTGTGTGTTGTTGATGTGTGATGCTTGTTTTTGACAGTCTTCCACAGGTAAGTCGTCTGCTCTTTTTTGGATGACTCTCAAGGGGAGAAGTGATTGATGGATGTAAATGCAGAGTTAGGCATTTGGCTCAGATCAAATCCCTGAGGTGAATGTTTTGAACCTGCTTTTATGGGAACCCTGGATTTGAACTATGGATTTGATGAATTTGTATAGCCTACAGTACTTGTGTACAAGATGAGGGCTAGTTCCACCTAGAGAATGCAATCCTTTGTGCCTGGAATAAGACAATATTGGATTAAAATCTGTCATTCTGATATTAAGGAAACAGAACATTAAAGTATGTATGATGTGATGTTCTAATCTCTCTTTCACCTTGGTTCTTCTGTTTCTTCTGAAAATTAGCGTGGACTGTCTGAGCTATAGTATGTCGGAATGAAATTGCTGACTTGTGTAAATGAAGCATCAATAAAGTTATTCTCTATACTGAACATGGTGTGCAGTTCTTATATGACATATTGCAATACAATATAAAATACCATAGTTTAAAACATCAGTGGCAGCGATACTATGGTATAGTGCAAATGTAGTAGATAAAACAAGCCATACATGTTGGAAGTGTGAAACTATGCTGTCTTATAAACACAGTGATCAGAATAATGTAAAGATATTTACATGCCTGACTACCTGTCTACCACCCCCACTTACCTACAGACTGGAGCAGAGGAATTACACTAGTATTAAAGGAATTACACTAGTATTAAACACTAATCAGGCTACTACAGTGGTGTTTACCTGTCAATCATCTAAGGGAAGTTGCCTAGGGGAGAAGTTATACAGAAATGCCTTATCACATTTCAATCAAATTATGACATCAAAACACAGTGCATTTGGAAAGTATTCAGACCGTTTGACTTTTTACACATTGTGTTACGTTACTGCTATAATGTTTCAGGTAAGACCCAGATGCAGATAACGTCTAACTAACAACAGTTTATTAATCCAACAGGGGCAGGCAAAAGACGGGTAGGTCAAGGGGCAGCCAATTGGGCAGAAGGTATGCCGACCTCTTCTTCGTGCTCAGGGAAGAGGGGGGCTGATACCCCAGGAAACACTCAAATGGTGAAAGGCCCATGGCAGAGCAGGGAAGGGTGTTGCGGACGTATTCCACCGACACAAGCTGCTGGCTCCAGTTGCTGGGGTTGGAAGAGACCAGGCAGCGCAGAGTAGTCTCGAGGTCTTGGTTGGCTCGCTCCGACAGCCAATTGGCCTGGGGGTGGAACCCAGAGGAGAGGCTGCCCGATGACCCAATGAGGGTGCAGAACGTCTTCCAGAACTGAGATGAGAACTGAGGACCCCGGTCGGAGACCATGTCCACGGGCAGTCCATGGATCCGGAAGACGTGCTGCACCATGAGCTGGGCTGTCTCCTTGGCCGTGGGTAGTTTGGGGAGAGAAATGAAGTGGGCGGCTTTGGAAAACACGTCGACCACAGTCAGGATGGAAGTGTTGCCCTCAGACGGGGGGAGACCCATGACAAAATCCAGGGATATGTGGGACCAGGGACTGTGAGGGACAGGCAGTGGTTGTAGAAGACCAGCCAGAGCTTGCCGAGGAGTCTTGTTCTGAGCACAGACCGTGCAGGCAGGCGACGAACGCGGCGACATCCGGAACCATAGTAGGCCACCAAAAGCGTTGTTGCACGAAGGCCAGGGTCCGACGGGAGCAGGGTGGCAGGCAAGCCTAGAGGAATGGGCCCACTCCAGGACCGTGGAGTGGACAGTGTCAGGCACAAACATCCGGTTATCTGGGCCCCCCCAGGGTTCGGTTGGGACCGCTGCGCTTCCCGGACCTGTTTCCCTATACCCCAGCAGAGTGCCGTCACCAGGCACGAGGTGGGATGGGAGGTCTCGAGCTCCGGGGTGGTAACCGTGGGGCTATAGCGGTGAGACAGGGCAAACGGCTTGACGTTCTTGGACCCAGGCCCTTAAGAGAGGGAAAAGTTGACCTGGGTAAACAACAAGGCCTATCTCGCTTGCCTCGAGTTGAGGCACTTGGCGGTGCGGAGATACTCCAGGTTTTTGTGGTCAGTCCACACAATGAATGGATGGTCCGCACCTTCCAGCCAGTGCCTTCATTCCTCCAACGCCATCTTCAACGCGTGAAGCTCTCGATTCCCCACATCGTAGTTCCTCTCCGTGGCATTGAGGCGGTGGGAGAAGGCGCAGGGATGCAGCTTAAGGTCCAGGGCAGAACGTTGGGACAGGACAGCCCCCACTCTGACATCCGAAGCATCGGCCTCCACCACTAACTGACGGGAAGGGTCAGGATGAACTAAGATAGGAGCAGTGGTGTTTGAGGTCCCGGAACGCCCAGTCAGTGGCAGAGCACCACGTGAACGTAACCTTGGTAGAGGTGAGTGCAGACAGGGGGGAAGCCAGGGTAAAGGCAGAAACCCCGGATAAAGGCAGAAAATGTCAAAACCGTGAAAACAGGAACAATCCAGAGATGGGAACAGAGGGAAAAACGATGGTAGGCTTGACGAAACAAAATGAACTGGCAACAGACAAACAGAGAACACAGGTATAAATACACAGGGGATAATGGGGAAGATGGGCGACACCTGGAGGGGGGTGGAGGAAATCACAAAGACAGGTGAAACAGATGAGGATGTGACAACGGCCTTATTCTAAAATTGAATAAATAATTGTTTTTCCTCATCAATCTACACACATTACCCCATAATGACAGAGCTAAAACAGGTTTTTAGAAATCTTTGCAAATGTATTACAATAAAAACAGAAATATGTTATTTATGTAAGTATTCAGACCTTTTCCTATGATATTCGAAATTGAGCTCAGCTGCATCCTGTTTCCATTGATCATCTTTACAACTTGACTGGAGACCACCTGTGGTAAAGTCAGTTGATTGAAAAATAAAAAGAGAGCATCACACTCTAGGAGCTCAGATGCAATAATTGAATAACTTAAAACCAACGTTTCGACAGACAAGCTGTCTTCATCAGAGTATAGACATCGTGTCTGTAGGAAACGTTGGTTATAGATTATTAAATTATTGTGTCTGAACTCCTAGAGTGTGCGTCTCTCCTTTTCTTTTTCAAGTGTTCTACTCCGCTAGCCAGCACCTCACCTAAACAGGTGTGTGTTTCTTTCACCTCCAAATTCAATTGATTGGACATGATTTGGAAAGGCACACACCTGTCTCTATAAGTTGACAGTGCATGTCAGAGCAAAAACCAAGCCATGAGGTCAAAGGAATTGTCTGTAGAGCTCCGAGACAGGATTCTGTTGATGCACAGATCTGGGGAGGGCCTTGGTCAGGGTAGTGGCCAAGAACCTGATGGTCACTCTGACAGAGCTCCAGAGTTCCTCTGTGAAGATAGGAGAACCTTCCAGAAGGATAACCATCTCTGCAGCACTCCACCAATCAGGCCTTTATGCTAGAGTGGCCAAATGGAAGCCACTCGTCAGTAAAAGGCACATGACAGCCCACTTTGAGTTTGCCAAAAGACACCTAAAGGACTCTCAAACCATGAAAAACAAGAATCTCTGGTCTGATGAAACCAAGATTGAACTCTCTGGCCTGAATGCCAAGCATCATGTCTGGAGGAAACCTGGCACCATCCTTACGGTGAAGCATGGGGGTGGCAGCATCATGCTGTGCGGATGTTTTTCAGCGTCAGGGACTGGGAGACTAGTCAGAATCGAGGGAAAGATTAAATTAGCAAAGTATAGAGAGATCCATGATGAAAACCTACTCCAGAATGCTCAGGACCTCAGACTGGGGCAAAGGTTCACCTTCCAACAGGACAACGAACCTAAGCACACAGCCAGGACTGGCTTCGGGACAAGTCTCTGAATGTACTTGACTGGCCCAGCCAGAGCTCGGACTTGAACCTGATCGAACATCTCTGGAGAGACCTGAAAATAGCTGTGCAACGACGATCCCCATCCAACCTGACAGAGCTTGAGAGGATCTGCAGAGAAGAATGGAGAAACTCCCCAAATACAGGTGTGCCAAGCCTGTAGCATCATACCCAAGAAGACTCAAGGCTGTAATCGCTGACAAAGGTGCTTCAACAAAGTACTGAGTCTGAATATTTATGTAAATGTGATATTTCAGTGTTTTATTTTTTATAACTGTTTTTGTTTTTTCATTATGGGGCATTGCTTGTAGATGAGAGAAAAAAACTAACATTTTTATCCATTTTAGAATAAGGCTGTAATGTAAAGAAATTTGGAAAAGGCGAAGGGGTCTAAATACTTTCCAAATGCACTGTACATCTGAAAACAACTAAACAACAACAAGGATGCTAAAAACACCAATATTATGGAGAATAATTCCACTACTTTGGAAAACATTTATTATGGCTTCATACTTTATTCATGGGTTTCTGGTTTGTTCTTGGCAATTTCACATAGGCTACACATGTGAACGCATATGTTGCTAAACCAAGATGATGTTTCACTTAATGGATGTTTACTCTCATGGGGAACCATCTGTTGTGCTGGCAGTCTGGAGGTTGGCTACAACAGGGGGTGTGATGAAGGAGTTTAGGAAGTTGTCTGATCCTAGGTCAGTTTTGAGTCCCATCCATCCCAGAGCCACCTGGCTCTGATCCACCCTAACCCTCACTGCAATAACCCCCTAGGATAGGTTAAGGGTAATCTGATCCTTGGTCAGTTTTGAGTCCAAGTTTTGAATTTGGAGGCGAAAGGTGTTTATATGTTTGCAGCAGAGCGAGGTGATGGTTTCTCTTATATTTCAAGGGGGGAATGGAAGGATAGAACATGAGCAGTGGTATAGAGAACCAGTACCAGGTCAATGTGCTGGGGTGTAAGGTATTAGTGTTAAATATATACAGTACATGAAGGCAGTGTAAAGGGACTAGGCATCGGGATAGATAATAATTAGAGTAAAATAAAGAACAGAGTAGCAACAGCATATGATGAGTGTAAAATAGTTTGTTTGTGTGTATGTGTTTGTGTTGAGTTGGTATGTGTGTGTGTGTGCATGTGTGTTTGTGTTGTATGAAGTGTCAGTGTATGAAGTGTCAGTGTAATGTGAGTGTGTGTTTGCATATAGTCAGTGCAAGATAGGGTCAGTGTAGATAGTCCGGGTAACCATTAATTTACTATTTAGCAGTCCTATGGCTATTTAGCAGTCTTATGTCTCGGAGCCTGTTGGCTGGAGAGTCGATGCTTCGGTACTGTATTCCGGACAATAGCACAGTGGACAATCTATGGCTTGGGAGGCTGGAGTCTTTGGAAATTTCTTGCGCCTTCCTCTGTCACCGCCTGATATAGAGGAACTGGATGGCAGGGAGCTTGGCCCCAGTGATGTACTGGGCTGTCTGCACCACCGTTTATAGCGCTTTGTGGTCGAGGGTGGTGCATTAGCCATACTAAGCAGTGATGCAGCCTGTCAATATGCTCTCAATGGTGCAGCTGTAGAACATTTTGAGGATCTGAGGGCCCATGCCATATCTTTTCAGCCTCATGAGGGGGAAGAGGCGCTGTCGTGCCCTCTTCATGACTGTGCGGGTTTGTGTAGATCATGTTAAGTCCTTAGTGATGTGGACGCCAAGGAACTTGAATCCCCTGACCCACTCAACTACAGCCCCAGCGATGTGGATAGGGGCGTGCTCTCCCCTCTTTCTTCTGTAGTCCACGATTAGCTCCTTGGTCTTACTGACGGAGAGGGGAGGTTGTTACCATGGCACACAGCAAAGGTTCTGACCTCCTCCCTGTAGGCTCTCATCACCGTCGGTGATCAGGCCTACCACCTTCGTGTCATCAGTGTTGTTGCCTACACTCACCCTCACTGCCGTTCTGTCAGGAAGTCTAGGATCCAGTTACAGAGGGAGGTGTCCAGTCCCAGGTTCCCCAGCTTGGTGATGAGCTTGGAGGGGACTATGGTGTTGAACGCTGAGCTGTAGTTTATGAACAGAATTCTCACATAGTTATTTCCTCTCTTGTCCAGGTGGGAGAGGGCAGTGTGAAGTGCATTTGAGATTGTGTCATCTGTGGATCTGTTGGGGCGGTATGCGAATTGGAGTGGGTCCAGGGTGTCTAGGAAGATGGTATTGATGTATGTCATGACGAGCCTTTCGAAGCACTTCATAATTACAGATCACAGATAGTCATTTAGGCAGGTTACCTTGGAGTTATTGGGAACAAGGACAATGGTGGCAGTTTGAAACATGTTGGGATTACAGATTATTATTATTAAAGGTAAGCATACCACTATTGCCCATGATTCAATTCCCTTTCTTTTTATTCTAATGTAGAGTCATTACATCAAAACCTCAGACATTTTTGTCAGGTTATATAGCAATAAACCCACATGGATTTCATACTGGAGAATAAAAACAGTGTCTCAAAGGTTTATCAAAATCAATTTGTATCTATGACATCTTTACAATTAACCTGACTGTGTGATCTAATAAATCCAGTCTGTGATTCTTCTCACATCTCATCTCACCCACATGTTATGAACCTATGGATTTATATGTGATGATGTCATTTCAGGGCATATTTATACAATATTGTTAGGGTTACTGTACCAAACAGATGTGGCACAAGCCAGATTGTTTTCTATTTGATAAAGAAATAAATCAAGTAGGCTATGGTCTTGGCATTAGAAACCCTTGGCCACTGTATAGTGGGTTTACAAACTATTTGAAGTGGGTAAAGCTGACTGCGCCTTTTGAGGGAGAGCAAAGGGCCAGCAAGAAAAGTAAAGATGTTTCAATAACTTCTTGATTATGTGTGATGTGTTTTATGACATTGGTTACATTATTTCCCTATTTCTTCAGTTTGAAGCTTAAATTATTATACGGATACTGTACAGTGTAAGGCTGTGCAGTCTGTACTCTGTGCAGTCTGGATTATGATTCTGTTTTCTAGTGCCCCCCTCTGGTTCATCGCAGGAGTCGCAAGGCCCATCTGTTTGCAGGCGAATGCCATGGGGCTAGCTCGAGATTCTGCAAACCCAGCAAAACATTAACAAACATAGATAGCTAGCTTTGAATGAAAACTCACTTTATATAGAAACGTCCGCAGAAAAGTAATTATTAAACTACAGAAGCGGGCGTATCGGCTTGCTTGCAAACACAATTACAACACACGTTCAGCTAGCTAGTTAGCCTGCTAGCAACTTTCTCCAGCACGCCTCCCAGTTCCTGCACCACGAGCGTGAGGTAGGGTTAATTGTCGAACATTGGGGTATGTTGTGAGAGTGGGAAAACTATTCCAATATAATGTTATCGTAATGGGTAAATGTACCATAGATGACTGCATTGTCAAGTTTGGTAGCAAAGTGTTTTCACAAATCACTGGTGTACCACGAAACAATGCTAGCTAGCTGCTCGCTAATAACGTCGTTAATGTAGTTCAAAGGCCTTGCTAGACATCAGGGTCGAGTAGCAGAGTGATCCGACTTGCTCCATGTTATGCTAGGTAGCATTTAGCACCTTCATAGCTATGCTTAATGCTACATTTTTGCATAGATCTCCAGTTAGATGGCTGGCTAGCTAGCTAGCTAACTAGCTATATATATGCTAAATTAGAACATCTAGCTAGCCACTGTACATATAATTTAGCTAAGTTAAAAATATATATAAACATTCAATAGAATGCCATGTTTTGTGGGGTTTGTTGTTGGAAACGGGCAATGCTTTTTATTTTCTGTTAGCACTTATTCCCCTTTTGACATATTATGCTAGCTAACATGCTAGGCTAGCAGGTGCAGTGATTTCATACATTATTGTTTGTGAACTGCACAAATACCATGTAGGGAAATGTAATAAACTTCTAACAAGCTAGGTTGTTATTTGATTACCTGGAATAATATTGAGAACTCAGCAATTGTTGCTGCTACAAGATAAAAAGCTTACTGCCAGCATCTTCTCCATTTTAGTTATTGATAAATATATCTAGCATATATCATAGAGCAAGCAACAGGGACATGGTTTCCAGAGCACAGAGGTTGAAGTTACACATTGCCGTTGTCTTTGTCTCTCAGTCAATCATGTCAGGCATCAAGAGGAAGATTGAAGACAAGGACCCAGACTATGAAGACATCTCACAGGTTCAGGAGAACAAGCGACACAAAGTAGTGGAACAAAATGGTAAGACTGGAAGTTCCACAACACATGCTATTGTACTATTAAAGCCTTCCTGTACTTGTGCACTTAGGCTGTATGGACAATTACTGGTTCACAGTATCTTTAGGATGATGCTAACATGTGACATAGCTCACACTGTCTGCTTTTTCATACTTTTTTCAAACTTGCCAGCGAGGGAAGCTACGGTGCAGAAGATTGAGGCTATTATCAAAGACCAGTTCTCTTTGGAGATGAAGAACAAAGAACATGAGATCGAAGTGATCGGACAGGTAACTGTTAACCTCATCTGCTGAATGAGTATCATGTCACCATACATGAATCATATCAGAACCATGAGGATTCAAAAGTACGAACACCTTAAATGCATGCAAAGACAAACACTCTGTTTTCATGTTTATTACCTTTAATTGTGTGTAATTACAATATACAATATAGAGCTGGGATGATAAACCAACAATTACTGACACCGACATCACCTTCCACTTATCGAAGCATTTCGCTTACTTCAGTAATTTTCGGTGATTTTGCTACCCAACGTTCCTGTAGATTGTTCCACAACCATCATTTGGTCAACATTAATAGCCTATGCATTATGTTGACTCCTGCAATGAAATTATCTGCCTGTCCCTGTTTTGGCTGCTGTGTGAGCGAGCCACTCTCTCTTCCTCTCCCCACTGTACGCACAGAGGAGGAGGGAGAGATGCATTGGGAAAAATACATTTTTCAAGGCAACTACTGTTCTAGTTACAGAGAGTAGAGGCACAGCTTTCTGTGAGTATATCATGTACAGTTGAAGTTGGAAGTTTACATTTAAACTCAGTTTTTCAAAATTCCTGACATTTAATCCTAGTTAAAGTTCCCTGTCTTAGGTCTGTTAGGATCACCACTTTATTTTAAGAATGTGAAATGTCAGAATAATAGTAGAGAGAATGATTTATTTCAGCTTTTATTTCTTTCATCACATTCCCAGTGGGTCAGAAGTTTACATGCACTCAATTAGTAGTTGGTAGCATTGCCTTTAAATTGTTTAACTTGGGGTCAAATGTTTCGGGTAGCCTTCCACAAGCTTCCCACAATAAGTTGGGTGAATCTTGGCCCATTCCTCCTGACAGAGCTGGTGTAACTGAGTCAGGTTCATAGGCCTCCTTGCTCGCACATGCTTTTTCAGTTCTGCCCACAAATTTTCTATAGGATTGAGGTCAGGGCTTTCTGATGGCCACTCCAATGCCTTGAATTTGTCCTTAAGCCATTTTGGAAGTATGCTTTGGGTCATTGTCCATTTGGAAGACCCATTTGCGACCAAGCTTTAACTTCCTGACTGATGTCTTGAGATGTTGCTTCAATATATCTACATAATTTTCCTAACTCATGATGCCATCTATTTTGTGAAGTGCACCAGTCCCTCCTGCAGCAAAGCACCCCCACAACATGATGCTGCCACCCCCGTGCTTCACGGTTGGGATGGTGTTCGTCAGCTTGCAAGCATTTTCCCTCCAAATATAACGATGGTCATTATGGCCAAACAGTTCTATTTTTGTTTCATCAGACCAGAGGACATTTCTCCAAAAAAGTACGATCTTTGTCCCCATGTGCAGTTGCGAACCTTAGTCTGGCTTTTTTATGGCGGTTTTGGAGCAGTGGCTTCTTCCTTGATGAGCGGCCTTTCAGGTTATGTCGATATAGGACTCGTTTTACTGTGAATATTGATACTTTTGTACCTTTTTCCTCCAGCATCTTCACAAGGTCTTTTGCTGCTGTTCTGGGATTGGTTTGCACGTTTCGCACCAAAGTACGTTCATTTCTAGGAGACAGATCTCGTCTCCTTCCTGAGCGGTATGACGGCTGCGTGATCCCATGGTGTTTATACTTGCGTACTATTGTTTGTACAGATGGCACCTTCAGGCATTTGGAAATTGCTCCCAAGGATGAACCAGACTTTTTTCTGAGGTCTTGGGTGATTTCTTTTGATTTTCCCATGATGTCAAGCAAAGAGGCACTGAGTTTGAAGGTAGTCCTTGAAATACATCCACAGGTACACTTCCAGTTGACCCAAATGATGTCAATTAGCCTATCAGAAGCTTCTAAAGCCATGATATCATTTTCTGGAATTGTCCAAGCTGTTTGAAGGCACAGTCAACTTAGTGTATGTAAACTTCTGACCCACTGGAATTGTGATACAGTGAATTATAATCTGAAATAATCTGTCTGTAAACAATTGTTGGAAAAATTACTCGTGTCATGCACAAAGTAGATGTCGTAACCGACTTGCCAAAACTATAGTTTGTGAACAATACATTTGTGGAGTGGTTGAAAAACGAGTTTTAATGAGTGTATGTAAACTTCTGACTTCAACTGTATTTCTCACCTCTTAATATTGAGTTCATAGTACTAAGGTTTGGCGATGTCAACCTTGTGATTATGTACCCATAAAACATAGTGATATATAATAATAATTATAGTAATGATAATACATTGGACTTATATAGTGCTTTTCAAGGACCCATAAAAGAAAAAACAAAATAGGAGTCAAAACTAAACATGACTAAACAATACATGAATAAAGAGAGGGGTGGGCTCAAAGAAGGGAAAGAGTGTGATGTATTAGTGTATGGGGAGGGTTGGGATTTGGATACGAACCCGGTATGGGGTCGAGATTGGGGTTAGGATTCAAACCCGGTTTAGGGTAAGAGGTAGGGTAAGGGTTTGGTTAGGGTGCTGCTCAGTATGGTGAAGAGAGGAGTGTATTTTCTGGGGGGGGGATTAAGAGTATACGGTGCATTCGGAAAGTATTCAGACCCCTTCACTTTTTCCACATTTTGTTACGTTACAGCCTTATTCTAAAATGGATTAAATAAATCATTTTCCTTATCAGTCTACACACAATACCCCATAATGACAGAGAAAACTGTTTTTTAATAATTTTTTTGCAAATCTATATAGCACATTTATTGAAATAGGCTACAGCAAATAGGAATTGGCAAATTACTCACAATGTCACTTGTATGCGGCCCTGCTGTGCACTGCGAGACTCAGTCAAGTTCAAATCAAATTCTTCTTAGTCTATCTGTTGTTTACAAACAGTGGAATGCTTACTTACGGGCCATTCTCAACAATGCAGAGAGAAATATAGAAAATAATACACAATGAGTATTATTGTGGACGGGGCACCAGTACCGAGTTGATGTGTAAAGGCTCCAAGGTAATTGAGGTAGATATGTACATATAGGTAGGGGTAAAGTGACTAGGCAACAGGATAGATAATAAACAGTAGCAGCAGCGTATGTGATGAGTCAAAATAGTTAGTGCATAAAGGGTCAATGCAGATAGTCCAGGTAGCTATTTGGTTAGCTATTTAGTAGTCTTATGGCTTGGGGTACAAGCTTTTCAGGGTCCCGTTGGTTCCAGACTCGGTTCATCGGTACCGCCTGCAATGCTGTAAGTTCAAAATTTAGGCTAAACCATCGTCAGTCACATTACAGTGTTATTGTAATATCGGCCAACCCTACATGGTACCACTTTACTACCTGAGTAGGCTATGTAGCATGGTTTTGATATGCCCGCGTAGCTGAGCAGAGCACGCCATTTGTCAGTAATAGGCCTACATCAATTAGCCTAGGCCTAGTGCTTGAAAGTTTTTGTCAGACATTGTATTTATTTATAGATGAATCAATTAGCCTACATGGCTATCTAGCAACAACATCATATTTAGAGTAATCAACCTATCTAAAGAGTTCCCACTTCCTCAGGTGGTGAATAATAGGTATAGCCTAGGCCAATATGCACAAAGATGTCGGTAAATTCATCTCCGCAGAGCCAGAAATAAATTGGATAATTTTGGATCCTATTTAGACAGGTTGCACATCAAAATATCAATCTTGTTTTTCCTGGATATGTTAGATGGAATAGCTTACCTTTTGAGTCATAGGCTACCATCTCAGTTGTCTTACTTGGCACTGGAAAAAAAATGGTATGTTGTATTTATTGGTATCGAGCAAAATAGTTACATTTATTGCAATATGAATTTTTGTCCATATCTCCCAGCTCTAATACAATACTACTTTATTGTCCATATGTTACAGAGAACAATGGAAATGTGTAATCTCCGTTCTTAACACCCTCAGACAGCACACATCACACATACAGTTGAGACGAGCGCATGGTCAAGCTGCAGTCCAGCACCCCTAGATGGAGTGCATGTTGTGCGGTTAAGGGCCTTGCTCAAGGGCCCAACGATAGGGGAATGTCTTGAGGATGTGAACCCAGCAGCCATCCATTTGCCAGATCAATTCCACCCTTTTTCCAAGGCCCGACCTGGGAATCAAACCGGCCACCTTTCGGCTACAGGTCCAACCCCTTAGCCGCTTGGCTACTTACATGCTTAAACTGTAGGAGAAAGGTTAATTACACGTTTATACTGCAGGAGAACGTTTCAGTGTTGCTGTTCTTTTCTCTGTTACAGCGTCTGAATGAGGCCAGGCGAATGATGGACAAGCTCAGAGCCTGTATCGTGGCCAATTATTATGCCAACGCTGGTGTACCCAAGCTCCAAGAGGTAAGGTTGTTTTAAGTCTAATTTCTTATTTGTACCCACTTTGTATTCAACAACTATAAATCCTACAACTTAATCCACTCTCCTTTCCTACGTTTACCAGCAGGCATCCAAGAGCGACCCGGCGGTGCTGAACCACCCGGCCATCAAGCGTTTCCTGGAGTCACCCTCCCGCTCCTCCTCCCCTCTCAACCAGGGCTCGGACGCCCACTCCCTGGGGCCCTCGGAGTCTGAATCCCTGTCCCAGCAGGGTGAGGGGCCGGATAGGGACGGGGAGGGGGCCTGGAGAGAGGACAGGGGCAGGCAGGAGCGCAGGCCGGGCCGCAACACAGGGAAGGTGAGTGGACTCTAGAGTCTTAAGTGGCTTCCTCTCCCCGTCTCCTTTCCTTCATCTGTACTGATCTGAAAAACCTGGTCAGGTATAAGCAAATTGCTTTCACCCATTCTGTATTTTCAGACCTATGCAGATGAGGCAAAGGAGCTGAAGAGAGGGAGGCACTGTAGATTATTGAGACGCACCCTTGGGAAGGCAACCATACGATGACCCTCATGATTATTACTGCAGCGGTAAAAGGCTTCTGATACACCCTCTAACATTAATACTATGACTGTCTTCTTTGTTGTAGGACACGTTTGGCATCCCGTCGTCAGGTGTCCTGTCGTCAGACGGGGGGGAGCAGAGGGTGACCTACCACACTACAGGAGATGAGGCTTCCAGGCTCTACATAAAGAAGACCATCGTGGTGGGAAATGTCTCCAAGTACGTGAATGACATTATCAATGAGTTTTTCAGTTTTTTTACTCAGTAGAATCTGAGTGCTTTTCAAGGCAGTGGTCCCATTCTTTTTTTTGACACAGTGAACTTTCTAAATCATTTCACAATGTTTCTAGTCCTTTGTGACAGATACAGGAAGATATGAACAACAGCAGTGTGTTGCAAGCCCTTGTTATACAGTTGCAGGGATGCAAACTCATAACTTTTAGGCAATATTTGCCGTTTGGATGTCTAAGTAGGTCAACCACATGAATCGTGTAGATCCGTAAAAAAGTGCGCAGACCCAAGACTGTATCGCCCATTGACCAATCAGAGAGAGACGTGAACAGATCTTCTCCAGTGTGATCCCTAAATATAATGGTGTATCATTCTGATATCGACATTTATGACTGAGCACAGAATGCATCCCTACGCGTTCTACAAATACCAGTGTAGAGCGTGATGTCAGATATTTCATATCATAATGAGAGTTTCATCCAATATCACGTGAAATAGCTGTGAGCAGCCATCCCACATCCCCTAACCAGCCATTAGCCTACTTAGCTGCTTCTCTCCGTCCGTTCTTTCTGCGCATCTCCATCAGTTTTGAAATGTTATTTAGCCGTGATGGCACGCCGCCGTGTACAGACAGCAATGCGTTTTCTGTTGTTATATCTGTTTTATTATTGGAGCGGCTCGCAGCGCGAGGGAGGTGAATACGTATCTTTTAATTTAGCCTGTAAGAACAAGCAGGCCAGTCGGACTAGGCAGAATGCTACTGCCGTAGAGAAAAAACGGAGCACAGTGACAGCCATGATTGCACCTTTACATCACTGAAAACCGCAAGTTTCTAACCCAAACCACCGGAGTTACCTTCTCCCCTTTCTACCGCGAATTGGCGCACATTTTATATACTTTTATAAACCCTGTCGCTGGCCGTTTTAAACTACTTGAGGGTCGCACGTTTTTGGTTTGATAGCAAACAACCTTGTTTAGTCATGTTACCTGGCTAGCTAGCTAACAACATGGTACTAATTGGCTATGCACAAATTTGAATGGCACAAGAAAAACTGAAAAGGGATAAATAGCCAACTCAAGGAGATGCTTCAAAGGTAGGATGCATATGCCTTGTCAATGTAATTATAAGCTACATTTTTTTACAATATTTTTCTGTTGTTCCTTAAATTCTGTTTGGTGCTTAACATTTGGGAGCATTGTGTGGGAGAGGGAATGAGAGTGGTGTGTGTGTGTGAGAGAGAGAGAGGAAGAGGATGTGTGTGTGTGTGTGAGTTGTCTGAAGAGTAGGCTAACGATGGTTTCATATAGGCCTAGTGTGTTTTCTCCTTACTGCCACAATGAAATGCAGCTCATTATGCATTTATATTTCTCCTGCCCAATCACAGGTAGGCCTTTGGATATAAGCATTTTATACAGTAAAATGCAGTAAATTGTAAAGTAAAAAGTGTGAGGGACAGGGGCAAACCCTGTGGTATCACGATACTACTTGCTTGGCCTGGTATCACATTGTTTGTAAAATGTTGGTATTGTCACAACCCCACTCTGAAAATAGGCACATTTTCGTGCAGTTTACAGATTTTTCACGTGTGTCCATGCAGGAAAATAGTGTCACCTTTTTGGGCCCTCACCAGTTTGCATCCCTGCAGTTGAGTTTCTCAGTAGGCAGTCAGCACACCTTGTTTTTGTGACCTCCCACCACAGTGAGCAGTTGGGTAACTGGGTGCCTGTCATGCAAGCCCAGTCAGAACTACACTATACAGAACTCCTGATCACTGACATGTTTTCTCCCTGGATCACAAGCCTGTGTTTAGCGGTTAGAGGGAGACACTCTACTAGAACACAACAAGTAGGCTATGACGTGTGTCATAACGGTGACATGAAACAGTAATTGTTACTTATGTCCCTTGATTTAACAAAGTAGCTAGACTCCATATCTGTAAAAGCTTCATCATGTACTAGCATCTTACTTTACTCTATGAAATGTATTTCAAATGTTAGCTACTGTTTAGAAGTTTGGGGTCACTTAGAAATGTCCTTGTTTTTTAAAGAAAAGCACATTTCTTGTCAATTAAAATAACATCAAATTGATCAGAAATACAGTGTAGACATTGTTAATGTTGTAAATGACTATTGTAGCTGGAAACGGCAGATTTCTTTTATGGAATATCTACATAGGCGTACAGAGGCCCATTATCAGGAACCATCACTCCTGTTTTCCAATTGCACGTGGTGTTAGCTAATCCAAGTTTATCATTTTTAAAAGGCTAATTAGAAAACCCTTCTGCAATTATGTTAGCACAGCTGAAAACTGTTGTTCTGATTAAAGAAGCAATAAAACTGGCCTTCCTGCATACCTCTGTGTTTTCTCATTGTTTTTTATTCTCTACTTTTCTCTCTTTCTCTCGCTCTTTCTCCCCGTCCCCCAACTTATCTTTCCTTCTTCTTCCCCTTCTCCCTACCTTCCTTGCTTTTTCTTGATATCTTTGGTGGTCCTACAGTATGTGGCTCAGTTAGTAAGAGTGTGGCACTAGTAATGCCAGGGTCCTGGGGCCACATATTCCTACCTAAAAACGGCTGCTAAATGGCTGAAATATATTATCTCCCTCCTGTCTCCCAGGTATATCCCTCCTGATAAGCGGGAGGAGAATGACCAGTCAACCCATAAGTGGATGGTGTACGTCAGAGGCTCCAGAAGAGAGCCCAGCATCGATCACTTTGTCAAGAAAGTCTGGTTTTTCCTGCACCCCAGCTACAAGCCCAATGACCTGGTGGAAGTCAGGTATGTTTGTCTGTGCGCACGTGTCTGTACTTTGGAGGTAGTGCTCGTCTTGTTATTGAATAGATCACTGGGGTGTTGTTTTTAAATTCAGGCCTCATGCAACAGCAAACAGATTGAGACTCTCTGTGCAACATGTTTTGATCTGATGCGCTACGACAGGGATGGGTAACTTTGATGGGGTGGGGGCAACAAAAAAATCTGAACTCATCATGAGGGGCAGCAGTGGCATGTGGGTCTGTGTACCCACCTCCATACCCACACATGCAGTCAGAGCCGGCCCCAAAGCAAAAACATTTTGGGGGCCCCCCTCCACCTTGCGGGCCAAATATTTTAGCCCCCCCCCTGTCAGCGGAGTGAGTTAATTTCCTGCAATTATGCACATTTTGCCATGGGGTGTAGAGAATATTCTGCAGTTTTAAAGCAAATTTGCAGCAATTCTACACATTTTTCCATGGTGCGGAGAGAAGATTTAGTAATTTTATAACACATTTCCTGCAATTCTACACATGCTTCCCTGATACATGCCATGTTAATATGATATCTGAATGAGAGTGACTAACAAAATGTGCCCTGCATGCTCGGTTGGTCATTTGACCATGATTACTAGTTTAGATAGCTGGCTAGACTAATTTAGCAATCTAAAGAAAGGTTAGCTGACATGGGCTAATTGAGTGACTGTCAGTAACTGCTGATGCACAGCCAAATTTCAAAATTACACCTTGTGTATTCTAATGTTATACCTTTCAACAGTAAGTTGAGACCCCAAATTAGTTCCTTTTATTTATTATTAATTAGGGGAGCCATTTGCCCTACCCTGAGGTACGATGTAGTTTTGGCCGTATTTACACCATTTTCATTTTATAGGTCAACAAAAGTTTTCTGAACAACTTCTGTTTGGCCAGACAACGATGTAGGCATAGCTAGTGCAGATGTTGGCCTATCTACTGTTAGACCAGGGTTTTTTCTGTATTAAAAAGGGGCTAAGGTGGTGGGCTTGGCAGGGGTCGTGGTCAGCGAGGCTGAAGTTTAGAGAACATTTTCTCTAATTTCTCCATGGAGCTGTGAGAAATCTTTGCAGTTTAAAGCAAATTTCTTGCAATTCTACCTATTTTGCCATGCAGGTGAGAGAAAACGTTACAGTTTTAATGGAAGTTTCATGCAGTTCTACATATTCTGCCATGGAGCTGAGAGAACATGCTGTTTTAAAGCTAATTTCCGCCAATTCTATGCATTTTGCTATGGATAATCCTGTGTTCTTTTACTCAAACATAATAACAAAATATAGTGCTTTCGGAAAGTATTCTGACTCCTTGACTTTTTCCACACTTTGTAACTTGATTAAATTTTTTATTTTTTTTTGCTTTTACATAAAGATTCAGACCCTTTACTCAGTACTTTGTTGAAGAACCTTTGGTAGCGATTACAGCCTTGAGTCTTCTTGGGTATGACACTAGAAGCTTGACACACCTCTATTTGGGGAATTTCTCCCATTCTTCTCTGCAGATCTTCTCAAGCTCTGTCAGGTTGGATGGGGAGCGTCGCTGCACAGCTATTTTCAGATCTCTCCAGAGATGTTTGATCGGGTTCAAGTCCGGGCTCTGGCTGGGCCACTCAAGTACATTCAGAGACTTGTCCCGAAGCCACTCCTGCGTTATTTTGGTTGTGTGCTTAGGGTTGTTGTGCTGTTTGAAGGTGAACCTTTGCCCCATTCTGAGGTCCTGAGTGCTCTGGAGCAGGTTTTCATCATGGATTTTTTTTTTTTTTACCTTTATTTAACAAGGCAAGTCAGTTAAGAACAATTTCTTATTTTCAATGACGGCCTAGGAACAGTGGGTTAACTGCCTGTTCAGGGGCAGAATGACAGATTTGTACCTTGTCAGCTACAGGGATTTGAACTTGCAACCTTTCGGTTACTAGTCCAACGCTCTAACCACTAGGCTACCCTGCCGCCCCAAATGGATCTCTCTGTACTTTGCTCATTTCATCTTTCCCTCGATCCTGACTAGTTTTCCAGTCCCTGCCGCTGAAAAACATCCCCACAGCATGATGCTGCCACCACCATGCTTCACCGTAGGGATGGTGCCAGGTTTCCTCCAGATGTGATGCTTGGCATTCAGGCCAAAGAGTTTCATCAGACCAGAGATTCTTAATTCTCATGGTCTGAGAATCCTTTAGGTGGCTATTGGCAATCTCCAAACGGGCTGTCGTGCCTTTTACTGAGGAGTGGCTTCTTTCTGGCCACTCTAGCATAAAGGCCTGATTGGTGGAGTGCTGCAGAGATGGTTGTCTGGAAGGTTCTCCATTCTCCACAGAGGAACTCTGGAGCTTGGTCAGGGTCACCTCCCTGACCAAGACTCTTCTCCCCCGATTGCTCAGTTTGGCCATGCGGCCAGCTCTAGGAAGAGTCTTGGTGGTTACACACTTTTTCCATTTAAGAATGAATGAGGCCACTGTGTTCTTGGGGACCTCGACACAATCCTGTCTCGGATGCTCTACGGACAATTCCTTCAACCTCATGGCTAGGTTTTTGCTCTGACTTGCACGTTCAACTGTTGGACCTTATATAGACAGGTGTGTGCACCTTTCCAAATCATGTCCAATCAATTGATTTTATCACAGGTGGACTCCAATCAAGTTGTGCAAACATCTCAAGGATGATCAATGGAAACAGGATGCACCTGAGCTCAATTTCGAGTCTCATTGCAAAGGGTCTGAATACTTACGCTAATAAGGTATTTCCGTTATTATTTTCAATGCGTCTTATCTATACAATTTTGTAATATTTGTGAAATGCATATTGTTATGTTTGGTAGCACTTATTTATTTTTCCTTTGCCTCCAACTCCTTTCCATACGTGGAACGGATGTGGGTGGGGCTAGGTCTACATAGAGGTGCTGTTTTCAGAAAATTCACAAAAGCTCTGACGAAGGCCGTTAGGCCGACGCGTAAGCTTATTAAATATCAGTGATACTATCAAGAGCAGTGTGCGGTTTCCTTTTTTCCTTCATCCCGTTATTATTTTTATACATTTGCAAAAAATTCTATAAACCTGTTTTCTTTTTGTAATTTTGGGGGTATTGCGTGTAGATTAACGAGAAAATGTTTTATTTCATCCATTTTAGAATAAGGCTGTAGCGTAACAAAATGTTGAAAAAGTCAAGAGGTCTGAATACTTTCCGAATGCACTGTATATACTTCTAAATTCATTGTTTTTGATATTTTCAATTCTCCCTCACTGTCTAGCTTTTATTTTTATGATTTTTATTTCTCAAAGATTCAATAAAAGAAATATATAGGTTCATTGTCTTTTCTACATACTTTATCTTGTTTTAGATGTATAAGTTGACACTGGAAGGGTTTTTCCATCCCATTTTTTGGGGTTATTTTTTATTATTATTTTACAGTTTGGACTTAGGCAACCTGGAAAAAAAGGCTACGGCGGTATGCCCAAAGATGAGGCCATCAAAGGGATGCTGACCAAAAGGGGGATAGATCTGAAGTCTGTGGTCTCAGAGGCCAATGCCAGTTTCAATTACTTACTTCTGCACAACAATGTCAGATGGCTCAGCAAAGGCAGGGTTTTGGAACGCCTTTGGGCCATTCAGGTGGAAATCAAAGCTTTCTTATCAGAGCAAAAGATTGACAAGGCCACTCAGTTTCTGAGTTTTTGGAAGATGAGTAGAAGACATTTTGACAGACATTACACCACACCTTAATCAACTGAATGTTAAGCTGCAGGGACGAGACAACACAGAGTGTGATATGATAACAGCGGTCTGGGCTTTCCAGAATAAATTTGAGCTTTTTAAGGGAGAACTTGTCCACTTCCCCAATCTTTTGGTGCAAACGCTGGGAGACAAAGATGTTCCCAACCATGTTGATTTCATCCAGAAGCTGATGGATAACTTCAAGGCTCGCTTTGATGACTTCATTGTTGGAAGAGAACTGCTGCTGCTCACCCAGATGCCCTTCTTGGTCACAAATGTGACAAAGTTGTCAGAAGAAGCAAAACCGGTCTTTCTGATGGGTAGCTGATGCGTCACTGCAAATGGAGTTGATTGAGCTGCAAGAAATTGTCTCTTTAAAGGAGCAGGCTGGTGGTTGTGACCCTGTCACTTTCTGGGGAAAGATGGTGCCTGCAGCTGATGTCCCTGTTCTCAAGAAACTGGCACTATACATCTTGACCATGTTTGGCACCACATACAGTGGGGGAAAAAAGTATTTGATCCCCTGCTGATTTTGTACGTTTGCCCACTGACAAAGAAAAGATCAGTCTATAATTTTAATGGTAGGTTTATTTGAACAGTGAGAGACAGAATAACAACAAAAAAATCCAGAAAAACGCATGTCAGAAATGTTATAAATTGATTTGCATTTTAATGGGGGAAATAAGTATTTGAACCCCCCTCAATCAGAAAGATTTCTGGCTCCCAGGTGTCTTTTATACAGGTAACGAGCTGAGATTAGGAGCACACTCTTAAAGGGAGTGCTCCTAACCGCAGCTTGTTACATGTAAAAAAAGACACCTGTCCACAGAAGCAATCAATCAATCAGATTCCAAACTCTCCACCATGGCCAAGACCAAAGAGCTCTCCAAGGATGTCAGGGACAAGATTGTAGACCTACACAAGGCTGGAATGGACTACAAGACCATCGCCAAGCAGCTTGGTGAGAAGGTGACAACATTTGGTGCGATTATTCGCAAATGGAAGAAACACAAAAGAACTGTCAGTATCCCTCGGCCTGGGGCTCCATGCAAGATCTCACCTTGTGGAGTTGCAATGATCATGAGAACGGTGAGGAATCAGCCCAGAACTACACGGGAGGATCTTGTCAATGATCTCAAGGCAGCTGGGACCATAGTCACCAAGATAACAATTGGTAACACACTACGCCGTGAAGGACTGAAACCCTGCAGTGCCCGCAAGGTCCCCCTGCTCAAGAATACATATACAGGCCCGTCTGAAGTCTGCCAATTAACATCTGAATGACTCAGAGGACAACTGGTGAAAGTGTTGTGGTCAGATGAGACCAAAATTGAGCTCTTTGACATCAACTCAACTCGCCGTGTTTGGAGGAGGAATGCTGCCTATGACCCCAAGAACACCATCTCCACCGTCAAACATTGAGGTGGAAACATTATGCTTTGGGGGTGTTTTTCTGCTAAGGGGACAGGACAACTTCACCTCATCAAAGGGACGATGGACGGGGCCATGTACCGTCAAATCTTGGGTGAAAAGTTCCTTCCTTCAGCCAGGGCATTGAAAATGGGTCGTGGATGGGTATTCCAGCATGACAATGACCCAAAACACACGGCCAAGGCGACAAAGGAGTGGCTCAAGAAGAAGCACATTAAGGTCCTGGAGTGGCCTAGCTAGTCTCCAGACCTTAATCCCATTGAAAATCTGTGGAGGGAGCTGAAGGTTTGAGTTGCCAAACGTCAGCCTCGAAACCTTAATGACTTGGAGAAGATCTGCAAAGAGGAGTGGGACAAAATCCCTCCTGATATGTGTGCAAACCTGGTGGCCAACTACAAGAAGCGTCTGACTTCTGTGATTTGACTTCTGTACTAAGTCATGTTTTGCAGAGGTGTCAAATACTTATTTCCCTCATTAAAATGCAAATCATTTTATAACATTTTTGACATGCGTTTTTCTGGATTTTTTGTTGTTGTTATTCTGTCTATCACTGTTCAAATAACGTTACTATTGAAATTATAGACTGATAATGTACAAAATCAGCAGGGGATCAAATACTTTTTCCCCCCACTGTACAACTGTGAATTAACTTTATTAAAAACAAATATCGCACTGGGCTCACCAATGAACACCTGCACCATTTGTGCAGATTCAAAGCATTGGCAGGAGACCGAAAGTGTAATTTCTCTCATTAATGCAGGGCTAGGCCCAGAGTGACTTTAACATGAATATTGCATGGCCCACAGTGACGTTCTGTGCATTCAGATTATTTTTGTTGTTGTTAAACTCTCCTTTGTTCTCCAGAAAATATGTGACCGACTGGCTCAAATTGGTCTTATGTAGCAAAATTTGAAAGTGTTTTTTACATTGGACAAAGGTAGAGACTCAGAGCTACAAAATGGTGTATCATACACTGCAGTTGAGGAACAACGGGAAAGTAATTTTTCTTTGAAAGTTGATCAACTTGTAAACTTACTTTTGTGAAAAGGGCCTTTGAATGTTTTGGCACTACTAGTAGAGAGCCCTTCTTTGTCTACACCCATTCAATATCATTCACACCCTCTTAAGCTTTAGCCCCACCCATCTCTTTAAAGGTTGATCCGAATGTACTTACAGCGGTCAAGCACCCAAGCTAACTTACTAGCTACTTCCAGACATCTAAGTGAGAGAGAACAGCTCACTGAACATTACTCGCCCTAGCAGAGGTGGTTATGCTGTTATGTTATCCAGAGTGTTGGTGACTGCAACTGTGCTGTCAGATTGTCCGTCGTAAATTCAGAGCTTTTCGCGTTCAGAGCGCTCACCGGATGCTCTGGCCGATGTGTAGGGTTGATCCGAATGTTCTGACCTCACAACGGCAGTCAAGCACCCAAGCTAACTGGTTAACATTGGCTAGCTACTTCCAGACACATAATGAGACAACACCCCACTCTGACCATTTTACTCTCCCTAGCAGAGCTGGTTAGGCTGTTTGGTGACTAACTGTGCTGCTGGCAACAATTGAATTAAGTTTTTTTGCCAACGTTTACTCTAGCTAGCTATACTATCTTAACCGTATACGTCATTCATGGTTGGACGCGTCTCCTGACGGATGCCATGGTTGTCCGTTTGAAGATGTAATCCGGAGACTGGTGTTTTCGCCATCTCCTTAGCTATCATAATCGAATTCCACTTTTTTCAAAAGTCAGTCCTCCAGAAAGTGGAGAGCAACGCTTATGAAGTTTTAATACACGATACATTTAAAAACAATAGCCACGTTAGACAGGATTACCTAGACATACTGACCAGCTCAAATAGACAGAAGCTTGTTATATTGCAGACCATTATCTCAGCCAATCATGGCTAGCGGCAAGGTTGTTGGCTTCATCTTTGGCTAGACCAACTAGGCTCATAATTTAACCATTTTATTCGTATTTACAGATGGCATTTCATATAAAAACATGTTTGCTATGACGTAGACGAATATGTTTGTTACTACGCTGTACGACAGTGCCGATAAAAGACGATATCCATCCGGACCTTTGCAACCTAGGAAATGTTTGTCTCTGGACCTTCTCAAATAGTAGTTATAGAAGGCCTAGCCAACATATAAAGACCTATTTGTTAACCAGAAAAGAAAGGATAATCATATTTCTGGGCTCTAGGTCTGGTTGTCCGTTCGGGTCCTGGTCCAGCTTTTTGGACCCGAGAAGAACCGTGTGTACACCTTGATAAAGGCGTCAGCAAGCTTCAGCTCGGCTAGGCGAACCAAACGAGTGTGCTCGCTACTCCCCTAAAAAACTTTAGCTTGAAAACTGAAAAAGCCACTAGTGCTGTTTGTCCATTTTGAAACGCTGTAGCCAAATAGTCCTCTAAATAGTCAGAATGAATCTACGTTAACTCAAGAAATCTGCTTTTCATTTTGACGTTTTTGCTTTGGAGATCTTAGTCCCATGATTTTACATCTAACTAAGATGTTTGGTGCTGTATTTCTCAATGAAAAAATGTGCATGAAAACGACTCGTCTCTCGTTTAATGACAACAAAGACTTTACTAAAGAATCCCTACTGTTGACCAATCACCGACAAAGGGGCGTCGACTTCGGCTTCCGACTTTGGCTTGCCTCAAGACATTTATTTGTGCCCGAACAGTCGAAAAACCCTTGCCGAAGTCCAAAACAAACAAAAACGGCACAAAATGTCTTCATAATACTGTATATGCACAAACTCTTCCGAACTGTTCTGCTGGGAATGTCTTAACACTCCCATCGTAGTAATCAAACTGAAATGCCTTGGAGTAATAGTGCCCCATGTGACATGAGACAATGCAGATAAACCTTCCAGCCAGCCAACAGGCGTTAGGTCAAGTTGCCCCTAGACACTGCTCTAAGACCAGCTTGCCCTTTGGGATTTGTGGTGGGAAAGCTGATCCTAAACCTGTGCCTAAGGGCAACTTCTGCAAAGAGCCCCCTGACGCATCTGAAACATATACTTTAATTCCTATGATTTGTGTGAGCAGTATGAGTCAGAAATGGAGTCAACAGTACACATGAGTCATGACTAACCGTGCTGACACACTCTTTACCTACAAACAGTGTAATCACTCAGAAAACTAATATCTAATACCTCAGAATAGTTCAGGCCCCGGATTACTTAGAGCCCTTGTCACGGCATGCAGGTTGATCCTGCTTTACATCCCCATTCCGAATCAAAGTATCAGTCAGTGTTTAAAAAAAAATCCTCAGCCCTCTGGCTGTTTTTAGCTGACGAGACACAATGGTTTTCAGTAACCCCGATAGATGCATCCTGACTGACTGAGCAGAGGATTCAAACTTACTGAACCCCACAGAGATGTAGCTCAAGCTCTTTGCTGATTCTAACACATCCAAGGTCTTCAAGTGTGGGAATAACACAAGCGGACACACTGTCAGCTCAGGCTCTGGGCCACAAGGATGAGAACCGCAGGCTTCAAAGAGAGAGGAGATGAGAGAGAAAGCCTCCCGCTCATTGAATTTGGGGTAGAATGTCTACAAAGAACAATGACTCAAAAGTATAGGGGGTGATGGGATACCTTCTCTGTCTGGCTGTATTTAATACTTAAAGGGGTAGTTATGATGTTGTTTTCATGGATGATGTTTATTCTCAACCATGGTGTGTCTGTGTGTGTGTGTCATAAAGTATTCAAAATGTGTGTGTCCCTGATCTAAGTGTGTGTGTTTTCATGACTCTAATTGTGTCTGTTGTTAGTGAGCCTCCGTTCCACCTGACACGTCGTGGCTGGGGGGAGTTCCCTGTCCGCATCCAGATCCACTTCAAAGACCCCCGCAACAAACGCATAGACATCATACATCACCTCAAGGTCCGATTGTAGATTCATTACATCTTTATTTGCACTGGAAACGCATGTTTCGTTCACAGAGGAGCACTTCGGTCTCTCTGCATCACTCTGCCTTCCATTCTCTGTCTCTCTCTGTCTTCCTCAAAAGAGGACTCTTGGATGCCAATTAAGTGTAGTGGTTCTTTAAAGTTGTATAAGTCTAGCTACTTGAGAATGTTCTAAAGGTTCCTCACAGGCCTTTTGATTTCATAAGTGAGATTCACTGATATGGTTTCTTTCTTCTTTTTTTACACAGTTTTGAATGTTTTTTTGTTACTCAGTCATTCTCTTCTTCTATATAAAAGTGCATAATAAATCCTACTGTCTCTCCCGTTCTCCCTATAGCTCGACAGAACTTACACAGGCCTGCAGACACTGGGGGCAGAAACAGTAAGTCTGTTATTCATTTACTGTGTTCAAACTTCTCTATCAAGTCTACTAGCGAGACACATGTCTTACATTTCATGGGACCATAGCCCCAGCACTGATCTCAAACTTGACTCGTTGTGTTGAATACACCGGGTTGTTTTTTTTACCACTGTGAACTTTGAACTTACTTTCCTCTCAGGTGGTGGATGTCGAGCTCCACAGGAACTCCCTAGGGGACGACTATGTGCTCTCTTCCTCCTCCCATGCCCACCACCACCAGCGTGCAGCCAGCCCCTCGTCCCCATCCTTCCTGCCCCAAACCCCGGGCCCTCTCTCTGGCCGCTGCAGCTCTCCACTCCCCCTCTCACAGGACAACCACCCCACCATCGCAGAGAAAGGTGAGATACATGGGAGGTTATATACATTCAAGTCTCCTTTTTACTCACCTGTTCTATCAGCTAGGGATGTGAATGAGACTTTTAACTCTAGTCTACACCAGGTCTCTCCCCCCCCCCCCCCCCCCCCCCCGGGTGCACGTTTTGGTTTTTGCCCTAGCACTACACAACTGATTCAAATAACCAACTCATCGTCATACTCTGATTATTTGAATCAGCTGTGTAGTGCTAGGGCAAAAACCAAAACGTGCACCCGGGGGGGGGGGTGCACGTTTTGGTTTTTGCCCTAGCACTACACAGCTGATTCAAATAATCAGAGTATGACGATGAGTTGGTTATTTGAATCAGCTGTGTAGTGCTAGGGCAAAAACCAAAACGTGCACCCAGGGGGGACCCTAGGACTGTGTTTGGGAAACCCTGGTCTACACCATAGAAGATCCAAACACACTGAACTGCAGAACATGTAGCTGTAACTGTTTCCATTGGAATTATGTCAATTTCTCCTTTTCAGTGAATCACGACCTGTCCAAGTGTGCCATGATTTTCTATAATTTCTCTTTTTTGTTTCTTTAAATCCTTCCCTCCGCAGGCCTATAGTGAATTATTGATGGTACTGGACTGGGAAATCATCTGTCTCTCTCACTCTCTCTCTCTCTGCCAGGATCAGGATAATTATAATGAAGATTATGCCTAGAGTGGATTTTAATGGTTATCATCCTCCTTCTCACTCCTCTCTCTCCCTTTCTTTCTCTTTATTATCTTCCCCTTCTGTCCAGGTCTGCCCGTCAAAGCAGAGACTGGAAGGTCTGGGGTGTACAGCGCGCCCCCCTCGGCTTCGGAACGCACCCCATCCCGTCCTAAAGTCACAGAGAAGATCACACTGGGTTCCCATGGCAACTCAGCCTTCCAGCCAATCACGGCCAGCTGTAAGATCGTCCCTCAGGGACAGGTGCCCAGCCCCTCCGAGTCCCCCGGGAAATCCTTTCAGCCAATCACCATGAGCTGTAAGATTGTGTCAGGTAACTATCTCCCAATGGGATCTGGCCGTATTGGAGTGGGGGGAGGGAAGGGGTTGTGAGTTGATTAAAATAATTCAATGGTGTTATTTAGATTTTTGTTTTCATAGTCAGTCAGACCCACTCTTAGTGTCAGTGGAGACATTTGTTTGATTTGTTTCATTATTCCCCCCAAAATTAAGAAACTATAGGCCAATCTCAGTTTAAAAACAGTCTTTTAAGATTGAAAAGGTTTTGAATTTCAAATGTGAGGCACAAGCGCCTTAAGGAAATCTTTAGATCGATTTTTGTTCATGGGCTTTTTTTTAAGATACAGAGCTTTAGAAAAATGCATGTTTTAAAATGAATATTTTTATAATGAGCATGTTGTTTGTGATTTTGTTTTGATCCCAAAGGTTCACCCATCTCCACACCCAGCCACTCGCCCCTCCCCCGTACCCACACCTCCACCCCAGTACACACCAAACAGGGCTCCTCCGTACTCAACAACCCTTACATCATTGTTGACAAGCCCGGCCAGGTCATCGGCATGGCAGCAAACTCCACGGGTACGCTACTGCTCCACTCGACAGCTCCACTCTTGCCCCTAGATTCTAGACACTGATCTCACTGATCTTCCCTAATGATTTGGGTTAGGTTTTTGGATTATCTCCTGCAGCACAATGTGAGGATGTACTGTAGACTGTGCCTCCCACACAGCACATGATAATGGTGTTGTAGGCTCTCCTCGGCCACTGTAGGGCCAACGTTCCCCTCCCACACACCACCATTGCAAACATCCCAAGGCTGAATCTAGTGCACTCTTACTTCTCTCCTCTGATACTGATAAACCTCCACAGTTGACTATATTCTCTAACGTTCCTAAACCCTTTCAGTTGTCTCAAATCAAATGTATTTATATAGCCCTTCTTACATCAGCTGATATATCAACGTGCTGTACAGAAACCCAGCCTAAAACCCCAAACAGCAAGCAATGCAGGTGTAGAAGCACGGTGGCTGGGAAAAACTCCCTAGAAAGGCCAAAACCTAGGAAGAAACCTAGAGAGGAACCAGGCTATGAGGGGTGGCCAGTCCTCTTCTGGCTGTGCCGGGTGGAGATTATAACAGAACATGGCCAAGATGTTCAAATGTTCATAAATGACCAGCATGGTCAAATAATAGTAATCACAGTGAACAGGTCAGGGTTCCATAGCCTCAGGCAGAACATTTGAAACTGGAGCAGAAGCACGGCCAGGTGGACTGGGGACAACAAGGAGTCATCATGCCAGGTAGTCCTGAGGCATGGTCCTAGGGCTCAGGTCCACCGAAAGAGAGAATTAGAGAGAGCATACTTAAATTCACACAGGACACTGGATAAGACAGGAGAAATACTCCAGATATAACATACTGACCCTAGCCCCCGACACAAACTACTGCAGCATAAATACTGGAGGCTGAGACAGGAGGGGTCAGGAAACACTATGGCTCCATCCGATGATACCCCCAGACAGGGCCAAACAGGCAGGATATAACCCCACCCACTTTGCCAAAGCACAGTCCCCACACCACTAGAGGGATATCTTCAACCACCAACTTACCATCCTGAGACAAGGCCGAGTATAGCCCACAAAGATCTCCGCCACGGCACAACCCAAGGGGGGGCGCCAACCCAGACAGGAAGACCACGTCAGTGACTCAACCCACTCAAGTGACGCACCCCTCCTAGGGACGTCATGGAAGAGCACCAGTAAGCCAGTGACTCAGCCCCTGTAATAGGGTTAGAGGCAGAGAATCCCAGTGGAGAGAGGGGAACCAGCCAGGCAGAGACAGCAAGGGCGGTTCGTTGCTCCGGTGCCTTTCCGTTCACCTTCACACACCTGGGCCAGACTACACTCAATCATAGGACCTACTGAAGAGATGAGTCTTCAATAAAGACTTAAAGGTTGAGACCCAGTCTGCGTCTCTCACATGGGTAGGCAGACCATTCCATAAAAGTGGAGCTCTGTAGGAGAAAGTCCTGCCTCCAGCTGTTTGCTTAGAAATTCTAGGGACAATTAGGAGGCCTGTGTCTTGTGACCATAGCGTACGTGTAGGTATGTACGGCAGGACCAAATCGGAAAGATAGGTAGGCGCAAGCCCATGTAATGCTTTGTAGGTTAGCAGTAAAACCTTGAAATCAGCCCTTGCCTTAACAGGAAGCCAGTGTAGGGAGGCTAGCACTGGAGTAACATGATCAAATGTTTTGGTTCTAGTCAGGATTCTAGCAGCCGTATTTAGCATTAACTTAAGTTTATTTAGTGCTTTATCCGGGTAGCCGGAAAGTAGAGCATTGCAGTAGTCTATCCTAGAAGTAACAAAAGCATGGATGAATTTTTCTGCATCATTTTTGGAATGTTACGTGAATGGAAAAAAGCTGTCCTTGAAACAGTCTTGATATGTTCGTCAAAAGAGAGATCAGGGTCTAGAGTAACGCCGAGGTCCTTCAGTTTTATTTGAGACGACTGTACAACCATCAAGATTAATTGTCAGATTCAACAGAAGATCTCTTTGTTTCTTGGGACCTAGAACAAGCATCTCTGTTTTGTCCGAGTTTAAAAGTAGAACGTTTGCAGCCATCCACTTCCTTATGTCTGAAACACCGGCTTCCAGCGAGGGCAATTTTGGGGCTTCACCATTTTTCATTGAAATGTACAGCTGTGTGCCATCCGCATAGCAGTGAAAGTTAACATTATGTTTTCAAATGACATCCATCCCCAAGAGATAAAATATATAGTGAAAACAATAGTGGTCCTAAAACGGAACCTTGAGGAACACCGAAATGTACAGTTGATTTGTCAGAGGACAAACCATTCACAGAGACAAACTGATATCTTTCCGACAGATAAGATCTAAACTAGGCCAGAACTTGTCCGTGTAGACCAATTTGGGTTTCCAATCTCTCCAAAAGAATGTGGTGATCGATGGTATCAAAAGCAGCACTAAGGACATTGTTTGTCTTCAGGAAGGCAGTGAGTTGCTGCACAACAGCTTTTTCTAAAACTTTTGAGAGGATTGGGTGATTCGATATAGTCCGATAGTTTATGTTTTCTGGGTCAAGGTTTGGCTTTTTCAAGAGAGGCTTTATTACTGCCACTTTTAGTGAGTTTGGTACACATCCGGTGGATAGAGAGCAATTTATTATGTTCAACAAAGGAGGGCCAAGCACAGGAATCAGCTCTTTCAGTAGTTTAGTTGGAATAGGGTCCAGTATGCAGCTTGAAGTTTTAGAGGCCATGATTATTTTCACCATTGTGTCAAGAGATATAGTACTAAAACACTTGAGTGTCTCCCTTGATCCTAGGTCCTGGCAGAGTTGTGCAGACTCAGGACAACTGAGCTTGAGAGGAATACGCAGATTTAAAGAGGAGTCCCTAATTTGCTTTCTAATGATCATGATCTTTTCCTCAAAGAAGTTCATGAATTTATTACTGCTCAAGTGAAAGCCATCCTCTCTTGGGGAATGCTGCTTTTTAGTTAGCTTTGCGACAGTATCAAAAAGACATTTCGGATTGTTCTTATTTTCCTCAATTAAGTTGGAAAAATAGGATGATCGAGCAGCAGTGAGAGCTCTTCGATACTGCACGGTACTGTCTTTCCAAGTTAGTCGGAAGACTTCCAGTTTGGTGTGGCGCCATTTCCGTTCCATTTTTCTGGAAGCTTGCTTCAGAGCTCGGGTATTTTCTGTATACCAGGGAGCTAGTTTCTTATGACAAATGTTTTTAGTTTTTAGGGGTGCAACTGCATCTAGGGTATTGTGCAAGGTTAAATTGAGTTCCTCAGTTAGGTGGTTAACTGATTTTTGTCCTCTGACGTCCTTGGGTAGGCAGAGGGAGTCTGGAAGGGCATCAAGGAATCTTTGGGTTGTCTGAGAATTTATAGCACAACTTTTGATGCTCCTTGGTTAGGGTCTGAGCAGATTATTTGTTGCGATTGCAAATGTAATAAAATGGTGGTCTGATAGTCCAGGATTATGAGGAAAAACATTAAGATCAACAACATTTATTCCATGGGACAAAACTAGGTCCAGAGTATGACTGTGGCAGTGAGTAGGTCCGGAGACATGTTGGACAAAACCCACTGAGTCGATGATGGCTCCGAAAGCCTTTTGGAGTGGGTCTGTGGACTTTTCCATGTGAATATTAAAGTCACCAAAAATTAGAATATTATCTGCTATGACTACAAGGTCCGATAGGAATTCAGGGAACTCAGTGAGGAATGCTGTATATGGCCCAGGAGGCCTGTAAACAGTAGCTATAAAAAGTGATTGAGTAGGCTGCATAGATTTCATGACTAGAAGCTCAAAAGACGAAAACATCAGTTTTTTTTTTTGTAAATTTGCTATCGTAAATGTTAGCAACACCTCCGCCTTTGCGGGATGTGCAGGGGATATGGTCACTAGTGTAACCAGGAGGTGAGGCCTCATTTAACACAGTAAATTCATCAGGCTTAAGCCATGTTTCAGTCAGGCCAATCACATCAAGATTAGTGATTATTTCATTGACTATAACTGCCTTGGAAGTGAGGGATCTAACATTAAGTAGCCCTATTTTGAGATGTGAGGTATCACGATCTCTTTCAATAATGACAGGAATGGAGGAGGTCTTTATTCTAGTGAGATTGCTTAGGTGAACATCGCCATGTTTAGTTTTGCCCAACCTAGGTCGCGGCACAGACACGGTCTCAATGGGGATAGCTGAGCTGACTTCACTGACTGTGCTAGTGGCAGACTCCACTAAGCTGGCAGGCTGGCTAACAACCTGCTGCCTGGCCTGCAACCTATTTCATTGTGGAGCTAGGGGAGTTAGAGCCCTGTCTATGTTCGTAGATAAGATGAGAGCACCCCTTCAGCTAGGATGGAATCCGTCACTCCTCAGCAGGCCAGGCTTGGTCCTGTTTGTGGGTGAGTCCCAGAAAGAGGGCCAATTATCTACAAATTCTATCTTTTGGGATGGGCAGGAAATAGTTTTCAACCAGCCATTGAGTTGTGAGACTGCTGTAGAGATCATCACTCCCCCTAACTGGCTGGGGGCCAGAGACAATTACTCGATGCCGACACATCTTTCTAGCTGATTTACACGCTGAAGCTATGTTGCGCATGGTGACCTTTGACTGTTTCATCCTAACATCGTTGGTGCCGATGTGGATAACAATATCTCTATACTCTCTACACTCGCCAGTTTTAGCTTTAGCCAGCACCATCTTCAGATTACCAGGGGGCAGGGCTACCGACGTTAAGGCTAAACAGTGTACGATCGCTGTATGATTCGTTTTAAGTCTAATACTGCGGGCAATGGAGTCGCTAATGACTAGGGTTTTCAATTTGTCAGAGCTAATGGTGGGAGGCTTCAGCGTCTCAGACCCCGTAACGGGAGGAGTAGAGACCAGAGAAGGCTCGGCCTCTGACTCCGACCCGCTGCTTAATGGGGAGAACCGGTTGAAAGTTTCTGTCGGCTGAATGAGCATCACCGGTTGAGCATTCCTACAGCATTTCCCTCCAGAAGCCATGAGAAAGTTGTCCGGCTGCGTGGACCGTGCGAGGGGATTTATACTACTATCTGTACTTACTGGTGGCACAGACGCTGTTTCATCCTTTCCTACACTGAAATTACCATTACCTAACGATTGCGTCTAAGGCTAGGCTGGCAGCACAGCTATTCTCACCATAAGGCAATCGTTCTCCTGTATATTATGAGTACAGCGACTGCAATTGGAAGGCATCATGTTAATGTTACTACTTAGCTTCGGCTGTTGGAGGTCCTGACGAACCATGTCCCGATAAAGCGTCCGGAGTGAAAAAGTTGAATGAAAAAAACTTGAGGGATAACTAAAAATATAAACAGTAATTAAAAAGTAAAAATGTGCAGTTTTACAGCAAATGTTCTGCAATTCTACACATTTTGCCATAGGTGGAGAGAAATGTTTGCTGTTTTTAATATGGTGTCTGAGTAAGAGTGACTAACAAAATCAATGGGCGTCCCCCGGTCTGTTTAGACTAACTTACCAATTTAAAGAAAAGTTAACTGACATGGGCTGTTTGAGTGACTGACATAACAAGAGCAAAACTGCTGATGCACAACCAACGTTCGAAATTGCACTATATATATATATATATACAGTACCAGTCAAATGTTTGAGCACACTTACTCATTCAAGGGTTTTTCTTTATTTTTACGATTTTCTACGTTGTAGAATAATAGTGAAGACATCAAAACTATGAAATAACACACATGGAATCATGTAGTAACCAAAAAAAGTGTTAAACAAATCAAAATATATTTTATAAACTCAGCAAAAAAGAAACGTCCCTTTTTTAGGACCCTGTCTTTCAAGATAATTCGTAAAAATCCAAATAACTTCACAGCTCTTCATTGTAAAGGGTTTAAACACTGTTTCCCATGCTTGGTTCAATGAACCATAAACAATTAATGAACATGGAACGGTCGTTAAGACACTAACAGCTTACAGACGGTAGGCAATTAAGGTCACAGTTATGAAAATTTACGACACTAAAGAGGCCTTTTTACTGACTCCAAAAGAAAGATGCCCAGGGTCCCTGCTCATCTGCGTGAACGTGCCTTAGGCATGATGCATGAGGACTGCAGATGTGGCCTGGGCCAGGGCAATAAATTGCAATGTCTGTACTGAGACGCTTAAGACAGGGAGACAGGACGGACAGCTGATCGTCCTCGCAGTGGCAGACTATGTGTAACAACACTTGCACAGGATCGGTACAGCCGAACATCACATCACAGGATGGCAACAATAACTGCCCGAGTTATACCAGGAACACGCAATCCCTCCATCAGTGCTCAGACTGTCTGCAATAGGCTGAGAGAGACTGGACTGAGGGCTTGTAGGCCTGTTGTAAGGCAGGTCCTCACCAGACATCACCGGCAACAATGTCGCCTATGGGCTCAAACCCACCATCGCTGGACCAGACAGGACTGGCAAAAAGTGCTCTTCACCGACGAGTCGCGGTTTTGTCTCACCAGGGGTGATGGTCAGATTCGCATTTATCGTCCAAGGAATGAGCGTTACACCGAGGCCTGGAGGTGGAGGGTCCGTCATGGTCTGGGGCGGTGTGTCACAGCATCATCGGACTGAGCTTGTTGTCATTGCAGGCAATCTCAACGCTGTGTGTTACAGAGAAGACATCCTCCTCCCTCATGTGGTACCCTTCCTACAGGCTCATCCTGACATGACCCTCCAGCATGACAATGCCACCAGCCATACTGCTCGCTCTGTGCGTGATTTCCTGCAAGACAGGAATGTCAGTGTTTTGCCATGGCCAGCGAAGAGCCCAGATCTCAATCCCATTGAGCACGTCTGGGACCTGTTGGATCGGAGGGTGAGGGCTAAGGCCGTTCCCCCTAGAAATGTCCGGGAAGTTGCAGGTGCCTTGGTGGAAGAGTGGGGTAACATCTCACAGCAAGAACTGGCAAATCTGGTCCATGAGGAGGAGATGCACTGCAGTACTTAATGCAGCTGATGGCCACACCAGATACAGACTGTTACTTTTGATTTTGACCCCCCCCTTTGTTCAGGGACACATTATTCCATTTCTGTTAGTCACGTCTGTGAAACTAGTTCAGTTTATGTCTCAGTTGTTGAATCTTATGTTCATACAAATATTTACACATGTTAAGTTTGCTGAAAATAAACGCAGTTGACAGTGAGAGGACGTTTATTTTTTTGCTGAGTTCATTTAAGAATCTTCAAAGTAGCCACCCTTTGCCTTGATGACAGCTTTGCACACTTTTGGCATTCTCTCAACCAGCTTTATGAGAAATGCTTTTCCAAGAGTCTTGAAGGAGTTCTCACTTATGCTGAGCACTTGTTGACTGATTGTCCTTCACTCTGCGGTCCAGCTCATCCCAAACCATCTCAATTGGGGCCAGGTCATCTAATGGATGGTGTATCGCTGCAGAATGATGTGGTAGTCATGCTAGTTAAGTGTGCCTTGAATTCTAAATAAATCACAGACAGTGTCACCAGCAAAGAACCCCTACACCATCACACCTCTTTCTCCATGCTTCACGGTGGGAACGACATATGCGGAGATCATCCATTCACCTACTCTGTGTCTCACAAGGACAGCAGTTGGATCCAAAAATCTTAAATTTGGACTCATCAGACTGAAGAACAGATTTCCACCGGTCTAATGTCCATTGCTCGTGTTTCTTGGCCCAAGCAAGTCTCTTCTTATTATTGGTGTCTTTTACTAGTAGTTTCTTAGCAGCGATTTGACTATGATTCAGTTTCCTCTGAACAGTTGAGGTTGAGATGTGTCTGTTACTTGAACTCTGAAGCATTTATTTGGGCTGCAATTTCTGAGGCTGGTAACTCTAATGAACTTATCGTCTGCACCAGAGGTAACTCTGGGTCTTCCTTTCCTGTGGCGGTCCTCATGAGAGCCAGTTTCATCATAGCGGGTTTTGCGACTGCACTTGAAGAAACTTTCAAAGTTCTTGTAATTTTCCCCATTGACTGACCTTCATGTGTTAAAGTAATGATGGACTGTCATTTCTCCTTGCCTATTTGAGCTGTTCTTGCCATAATATGGACTTGGTATTTTACCAAATAAGGCTATCTTCTGTATACCACCCCTACCTTGTCACAACACAACTTATTGGCTCAAACGCATTAAGGAAAGAAATTCCACATATTTACTTTTAACAAGGCACACCTGTTTACTGAAATGCATTCCAGGTAACTATCTCATGAAGCTGGTTGAGAGAATGCCAAGAGTGTGCAACGCTGTCATCAAGGCAAAGGGTGGCTCACCTTGGTTTTATCAGACCAGAGAATCTTCTTTCTTGGTCAGAGTCCTTTAGACCTCTTGGCAAACTCCAAGCAGGCTGTCATGCCTTTTACTGATGAGTTGCTTCCCTCTGGCCACTCTACCATAAAGGCCTGATTGGTGGAGTGCTGCAGAGATGTTTGTCCTTCTGGAAGGTTCTCCCATCTCCACAAAGGAACTCTGGAGCTCTGTCAGAGTGACCATCGGGTTCTTGGTCATCTCCCTGACCAAGGCCCTTCTCCCCTGATTGTTCAGTTTGGCTGGGCGGCAAGCTCTAGGAAGAGTCTTTGTGGTTCCAAACTCCTTCCATTTAAGAATGATAGAGGCCACTGTGTTCTTGGGGACTTTCAATGCTGCAGAATTGTTTAGGTACCCTTCCCCAGATCTGTGCCTCGACACAATCCTGGCTCGGAGCTCCAATGACAATTCCTTCAACCTCATGGCTTGGTTTTTGCTCTGACTCTGTGGGACCTTATATAGACAGGTGTGTGCCTTTTGCAAATCATGTCCAATCAATTGAATTTACCACAGGTGGACTCCAATCAAGTTGTAGAACCATCTCAAGGATGATAAGTGGAAACAGGATGCACCTGAGCTCAATTTCGAGTCTCAAAATGGTCTGAATACTTATGTAAATATGTTTTTCCTGTTTTTTTATTGTTTTTTAATTATCAAAGAAATCTAAAAACCTGTTTTTGCTTTGTCATTATGTGGTATTGTGTGTAGGTTGATGAGGAAAAAAATATATTTAATCAATTTTAGAATGAGGCTGTAACATAACAAAATGTGTAAAAAGTAATGCTTTCCGAACGCATTGTATATGTTTTTGTAATTTGATCCGGGGCCTACATTATTTTGTGCACAGGGCCGCCAGTTGCCCATCCCTGGTGTATACTGACTAGGCTACGCTTCATTGTAAATTCAATTTCAGAATGTGTGTGTTGGCATTTGGCCGTTCAATGTATCAGTGTCAGTCTCAAGTGGAGCACAGTGAAATCACATTCTCCCACTGCTGTACTTCAGCGCTTTGTAGCTCTAATTCACATTCCAGTCATGTGCTCTGCTCTCCCACACAGCCTCTCCCATATCCCATACATCCACCAACGCTTAGTTTCAACTGATCCAGGGCGGGCGGAGGGGTTTAAAGTGTTCCATGTTATTTCAAGCTGATGTTGGAGTTTGAGCTGATTCACTTAGTTTTCCTTAGTTTCTCTTTTTCTCTCAATAGCTTAGTTTTAGTGCTGTAACCCACCTAAATCTTTTGAATTCAATATCCTTGTGAAACAGACAGATGCCATTACCAGGACCCAGTCTCAGGCAGTGACCAAAATATATTTTGATAATTGATTGATGGTCTCTGTCTTACAGGAAGTCCCACAGCCAAGCAGTCGGTTACGGCCCAGGGGACTCGCTCTCCGGCCCCCAAGGTTCACACAGGCAGCTTCCTGTCCTCAGGGGTCAAGGTGAGTTACACAGAGCTGACATAGAGATCGCTCAAATGTCAATGGCCGTGTCACCACGGTAAAATATTCAGGAAAACCTTTTAATGGCCAGGTCCCAATTTCCCAAAAGCATCTTATGGCTAAGTTCATTGTTAGAACCTTCATAGGAGCATTGTTAAATCTCAGAACTGTTTCCCAAAACCATTGTTATTAACTTTGCACTTGAAAACGCACGTAATCTAACACCTGCCTCAGACAACTCGTAAAACAGCTAAGTGCATCATTAGATGCTTATTTGTGCTTCACATTATACACAGATAAACATAGATTTACACTAGCTGTGTTCGAATACTCATACTAACCGTGCAATTTGTGACGTGAATTGAGTATATAGTATGCTTATTGGTCATAGTATGGATATAGTTAGTATGCCAAAAGTTCGCCAAAGTATGAAGTATACACGCAGAGGACACTATTTCCGTACTTTAGGGCCCATATGCAGCTCTTAAGGAAATGGCCATGGCTTCACATCGTTTTCAGATTTGACGAAAATGGCGGAAAATATGCAGCCAAAGTACAACAAGAGCGGATACAGATTTATTGCTTTAACTAATTATGACAAATGTTGAGCAATGTAATAAAGTAATGACTTTTCAAATGAGTTACCTTACACGTTATGTTGGCTGACAATGTCTTAGCTACGCCATCCTTACAAACCGCATAGCATTACAGCAGTATGTACCGGTATGTTAGCTAGCTACCTAACGTTAGTTGCCTACTTATATATCAAACTTGCCAGTATATTAACTATAGGCTATCTAACGAACGACCCAGCGTTTATTGACTTGATTATTCCCGTCATTCTTAGTTTAGCTAAACGGTATAGTCATTGTGCGTATCAATGGGTGCTTTCGTAAATTCGCTCTGGCTATCTACTCCGATTTCAGAGCACTCTCGTCTGAGTGAACTAGAGTGCAGAATCTCTGTTAGTGCGAGTAAAATGGTCAGAGTGATCTCATTTGTGTCTAGCAAGCTAGCCGACGTTAGCTTGGGTGCTTGACTGACGTTGTAAGGTCAGAACGCTCAAATCAACCCTACTCCTCTGCCCGAGCGTCCAGTGTGCGCTCCGAGAACTAAACACTCTGAATTTACAAACGGACCATCTGACAACGCTCTGAATTTACGAGCGCACTCTGGCACTCCAGATTGAATTTAAGAACACACGCAAAGTCGTAAAATGTCTAACTAGTAATTTGTTACGCTAGCAAGAGGTTGCATACCAACAGCATCAACTTCCGGTAGACAGGTGAAGAGCTAGTACGCTCAACTGAAGGATACTGTTAATTTCCAGTATACTAAAATGAACTAATAGTATGTAGTATATACTCATTAAGTATGTAGAATACAGTATGTTAGTATGGGTATTCGAACACAGCTACTGAGTGCCTTTATCACGGTAATGGCCCGCCCCTTAAAGGGGCAGCAGAACATTTTTGTCTCATCTAATGACTCAAATATTTTGGGGTACGTTGTGATTCATTGAGCATGGAACACTCCAAAAACCATTTATACACACGATTTTATACTTTTACAATTTATTGTACACCTTAATTTATTTGTGTGCTCATGAATATCAACTAACAGTATGTACTCCTTGTCAAATATTTTTTTGCATTAGAACCCTGAACTAATAATAATAAACAAGTCGTATCACTCAGCATTTTGTGGCAGGGCAGGCACTGATTCTTGATGTTCAGTTGTAGAACTGTTTATCTGTTTTACTTTTTACTTGAGGTCGACCGATTAATCGGAATGGACGATTAATTAGGGCCGATTTCAAGTTTTCATAACAATCGGTAATCGGTATTTTTGGACACCGATTTGCCAATTAAAAAAAAGAAATGTGTGTGTGTATATGTGTATATATATATATATATATATATATATATTTATTTTTTATTTTTTTTACACCGTTATTTAACTAGGCAAGTCAGTTAAGAACACATTCTTATTTTCAATGACGGCCTAGGAACGGTGGGTTAACTGCCTTGTTCATGGGCAGAACGACAGATTTTTACCTTGTCAGCTCGGGGATTCAATCTTGCAACCTTACGGTTAACTAGTCCAACGCTCTAACCACCTGCTTTACATTGCACTCCACGAGGAGCCTGCCTGTTACACGAATGCAGTAAGAAGCCAAGGTAAGTTGCTAGCTTGCATTAAACTTATCTTATAAAAAACAATCAATCATAATCACTAGTTAACTACACATGGTTGATGATATTACTAGTTTATCTAGCCTGACCTGCGTTGCATATAATCGATGCGGTGCGCATTTGCAAAAAAGGACTGTCATTGCTCCAACGTGTACCTAACCATAAACATCAATGTCTTTCTTAAAATCAATACACAAGTATATATTTTTAAACCTGCATATTTAGTTAATATTGCCTGCTAACATGAATTTCTTTTAACTAGGGAAAATGTGTCACCTTTTGCAACAGAGTCAGGGTATATGCAGCAGTTTGTGCCGCCTGGCTCGTTGCGAACTGTGTGAAGACTATTTCTTCCTAACGAAGACAGCCAACTTCGCCAAACGGGGGATGATTTAACAAAAGCGCATTTGTGAAAAAAGCACAATCGTTGCACGACTACCTAACCATAAACATCAATGCCTTTCTTAACATCAATACACAGTAGTATATATTTTTCAACCTGCATATTTAGCTAAAAGAAATCCAGGTTAGCAGGCAATATTAACCAGATGAAATTGTGTCACTTCTCTTGCGTTCATTGCACGCAGAGTCAGGGTATATGCAACAGTTTGGGCCGCCTAACTCGTTGCGAACTAATTTAGGTTGTGCAATGTAACAGGAATATTTAGATAAAATACGGAACGCTTCCGTATTTCACTGAAAGAATAAACATTTTGTTTTCAAGATGATAGTTTCCGGATTCGACCATATTAATGACCTAAGGCTTGTATTTCTGTGTGTTTATTATATTATAATTAAGTCTATGATTTGATATTTGATAGAGCAGTCTGACTGAGCGGTGGTAGGCACCAGCAGGCTCGTAAGCATTCATTCAAACAGCACTTTCGTGCGTTCTGCCAGCAGCTCTTCGCAATGCTTCAAGCATTGCGCTGTTTACGACTTCAAGCCTATCAACTCCCAAGATTAGGCTGGTGTAACCGATGTGAATGGCTAGCTAGTTAGCGGGATGCGCGCTAATAGCGTTTCAAACGTCAATCGCTCTGAGACTTGGAGTAGTTGTTCCCCTTGCTCTGCATGGGTAACGCTGCTTCGAGGGTGGCTGTTGTCGATGTGTTCCTGGTTCGAACCCAGGTAGGAGCGAGGAGCGGGACGGAAGCTATACTGTTACACTGGCAATTCTAAAGTGCCTATAGTCAAAGGTATATGAAATACAAATCGTATAGAGAGAAATAGTCCTATAATTCCTATAATAACTACAACCTAAAACTTCTTACCTGGGAATATTGAAGACTCATGTTAAAAGGAACCACCAGCTTTCATATGTTCTCATGTTCTGAGCAAGGAATTTAAACGTTAGCTTTCTTACATGGCACATATTGCACTTTTACTTTCTTCTCCAACACTTTGTTTTTACATTATTTAAACCAAATTGAACATGTTTCATTATTTATTTGAGGCTAAATTGATTTTATTGATGTATTATATTAAGTTAAAATAAGTGTTCAGTCAGTATTTTTGTAATTGTCATTATTACAAATAAATGAATAAAAAATTGGCCGATTAATCGGCATCGGCTTTTTTTTGGGGCCCCCCAATAATCGGTATCGGCGTTGAAAAATCTAAATCGGTCGACCTCTACTTTTTACTATTGTATGTAAATAATTTATTTTAACATACACTGGTTAAAAGACTTGGGTCACAAAAAGAAATTGAATTGAGTAATATACCACTTCTTACTAGTAATACATTTATTGTATTATAAACATTACAAAGCAAGCTCATCCATCATTTGCGATTGTTGGTGTAATTATGGCGAAAAAATATATTAATTCATACAACAATTATAAGCTTAAGAATGTGCACATGCCTGTAGAATATGCTTAAATGTTCCAAAATGCAGTTAGCGGAAAACACCATTCTCAAAGCGCAGAGTATGCTGCAGCGGTTTCATGTCACAGAAATAAAGAAAGATACATCAACTAACATGGGTTGCTAATATGACTAGGATTATCATCAACTAGCAGGGTTACTAATATGACTAGGATTATCATCAACTAGCAGGGTTGCTAATATGACTAGGATTATCATCAACTAACATGGGTTACTAATATGACTAGGATTATCATCCACTAGCAGGGTTACTAATATGACTAGGATTATCATCAACTAGCAGGGTTACTAATATGACTAGGATTATCATCAACTAGCATGGGTTGCTAATATGATTAGGATTATCATCAACTAACAGGGTTACTAATATGACTAAGATTATCATCAACTAACATGGGTTACTAATATGACTAGGATTATCATCAACTACCAGGGTTACTAATATGACTAGGATTATCATCAATTACCAGGGTTACTAATATTATTAGGATTATCATCAACTAGCAGGGTTACTAATATGACTACGAATATAATCAACTAACATGGTTTACTAATATGACTAGGATTATCATAAACTAACATGGGTTACTAATATGACTAGGATTATCATCAACTAGCAGGGTTACTAATATGACTAGAATTATCATCAACTAGCAGGGTTACTAATATGACTAGGATTATCATCAACTAGCAGGGTTGCTAATATGACTAGGATTATCATCAACTAGCATGGGTTACTAATATTATTAGGATTATCATCAACTAGCAGGGTTACTAATATGACTAGGATTATCATCAACTAGCAGGGTTGCTAATATGACTAGGATTATCATCAACTAGCATGGGTTACAAATATTATTAGAATTATCATCACCTAGCATGGTTGCTAGTATGACTAGGATTATCATCAACTAACAGGGTTGCTAATATGACTAGGAATATTATCAACTAGCATGTGTTACTGATATGACTAGGATTATCATCAACTAGCAGGGTTACTAGTATGACTAGGATTATCATCAACTAACAGGGTTACTAATATGACTAGGATTATCATCCACTGGCAGGGTTACTAATATGACTAGGATTATCATCAACTAGCAGGGTTACTAATATGACTAGGATTATTATCAACTAGCAGGGTTGCTAATATGACTAGGATTATCATCAACTAACAGGGTTACTAATATGACTAGGATTATCATCAACTAACATGGGTTACTAATATGACTTGGATTATCATCAACTAACATGGGTTACTAATATGACTAGGATTATCAATATGACTAGGATTATCATCAACTAGCAGGGTTACTAATATGACTAGGATTATGCCTTTGGCTGCTGGACAATAAAATAACATTGATTTGAAAACCAATAGAATGTGAAAAATGCTGGTTTCAACGTCATAACACGTCGTGTTTATAAAATAATTCCCTCAACATTTCTATGGCCGTATTTTAGCTAGGCTACTTTGAAACAAGGTAAAACATTCTTCATAAAATGACATAAAACGGCTAGGTTTAAAACAAATACGTTTATGGTTAAATGGTCTCATTATGTTTGTCAGTCATGACTGGCGTTTAGTCTACATTTAGTTAATTAAAAGTCTCATTAAAGTTTCTGGCACCTCCCTGCTGTCGGCATCGGTTTCGACATGAGGCTATAGCCAATATGCATATCACCTACACTTTTACATGTAGGCTTTTTTATTTACGTACAGGAAAAATACATTTGAATATTATTCCAATGTTGGCCTCTCTGATTGAATTCTGATCGTGGTAATGGTTTCATGGTGATTTTTGTGTAATTATATCTATATTGTTCCTGTCTGATTTTTTAATTTTTTTTTACTAACCATGTTTTTAGGCTATACAGTATTTGTTTACATTGACATTGTTTACAAACATTGGAGTAAAATAAAGATATATTTTGGGTTATGACAGTTGAACTAAGGCATTTAAAAGTTATTTTCTTCAAGAATTAATGGGTATATACACTGAGTATACCAAACATTAGGAACACCTTCCTAATATTGGTGTTACAGACCCTTTTTTTTTTATTTTTGGACTAGTGACTTGAGCTTTTGGACAAGTAAAAAATCTGTCATGCCTGTCGGAAGTACAAGTGGCAAAAAAAAGTGAATGTCAAGCCCTGGTTAAAGCTATAATTTTGATATCATAGATGGTCAGTCCTTGCATTCATAGCTACACTTATATATACAAAAGTATGTGGACAGCCCTTAAAATGAGTGGATTTGCCTATTTCAGCCGCACCTGTTGCTGAAAGGTGTATAGAATCGAGCACGCCGCCATGCAATCTCTATAGACAAACATTGGCAGTAGAATGGCCTTACTGAAGTGCTCAATGACTTTCAAAGTGGCAATTTTCTGCACTGCTAGAGCTGCCCCGGTCAACTGTAAGTGTTGTTATTGTGAAGTGGAAATGTCTAGGAGCAACAATGACTCAGCCACGAAGTGGTAGGCCACACAAGCTAACAGGATGGGACCGCCAAGTGCTGAAGCGCATTGCGTTTAAAAATGGTCTGTCCTCGGTTGCAACACACTACCGAGTTCCAAACTGCCTCTGGAAGCAACGCCAGCACAAGAACTGTTTGTCGGGAGCTTCATGAAATGGGTTTTCATGGCCGAGCAGCCACACACAAGCCTGAGATCACCAGGCGCAATGCCAAGCGTAGGCTGGAGTGGGATAAAGCTACCTGCCCCAATGCATAGTGCCAACTGTAAAGTTTGGTGGAGGAGGAATAATGGTTTGTGGCTGTTTTTCATGGCTCGTGCTAGGCCCCTTAGTTCCAGTGAAGGGAAATCTTAACGCTACACCAATGCAACGATTCTATGCTTCCAACTTTGTGGCAACAGTTTGGGGAAGGCCCTGTCCTGTTTCAGCATGACAAAGCCCCTGTAAATAAAAAGAGGTCCATACAGAAATGTTTGTCGAGATCGGTGTGGAAAAACCTGACTGTCCTGCACAGAGCCCTGACCTCAACCCCATCTAACACCTTTGGGATGAATTGGAAGGCAGACTGCAAGCTATGCCTAGTCGCCCAACATCAGTGCCCGACCTCACTAATACTCGTGTGGCTGAATGGAAGCAAGTCCCCACAGCAATGTTCCAACATCTAGTGGAAGCCTTCCCAGAAGAGTGGAGGCTGTTATGGCAGCAAAGGGGAGCCCAACTCCGTATTAATTCCCATGATTTTGGAATGAGATGTTCGACAGGCAGGTGTCCACATACTTTTGGTAATGTCTATGAATTTGAGAGTGGTTACATTTCTTCAGCCCCAACCCCTTAGCTTTTTACCCAAGTGGTGGGATATGCTTTGTTGTTATTTCAACTGCAGATTGCCCCTTTCAAGTTTAAACCCTGAAAACACAGGCGTCTTCCATGAATGACTTTGATTACCAAAGTCTTAACCTGTCATGAGTACTTTTCATAGAACTCTTTCAGTCCTAACAGTGTTGAGCTTCCAGGAGATTTATGTCAGAGCCAACCCAGCAGTCTGTGTGGTATAGTGACTTCCTGTCTCTGTAGACACTTCCTCCCTTGAACAACACTCTCTCTCGCTCTCGCTCTCTTTCTCGCTCTTTCGCTCTGTGTATTATTAATAGTGTGCCACTCTGCCAGGGTGCTATCTTCAGCAGCTGTAGGCAGCCACTTGGCAAGACATTTAACTTGGACATCATTCTAAAAGGGAATTGCATTGCAGAGGGAATAACTGCAAGGTTCTATATCTAAACACACGCGTTTGTTTTGCTCTCCTTGTGGGGACCAAACAATTGATTCCCATTGAAAATCCTATTTTCCCTCACCCCTAAATGTAACCCTTAACCTAACTTAAACCTAACCCTAATTGTATCCCTAACTCCTAAGCCTAAAATAGCCTTTTTTCTTGTGGGGACCCACAGGTTGGAATGTTCCTTGTTTTACTATCCTTTTGAGGACTTCTGGTCCCCACAAGGATAGTAAAAACCCCAAAAAACACACAGAGTTGGTGTCAAACCCCTGTAATAAAATCAACCCACTCCCCAAACTCTCCACAGATGAAACACAATTTCAGGGCAGATGAATTCCGACAGTACTGTAGGCAGGAACGCGGTGCTGCTGTGATACTCAGCATCAAACCTCAACCCACAGCACTGTCTCTTTCTCTGCTGGGCAGCACCAAGCCTTCTCTCTCTGCGGGGGGCTGAAAATAAAGCAGGGTCCTTTGTGATCTGTCAGTCGCTGTTATTAAAACCAATGCCTAATCACAACAATGATATTGACTTATTGTATTAACTAACTAATGGTGAGTGCTCACTCTTTTTTGCCTTGGTGTTTTTTCTAGCCTGTTTGGAAGGGGACAAAGTATTAACACCTCTTGACTTATTCCACATTTTGTTCTGTTACAGCCTGAATTCAAAGTGTGTTAAAAAATATGTATTATATTAAAAGAATTACATCTGTGAGTCTTTCTGGGTAAGTCTCTAAGTGCTTTCCACACCTGTATTGTGCAGCAATTGTCCATTTATTCTTAAAAAAAATGCATCAAACTGTCAAATTGGTTCTTGATCATTGTTAGACAACCATTTTCAGGTCTTGCAATAGTTGTAGTACATATACAGTACCAGTCAAAAGTTTGGACACACCTACTCATTCAAGGGTTTTTCTTTATTTTTACTGTTTTCTACATTGTAGAATAATAGTGAAGACATCGCAACTATGAAATAACACATATGGAATCATGTAGTAACCAAAAAAGTGTTAAACAAATCAAAATACATTTATATTTTAGATTCTTCAAGTAGCCACCGTAACTGCAAAGTTTTTGATTCATCCACAGCCATTAAACTCTGTATCTGTCTTAAAGTCACCATTGGCCTCATGGTGAAATCCCTGAGCAGTTTCCTTCCTCTGCGGCAACTGAGTTAGGACCCCAGTATCTTTGTAGTGACTGCGTATATTGATACACCATCAAAGTGTATTTAATAACTTCACCATGCTCAAAGAGATATACAATGTCTGCTTTATATTTACCCATCTTCCATTGCGAGGCGTTGGACAACCTCCCTGGTCTTTGTGGTTTGAATCTGTGTTTGACATTCACTGCTCAACTGAGGGACTTTAAAGATAATTGTATGTGTGGGGTACAGAGATGAGGTAGTCATTCAAAAATCATTATTGCATTATTGAGTCCATGCAACTTATGTGACTTGTTTAGCAAATGTTTACTCCTGAACTTATTTTGGCTTGCCATAACAAAGGGAATGAATATTTATTGACTCAAGACATTTCAGCTTCTCATTTTTGGTTAATTTGTAAAAATTTGTAAAAACCATAATTCCACTTTGACTTTATGGGGTATTGTGTGTGTGTGTGTGTGTGTGTGTGTGTGTGTGTGTGTGTGTGTGTGTGTGTGTGTGTGTGTGTGTGTGTGTGTAGGCTAGTGACAAACATCTAAGTTGAATCCATTTTAAATTCAGGCTGTAACTCAACAAAATGTGGAAAAAGTCAAAGGGTGTGAATCATTTTTTAAACTGTTGCTTCTAGCACTGGTAGTCCTTGTGGTAATGTTCTTTCTCTACACTCTCTACTTCTGCAGGTCATTATCAAGCAGGAGCCGGGGGAGGTTCCCACTCAGCATCAGCAGCAGATGGTTTCCTCGGTAACGGCAGCCCAGCAGTCCGCCGCCGCAGCAACGCAGCAATTTGTCGCAGTGAAGGGAGGTCACGTGATCTCCATGTCGCCACAGAAACAGACAGGAGGGGCCAGCGGGGCAGGGGCTCCACCCAGCAAGGTATCAGACAGAAATACACGGACACATACACACACTCACACTTGAACTTCTAGTCATGGCTCATCCTATGTAACTACTGCTATACACCTTTTCTATTCACATACTGTCTATACGCACCACTTACATACATATATTTATATTCCAGACTCTGGTCCGGAAGCTAATTTCCTGTAATTCTATCCATTTTGCCATGTGGTTTTGTACTGTATATTTAAATACTGTATTCTCGACACAGCTCATTATAATATTGCTACTACTGTACATTGCTTTTAATGATACTGTTTATACTCACCGCATATTTATAATATAATAGCTCACTCTATATCTACTGCTGTACATATCATTCGTAGTATTTCTAGTGTAAGTTCATCCTGTGTAGATACGCATAGATTGCATTTCGATTACTCTTACAGTGCTATTTGGGTTGTTAATTGGATTCATTCCGACATTTATTCATTTAGACATTTTTTGTATTTTGTTTATGTACTTGTTTGACATTGTACTGCTTTGTTAGGCGCAAATAACATAATAATTTCTCTGCACCCGCTTTAACATCTGCTAAAATGTGTACACGACCAATAAACATCGTTTTGATTTGACATGCACACACACAGAGATGGTTCACAGCCAGTAAGCACGGTATAAGAGAGCAAAGGCTTTGAACTGTAAAACTACATTTCCAATGTTCCCCCTCTCCAGGTTCTGGGTATCCCTGTAGGCTCCGCCCTCCAGGCAGCGGTGAAGCAGGTGGCCATCAGCAGCGGACAGATCCTAGTCGCCAAGGGTAACCCCTCCGTTTCCAAGGTGATCGGCGGGAAGCAGGTGGTTGCCCAGGGCGTCGCCAAGGCCATCGTCAGCGGAGCGGCTGGTAGCATCATGGGTCAGCAGGTCGTTGCTAAGGCAACAGGGGCTGCAGGGGGAACAGGAAAGAGCGGAGGTGATGGTCACTTCACTTTTGTTCGTTCACACGCACACACACGTAAACACAAACAAACACTCTTGACAAACTCTCTCCCCCCTCTCTCTCTCCACAGTGATGGCTACCCTCCAGCTGCCAGCCAACAACCTGGCCAACCTTGCCAACCTGCCCCCGGGCACCAAGCTGTACCTCACCACCAACAGCAAGAACCCATCAGGGAAGGGCAAGCTGCTGCTCATTCCCCAGGGAGCCATCCTCAGAGCTTCCAACTCAGCAGGTAACACACACACACACACACCTCATTATCCTTGCCAACTCCTCTCCTTTCATTTCCTTTTTTCTTCTTCCTCTCCGACCCCATACTTGTATCCAATCCAGTCTGTCACATAAACAAACCCCCACTGAATAGTGAATATGCCATGGTGTTTTTCACCATGGTGTATGAATACAGGTTTATTTTGGTGTTTATGTCTGTATAAGATAACAGTCTCTAGGTCAGGGTTTTCCAACCCTGTTCCTGGAGAGCTACCCTCCTATAGGTTTTCACTCCATCCCCAGTTGTAACTAACCTGATTCAGCTTATCAAACAGCTTATTATTAGAGTCAGATGTGCTAGATTACAGTTGGAGTGAACCTACAGGATGGTAGCTCTCCACGAACAGGGTTGGAGAGCCCTGCTCTAGGCGTATTATGCTGAAGCATGTCTATCTCTGTGTGTGTTTGTTTCTCTGTGTGAGAGCAGTCTCTGGGTGTATTATCAGGGATTTTTCTGCCATTGAAATCCTTGGGCGAGCTGGAAATACGATTTTAGTGTTAACTAAAACGACTAAAACCAGTGGAGTAGTGTCGGAGAAGTGGGTATACTCAAACTGCCCCCCCCCCCGGCGAAGGAAAGGGAAAGGGGGATACCTAGTCAGTTGTCCAACTGAATGTATTCAACTGAAATGTGTCTTCCACATTTAACCCAACCCCTCTGAATCAGAAAGATGCGGGGGCCTTCCTTAATCGACATCCATGGCACCCTGTGTGAAAAATTCTATGATAAACAGTGACATAAACTCTGAGTGACCTAAAATGATGAATCCCATTTTGGTCTTTCACAGTCAGGTCAACCCAAGCTGTACTGAGCAAGTAGGCTAATAGTAGGCCTACTATTGAAACAGATAAATTAGGCTGTCATCTGAGTGAGAAAGTCACAGGTTTCTGCTTTTCCATTACATTTTTTTATCAGGAGACCACTTTTGAGGTCTGGGAAAATCTAGTGTAGTTATCCTTGAAGTGGGCAGGCACAGAACACTGTTGCGACGTTTCTGTAGCACATGAGTTTGCAAAACAAATGTCCACTGGATTGATGCAAGTAATCATGATATCATTCTGCCAGGTAGGCATAGGCTACTTTGTAGCTAGTTAACATTTCATTGAGAAGGTTTTTGGGAACACCTTTCCATCTACTTGAAGATGGATAGGCCTATCGTTAGCATCGCTATATTTTTCCTGTTCCTTCATTTTTTTAAACCTGGATGTTTTACTTCATATTATGAGGTGTGTCTTACCTTGCTTCAAAGTAGCCTATAGCCAAAATCCCTCCATAGAAACATGGAGGCAATTATTTTATAAAGACTTCCTCAAATGCGTTCTTTCAACTGTCTTTCACTTTCTAGCAGCCAAAGTCATTATCCTAGTCATATTAGCAACCCATGATGTTGCGTCTTTAGATCTCACCAATTTCAAAGGGATATTTCCATCTCCGTCCATGAGGCCGCACTCATTTGCAGTGAGCAAACTGCATTTTGGAGCATTCGCCCGTAGGCCTACCGCTGTGTGCACATTGCTGCGCATAAAATGTGAAAAGATGATAGTTTATCAACATTTTAAGCTAAACATTCTGATCTGTTCCATCAGCCTTATTAATTGATACAGCGTATTTCTCCACTACACTACTTTGATACACATTGTGGGGATTCAGAAGTGAGTATACGCAATTCCCGCTGAAAAATACCCTCCACTACACCACTGACTAAAACCAGATATAAAGTATTTTGAAAAGATAATGGACCTATATATTTTTTATTAATCTTTGAGAACTAACAATCACCTAAATAAAAGCTAGACAGTCAGGGAGAATTGAAAATAACCAAAACAAGGAATTTAGCAGTATAAAGCATTAGCCATGGCAAAATGCATGGAATTGCAGGGAATTAGCTTAATTTTCTCTCAGTTGCATGGCAAAATGTGTAGAATTACAGGAAATGTTCTCTATAGCCGGGCCGTCCGCGCCTACCACCTAAGGCCTTTTTTGATCCAGAGAAAACCCCCTGTATTATGCTGAACCATGTCTCTCTCTGTGTTTATGTGTGTGCAGGTCAGCAGTCCCAGGGCAGCTCCTCTACAGGCTCTGGCTCCCAGACCCCCACCTCCTCATCCAGCAGCCTGCCCTCTAACCTCTCCTACACATCATACATCCTCAAACAGACCCCACAGGTACACACACAGGCGCGCGCGCGCACACACACACACACGCACGCACAGGCGTGCACGCACACACACATTCGCCCTCACAGACCCTGCAGGTACACACACATACGTGTACACCTCCTCAAATAGACCCCACAGGTACACACACAGGCGCACACACACATACACGTACAGGCGTGCACGCGCACACACACACATTCGCCCTCACAGACCCTGCAGGTACACACACATACGTGTACACCTCCTCAAATAGACCCCACAAGTACACACACACACACACAAGCACATCTTCTCACTCTCTCTCTGTTCACCCTTTTATCCTCTTCAAATAATCATTGAGTGAAACAAGCTGCTGCCTTTCATGTCTTTTTCTTGTGGAGAGTCTCATGTCATGCTCAGAGTAGAATAAAAGTACTCTCTTCAGTCTCTCAAATCAATCACACTCGTTCATTTTAAAGACTACTTGCTAGCGGATTTTTTCTTCCTAAAGAATACATTTTTACTGTTTTGTGTTCATGAAGGCTGGGATTTTCCTTTTGTAAAGTCTGTCTTCAGTATTCCGGTACTGATTATTTGAAGACTTTTCCCTTTATAAAGTACATTCTCTGTGGGTAATTTACTTTAGTAAAGCCAATCTTTAGTATTTCAGTAGTGATTGAGCCTGCTGCTAGCTATATCCCTGAAGTAGATTCATTCATTATCGAGCCATTGATCCAGCTCTTAACTCTAGAACAATGCCGTCTCCAACAACTTCTAATGAAGTATGTGCGTCCTCCCACCTGAAAACCTAAATCTGGGGCAGAGATCATTTCATGTCACCGCTCGCTGTTCTCACTCTCACGTCAGTCGAACCTTTGGGAAAACCTTTAACCTTTGCCATCGGGGTGCCTCCACTCCACTGGTCGGTAGCGGCAAATTTAATGTGACCAACCACACACTTGCGCATGCACACATTTGCGAATGTTTGTGTACACACACACACACACACACACACACACCCCTCCTACATCCTTAAACAGCCTAACTAAAGAAATCACCCGCCCCTGTTATCTGCCTCCCTAAATGCTGACTAATTGTGCCAAAGAGGATGTTCAAATTTATCAACCACACTGTGCCACCCATTCATCCCACCAAACCTTATTCCCAAACTGTTGAATAAACCAATTAATAAACAACAAATAAATGTTACCATCCCCCTCCATACTTCTAAACTCTTCAAGAAAAGCTCTAACAAAAGCTCTCAGATGGTATTGTAAAACCCATTGCTGTTGATATTATCTGTTGGTGTCATAGCGCCCAAGCTGTTTGTGATTGATCTTTTCCAGGGCACGTTTCTAGTTGGCCAGCCGGCGTCACAGGGCGTGGGGAAGCAGGGCATGGCCAGTTCCACAGGTCACGTAGTGTCGTCCCCTGCGACCGTCACCCAGCAGGCCATCCGGGTCACAGCGGGTCAGAAGGCTGCCATCCTGGCTCAGGTCAGTACTGTCTAGACACAAAATGGTGGACAGGTATAGCCTGTTCGCCATAGCCATAGTTACTTACACTATAGCCATAGTTACTTCTGGGGAGACGTGCAAGTTAGTGGTCATATAAGTTGTATAACAGAGCTTGACATTTGGGCTGCCCGCTGGCCCGGAAACATCTGCCGAGCTCACCGGGCAAGTTAATCAAGCTTTCAAATGGCCCGCTTGGGCCCGTACATTTTCAAACTCCAAAACAGAAAAAAAGTATTTATATTTAATCCTTCACAATATTCCTGATGTCTGATGCCTCACACTTGTTATCAACCAGAATTCGTCAAGAATGTCAAAGCCTTCCGTCTTGAGTGAGCCCCGCCAGTAGGCTACGTCCTAGATACGCCAGAACCGTCTCAGCGGAGACGGGAAGCCCATCAATTCAGAGTTGAACATCGGCACGCTCATTTAAGTCCTCCACCTCCTTTTCAGTCATTTTTCAACTCAGACACAGCGATGTCATTATTAGCTGCTTGCTTGTCAAGACATGAACAGTATTTACACAAATCGCTTTTTGGTTAAATACAGAAATAAATAAAAATGAATATTGTAATAATGCTATTCTGTAGCCAATATAATTGTAAAAAAAAAAAAAAAGATTAATTCCCAATGCTGTTAATGAGCTATGATGTTTATTTATCAGCTGAATATCAACTGTCGGCTGTAAAGAGCACTCAACTCCTCACACTGCTGATTGCAGAAACAAATGTGCGCAACATTCCTAAATTCAATCTCGGGGGAAAAGACAACAGTTTTGATGACAATTATTGAAAAGAGTAGGATCCCAGCTTTTAAGTGCTGTTAGATTTCTTTATCAACTCAAATGTTTGCGTAATTGGCATCGTTTTTACAATCTCTGTGTCTGGCATGACAATATAAAAGATTACTGCGGGTAGCGCGTCGGCCAATCGGATGCATAAACTTGCCAGTATATATTTTTTTAGGACATTAAACAAGCAACGATGATATTTAGAGTCTGTGATCTAGCTAACGATTAGCCCTTTGTGGTAAACAATGCAGAGGAGCAACACCATGCTTCAGCCAAGTAGCCACCATGCTGTATTAGACAGGTGATGATGCTAATTGCTAAAATACCTGCCTGATACGAACCATGTACAGTGCCTAAAGATATTGCTTTTCATCTTAATGAGCTCATTTCTGGAGATCGATGTCCGAGCCCCCGCGGAAATCCAATTAGCATAATACAAAAATCCCCATAGAAGTAAGCAAGAGATATCCATTTTTTTATGTGTCTCAATCCACCGCATCCGCCTATGTCGCACTTCCCGCATCTGCGGTGAAAGATGCTAGAGCGGTGTTTGTCAGACCATGAGACATCTCGAAAATTGGTCTTCTCACTAAGTCGTCTGTAGCGTCCGAATGGTTTGGCCTCCAAACAAACTACTCTCACGAACACAATAGTGTTCTCCGTTTTGTTCTATGACCCCCACCTACTCATTCAAGGGTTTTTCTTTATTTGTACTATTTTCTACATTGTAGAATAGTAGTGAAGACATCAAAAACTATGAAGTAACACATATGAAATCATGTAGTAACCAAAAAAAAGTGTTAAAGAAATCAAAATATATTTTATATTTGAGATTCTTCAAAGTAGCTACCCTTTGCCTTGATGACAGCTTTGCACACTTTTGGCATTCCCTTATTCTTTGCAAATGTATTTTTCAACTTGATTGTGGTCCACCTGTCGTAAATTCAATTGATTGGACATGATTTGGGAAGGCACACATCAGTCAATATAAGGTCCCACAGTTGACAGTGCATGTCAGAGCAAAAACCAAGCCATGAGGTCGAAGAAATTGTCCTTAGAGTTCCGAGACAGGATTTTGTTGAGGCACAGATCTGGGGAAAGGTACCAAAATTATGTTGGCAGCATTGAAGGTCTACTAGGTCCCCTCCATCATTCTTAAATGGAAGCAGTTTGAAACCACCAAGACTCTTCCTAGAGCTGGCCACCCTGCAAAACTGAGCAATCGGGGGAGTGCCTTAATCACTAAGTGCCTTAGTCAGGGAGGTAACCAAGAACCCGATGGTTCTGACAGAGCTCCAGAGTTCCTCTGTGGAGATGGGAGAACCTTCCAGATGGACAACCATCTCTGCAGCTCTCCACCAATCAGGCCTTTATGGTAGAGTGGCCAGAGGGAAGCCACTCCTCAGTAAAAAGCACATGACAGCCTGCTTGGGAGTTTGCCAAAAGGCACCTAAAGACTCTCAGACCATGAGAAACAAGATTCTCTAGTCTGATAAAAGGTTGAACTCTTTGGCCTGAATGTCAAGCATCACGTCTAGAGGAAACATGGCACCATCCCCACAGTGAAGCATGGTGATGGCAGCATCATGCTGTGCGGATGTTTTTCAGCGGCAGGGACTGGGAGACTAGTCAGGATCAAGAGAAAGATGAACAGAGCGAAGTACAGAGAGATCATTGATGAAAGCCTGCTCCAGAGAGCTCAAGACCTCAGACTGGGGTGTAGGTTCACCTTCAAACAGAACAACGACCCTAAACACACAGCCAAGACAACGCAGGAGTGGCTTCGGGACAAGTCTCTGAATGTCCTTGAGTGGCCCAGCCAGTGCCCAAACTTTAACCCGATCAAACATATCTGGAGAGATCTGAAAATAGCTGTGCAGCGATGCTCCCCATCCAACCTGACAGAGCTTGAGAGGCTCTGCTGAGAAGAATAGGAGAAACTCCCCAGAAACTCGTCATAACCAAGAAGACTGTAATCCCTGACAAAGGTGCTTCAACAAAGTACTGAGTAAAGGGTCTGAATACTTAGTTAAATGTGACATTTCAGTTTTTCTCTTTGTCATTATGGGGTATGGTGTGTAGGTTGATGAGGGGGAAAAAACTATTTAATCAATTTTAGAATAGGGCTGCAACGTAATAAAATGTGGAAAAAGTCAAGCAGTTTGAATACTTTCCGAAGGCGCTGTATTATGTGACTTGTTAAGCACATTTTTACTCCTGAACTTATTTCGGCTTGCCATACCAAAGGGGTTAAATACTTATTGCCTTAATACTTGTTGCCTCAGCTTTTCATTTTTTATTAATTTGTAAAAATGTCTAAAAACACAACACTTTGACATTTATATGGTATTGTGTGTATGTCAGTGACAAAACAAATCTCAATTTAATACATTTTAAATTCAGGCTGTAACACAACAAAATGTGGAAAAATTCAGGGGTGTGAATACTTTCTGAAGGCACTGTATATGTCATCATTGAGAGGGGCGATGGATTTATTTTTGTTTTCCTAACAATTAGGGTATTTTATGGTTAGCTATGATATAAGGTACTCGCCCAGACTGCAATTGAAACATGACATAACGCCAGACTCGGCCACACACAGATACACACTGCCTTGTTGTTTCTAGGTCACACCATGCATGTTCTGGGGGATAAATCTATAGCCAGCCAACTTTTCTACATCCGTCTATCCTCACAAAGGCACAAACATACTGTAGCACAACATTGGTGCACTAAAGGCATTATTATACCACCGTAGTAATGGTAATTTAATCTAGTAGCTTCAAGAGGATATAAGGGCAGTGATTTAAGACAGAATTTGCATAGATATAGAATACTATACCGTGTTACTACCTCCAGTTGGTATTATCCTAAAAGGATAATTATCCTATTATCCTAAAAATAAATGGGACTCATTGAGTGGGCTTTAAAAAGGCATTTCACAAGGGAGTTCTTGTGTTTTCCTATGTGTGTGTGTGTTGTCTGTTTTTTTGTTTGCCCTGACTATCAGATTAGAGTTAATAATTATGCCTTCGGCAGACGTCTGAGCTTTAACTTCGGCTAATTATTTCTCTCTGTCCCTCTTTCTGTTTTTCCCTCCGTTTAATTGCAAACATTCTCTCATCCTCTCCTCTGCCAGTATATTTTATCATTGCCGTGGTCTGAACTTATTAAGCTATTTAGTATGGAGTCAGGCAGTAGTTATGTCCTCTATGGACATATAGTTTAACTTCTCTTTTTCCTTTTATGGATTAGTCCCTCTTGAAAACAGCAGGTGCAAATACTACTAAACTAAGCTAGTAATTCAATCTAAGTGCCTTTTAAGAGGCGAACCGTTAGGGCTGTGACGGTGATTGAATAACCGTGTAACTGACGGTTATGGATGAAGACAGTCATGAAATAAAATGACCCTCAAAACCGTTTCAATAGGCCTCCATTGATTGTAGGTTCATGTAGATAAACTTCACCTAATAACAGGAGTGTTTACTAATGATTATAAGAAATTGTTTTGCTAACTTAATCCGTCTATTAAACGTTCTACAGCTCCTCTTTCCAACTTTCCTTTGATGCTCCAGCAGCTAATCTGCTAGATGTGCAGGGGTGTAGAGCGCTATAGGCTACGGCACTTAGGTAATAAAATCTTTGATAAGAAAATACTTATTTCCCTCATTAAAATACAAATCAATTTATAACATTTTTGACATGCGTTTTCCTGAATTTCTTTGTTGTTATTCTGTCTCTCACTGTTCAAATAAACCTACCATTAAAATTATAGACTGATCATTTCTTTGTCAGTGGGCAAACGTACAAATCAGCAGGGGATCAAATACTTTTTTCCCTCATTGTATACAATGCACATTTTCATATCTTGCTAGTAAATAAGTACATCGGCGTTCTTTAAAAAAAAGCTTGGATATGTCTGACTTCATTAATTATTCAACAGCAGTCGACAAGGTTGTTCTGGCTCTGAGGCTTATAATGCGCTGGTGTTGTGTCAAATAGACAATGCGCCTTAGGCAGGACCAACAAAAATTGCCGCCCGCCTATCGGCAGGAGAATAGTAGCCTAGGCTATACAGTGTCGGCCCGCAATGCACTATTATGAATGCCAATGTGGTGGCCTACCGTTTGTAAAACAGCCAATTTACCGCTAATCCCTGTCATTTGGTTGCATACATTTCCGTTAATGCATGTATTAGTTACAGTAATTTACCATTCTCATTCTCGGAGTGGAAACATTGGTTGCTGAATTCACAACCTGTTACACTTGTGAGAAACAAGTTTGGGTTTATTTCATACCATCATTTACTCGCTCCATGTGAGCAATGAGCATGTGTCTGCTGTTGACGGAGTGCGTGCCCCTGAGAACGCATAGAAGTACCTGCTTCTTGCAAATGTCAAATGTAGGAAAGTGCCGAGCTGGGCTTATCATTAATTTTATCAGTCAACAAAGTCTTTATTTTTTATTTTAGTATTTGATAATCCTCTCACCCTCTAATCCACGTCTCTAATAAATAGGCTATGGATGCATTTGTTTCTATTTTAATGATTGTCAATTTCATTTTCATACTATAGCATAGCTGTCCCCTTCATACTTTACTAGTCAATTCATTATCTCATAGCCTACTTTTGGAAAGCCTCAAGTTAGGCCCTGGTTTTTTAATATGTTTTAAGGAAAGAAGTAAGATTTGCTCTTATGTCTGACATACGCTGGTGGATTTGATTGAGGGTTGCTTTTACCGGCGGTGTGCGTGTGTGAGTTTGCTGATTCTCTCTATAGGCCTATATGTCCATTCAGAAAGCTCCCCAAATGAACCTGTCTGGATCTCTTTAATAAGAATAAAATGCTATTTTCACGATGTGATCTCGTTGAAGAATAAATGCCACTGCCATCGAATGACCGCAGCCTCAGGGTTTGTGATAATAATGAAATGTCATGATATCAACAAAGTCTAATGGCTTGTTCAACTTTTTATTAAGGAGCATATCTACCGACAGTATTGGGTGAGAGACCATTTGAGAGGACAGCTGTATTAGTGTGTGTGTGAGACTATCGGTGTAGGACAGTGTGTTTGTGCGTGCACGCGCACGCCAATCCGTGCTGGTGTTAGCTAGAGGAGAAGAGTCTGACACTCTCACCGTTCAATCTGTTTCAGCTTACATAACCACAATAGCCATTTTCACCTCTCTCCCAAATTACCCTCCTGTCCTGAGCTCCTCCCTCTGTTCCCTTGGGGCCTTGGCCAGCCTGCCTGGGTATTCACATCATGTGGCGTCATAATACTGGGGCTCAATGCTCTAAATTCTCTGGATTCTATTACAAAACGTTTTGAGTGCATGCTAGAGCTTTTGTGTCTGGTGTGTTTGGTCACGCAAAGTGCAGTTCGTTTGAGGACAGATCTGCCTCGTGGGTCAGTCAGAAACATCAGAGAAACACGGTGTAGATCTCTCTCAATGTAGAGCAGGAGTACTTGTGGAATTTACTATTGAACGATTGTCTCTAATTAGGCATTGTCTATTTTCTGCATAAGCATTGATAATATTGTCCTGCACCTTTTCCTATATGCTACACAGGGCACTTCCTGTAAGTTTCAAGAATCAATAAAGTTATATCTAATTTATTTGTGTGGACTGTATGTTGATTGACAGGCGCTGGGCGGGTCCCAGGTGAAGCTGTCTGATGGCTCAGTGAAGACGGTAAGCACGGCGACAGCAGCCCACCTGTCTAAGCCGGCCACGACCATGCTTAGGATGACGGGCGGAGTCATCACAGCCGCTAGCTCCACCCCCAGCGCTGTCTCCACTGCCGCTGCCACGGCAACTGCCAGTCAACCGGTGAGTGGGAGGAGTTTGGGTTATTTGGGGTTACCTCTGAATAGACCCTGTATCAGAACTAGATTATCTGGTCCTTTATGAAACCAAGAAGCTTCTCTTCCGTGCCTGATCCCCATTTTGGAACTCCGCTCTTCCAGAACTGTTAATTAGAATGTTAGCATCTTTCCAGAGAGAAATGTGTTCCTTTGTTTCAGCTAGACCTCCTAAACCCAATGGCCTAGCTTGATCAGTCTGCCTCTTAATTACAATGAATGGGATTTATCATTGAAGTTGCAGAAGGGGAGTGCAGGGCGGTGGACCCTAACATATTATGAAAGAGTTATGAAACTAGAAAGGTGTATTACCCGTAGTCTGTATCATTCTTTCTGTCTAAAAAAGTTGTTTATGTCAGTGTATTGATTTCATACACAGACTGAAACCATGTGGTGATATTTCAGACAATAAAACTGTGTGAATCTGTCTGTTTGTTTCTGTGTAACTACATCTTCACGAATGCCAGTTGTTTGTGGTTGTTTGGTTCCAGGTAGCGGAGGTGTCCGTTCAGGCCAAACCTGTATCCCACTCTATCCTGGTGGCAGCCAACCAGGCAGCAGTCATCAACGCCGCAAAGAACGCCAGCGCCGCTAACGCCGTTACCATGGCAAGGAACACCACGGCTGCCATTACCATGGCAAAGAAATCCACGGCAACCGCCGTTACCATGGCAAAGAGCGCCACCGGTTTGGTAACCATGCAGAAGGGCGCCATGGCGCCAACTGTCACCTTGGCAAAGGGTCCCACCACCTCTGGCACCGTTGTTACCGTTGCTAAGAGCATTACCAACATGCACGTCATCAGCATGGCCAAAGGGGCAGGTTCTATGGTAGTGGGTGTGCCCAAGAGCGCCAGCACGACATTGGTCAGTGCGGCATCGCTGTTCAGTGGGATGGTGGCAGGGGGAGGAAAGACTGCTGCTACCCTATCAGGTAGGAAGAGAATATCTCTTATGTTGTTTGAGAAAGTGGATTGCTGCTATTTTGGGACAGGTCTCGATTTTTTTTCTCAGTAGGATCGCCTGTGTAAAAACAAAGCATAGATTTAAAATAATTATATCATTTAAATGGCCAAATGCCCTATCTAGGCTCAGAGTTGTCTCCTGTGCTCTGGTCTTGTCCAGGTATGCTGAAGATCCACTCTGGCGGGTCCAGCTCCCAGCAGACAGTGCTGACCGTCCCTGCCAACCAGCCCAAACAACTGGGGGTGGGCACGGGCACAGGAGGCGTACAGACCATACACATGCCCGTCAACAAAGGTAAGTCAGTCAGTCCATCCATGGTAAATTATTCCATAATATAGCAATCAATCCATCAGACAATCCAGCGTTTTTCCTGACATTTATTTTTCAGACAGTGACACAAATGCCCAAAAAAGCATATGACTCTTCTATTGAAATCAATAGAAAACCAGGTAGACAGACTTTCACAGCACCCGCTGAGGACTGGAGAGCAGAAGTCTGTGTGCTGTGGGATTCTACCTATTCCCCAGATCCAGACAAAGTACATGATGTGGGCAGGGCCTGGGAGACGTAGAGATGCGCTTCGGTGGGCTGAGGATTAAGTTAGTGCAGCTGGAGAGAGAGGGGGGGGAGCAGGCATGTTGCGATATTAAAACTCCTCGCACACAGACACACACACACAGTGCACCTGGGCTTTAAATGAACTGGCTCGCACACTGTACTGAGGAGGAGGTCTAGCCATCAGCTGAGCTCCAGGCCTACATGTATGAATATAGAGGTTTTGGTGCGTAGTCATGAGGGCCAGAAAAGCAGTCACCTTCACAGCTCAAGTCACTGTTTTATTCATTATACATTCAGTATTCATGTGTGAGTTTGTTCTTGTTGTCCCCTCGTGTGTCTGTGTGTGTGCGCGTGTGTAGTAGTCCAGTCCGGCTATGTGTCTAAAGGACCAGCTCCCAGTAGTAGCTCCACTCCCTCCCCTGGAGCAGGAGTGGCTGCAGCTGGAGTCTCCCCTTGTCCTGCTGCTGATGCCCAGGCCTCGCCTTCCTCCTCCCTCACCCTGCCCCTGGCCCAAGGTGAGAGGAGCACCATACGCCTCCCTCTCTCTTGCCTCTCCTTCAACATTCTCCTGTCCCTCCTTCAATCCTCTCTGTGCTCCCTTAATGCTTCAGTTTCGGCTAGGCGAGCCGAACAAGTTTTCTCGCATACTCCCGTAAAAGACCTTCGCTTGAAAAACGAGAAAAAAGTGGCAATACTACTGTTTGTCCATTTTTAGACGCCGTAGCCAGCATACACTCAGAATTAATCTAAGATGACTCAAGAAATCTGTCATGAATTTTGACGTTTTTGTCGAGGAGATCTTAGTAACGCAATTTTGCATCTGACTAGGATGGTGTAGTATTTCTCAAGTGAAAAAATGTACATGCGGGCGAGTCGTCTCAGGCACTTTTATTACATTTTTGTATTTTATTTAACTAGGCAAGTTAGTTAAGAACAAATTCTTATTTACGGGGACTGGGATTAAAAATAAACAAAATGAAAAATATAGGACAAAACACACATCATGACAAGAGAGACAACACAACACTATGTAAATAGAGACCTAAGACGACAGCATAGCATGGTAGCACCACAACATGACAACAACATGGTAGCAACACAACATGGCAGCAGCACAACATGGTAGCAGCACAAAACAGGGTACAAATATTATTGGGCACAGACAACAGCACAAAGGGCAAGAAGGTAGAGACAACAATACATTGCGCAAAGCAGCCACAACTGTCAGTAAGAGTGTCCATCATTGAGTCTTTGAATGAAGAGATTGAGATTAAACTGTCCAGTTTGAGTGTTTGTTGCAGCTCGTTCCAGTCGTTAGCTGCAGCGAACTGAAAAGACGAGCGACCCAGGGATGTGTGCTTTGGGGACCTTTAACAGAATGTGACTGGCAGAACGGGTGTTGTATGTGGAGGATGAGCGCTGCAGTAGATATCTCAGATAGGGGGGAGTGAGGCCTAAGAGAGTTTTATAAATAAGCATCGTCCAGTGGATCTTGCGACTGGTATACAGAGATGACCAGTATAGAGTAAGTATAGATGTGTATAGAGTGCAGTGATGTGTCCTATAAGAGCATTGGCACCCTTACCTGCCGATCTATAACTTACGTCTCCGTAATCTTATATGGGTACGACGGTCATCTGAATCAGGGTTAGTTTGGCAGCTGGGATGAAAGAGGAGTGATTACGATATAGAAAACCACGATTATATTTAACTTAGCCTGCAGCTTTGATATGTGCTGAGAGGACAGTGTACCGTCTAGCCATACTCCCAAGTACTTGTATGAGGTGACTACCTCAAGCTCTAAACCCTCAGTAATCACACCTGTGGGGAGAGGGGCATTCTTCTTACCAAACCACATGACCTTTGTTTTGGAGGTGTTCAAAACAAGGTTAAGGGTAGAGAAAGCTTGTTGGACACTAAGAAAGCTTTGTTGTAGAGCGTTTAACACAAAATCCGGGGAGGGGCCACCTGGGTATAAGACTGTATAATCTGCATATAAATGGATGAGAGAGCTTCCTACTGCCTGAGCTATGTTGTTGATGTAAATTGAGAAGAGCGTGGGGCCTAGGATCGAGCCTTGGGGTAAACCCTTGGCGACAGGCATTGGCTGAGACTGCAGATATTCTGACTTTATACACTGCACTCTTTGAGAGAGAGGTAGTTAGCAAACCAGGCCAAAGACCCCTCAGAGACACCAATACTCCTTAGCCGGCCCACAAGAATAGAATGGTCTACCGTATCAAAAGCTTTGGCCAATTCAATAAAAGTAGCAGCACAACATTGCTTAGAATCAAGGGCAATGGTGACATCATTGAGGACCTTTAAGGTTGCAGTGACACATCCATAACCTGAGCGAAAACCAGATTGCATACCAGAGAGAATACTATAGACATCAAGAAAGCCAGTCTTTTGATTATTGACAAGTTTTTCCAGCACTTTTGATAAACATGGCAAAATAGAAATAGGCCTATAACAGAAAGGACCCCCTTTAAATAAATGATGAACCGTGGCTGCCTTCCAAGCAATAGGAACCTCCCCAGAGAGGAGAGACAGGTTAACTTTTTAGTGACAGGTGGCAGTATTCGGAAATTCGGATGAATGACGTGCCCAAATTAAACTGCCTACTACTCGGGCTCAGAACGTATTAGTAGATTTGGATAGAAAACTCTCTGAAGTTTCTAAAACTGTTTGAATGATGTCTGTGAGTATAACAGAACTCATATGGCAGGCAAAAACCTGAGAAAGAATCCAACCAGGAAGTGGTTTGTAGTTTTTCAAGACTGGGCCTATTCAGTATACAGTGACTTAGGGTTCATTTTGCATTTCCTAAGGCTTCCACTAGATGTCAACAGTCTTTAGAAAGTTGTTTGAGGCTTCTATGGTGAACAGAGAGCGAACCAAGGAAGTTGGAAGTTGTTGACTCAGGAAAGGACATGCCTCAATTGCGCGCGTTCACGTGAGAGGTAGCTGTGTTCCATTACATTTTTGAAGACATTTGAATCGTTCGGTTGGAATATTATTGAACTGTTTTGTTAAAAAGGCCCTAAAGATTGATGCTCTACATCGTTTGACATGTTTCTACGAACGTAAATGGAACTTTTTCGTCGTGAAATTTTCGGCGCGCTTCCTACATTTGGAGTAGCTTACTGAACGCGCTAACAAAAAGGACATAAAGGATGGACTTTATCGAACAAAACAACATTTATTGTGGACCTGGGATTCCTAGGAGTGCATTCTGATGAATATCATCAAAGGTAAGTGAATATTTATAATGCTATTTATGATTTTAGATGACTCCAAAATGGCGGGTATCTGTATTGCCTGCTGTTGTTTTCTGAGCGCAGTCTCAGATTATTGCAAAGTGTGCTTTCCCCGTGAAGCTTTTTTGAAATCTGTCACAGCAGTTGCATTAAGGAGATGTTTATCTATAATTCTTTGAATAACAGTTTAATATTTTATCAACGTTTATGATGAGTATTTCTATAAATTGATGTGCTCATGCACCGGAAGTTTTCGGAGGAAAAGCATTTCTGAACATTACGGGCCAATGTAAAATGGGGTTTTTGGATATAAATATGAACTTTATCGAGCAAAACATACATGTATTGTGGAACATGAAGTCCTATGAGTGCCATCTGATGAAGATCATCAAAGGTTAGTGCTTAATTTTAGCTCTATTTCTGTTTTTTGTGATGCCTGTCCTTGCTTGGAAAATGGCTGTGTGGCTTTTATTTTTTAGGCACTGTCCTAACATAATCTGTTTTGCTTTCGCTGTAAAGCCTTTTTGAAATCAGACAATGTGGTTTGATTAAGGAGAAGTGTATCTTTTAAAATGGTGCAAAATAGTAGTATGTTTGAGAAATTTGAATTATGAGATTTTTGCTGTTTTGAATTTGCCGCCCTGCTATTTCACTGGCTGTGTCCCGCAGGTGGGACGGTAGCGTCCCACATAGCCCAGAGAGGTTAAAAAGGTCAGAGATAGGCTTGGTGATGATAGGGGCAGTAACTTTAAAGAAAGAAAGGGTCGAAACCATCTGACCCAGATGTTTTTTTGTTGTTTAAGTTTAAGGAGCTCCTTTGCACCTCGGACTCAGTGACCACCTGCAGGAAGAAACTTTGTAACGGGGCAAGGGAAAAAGAGGGAGGCGCATCGGGGCTAGTCGCATTAGAAGGGCTGGGAGATGAGGAAATGTTGGGCAGGCAAGGAGGCATGGCTGAGTCAAATAGGAATCCTGACTTAATGAATTGGTGATTAAAGAGCTCAGCCCTGTGCTTCTTGTCGGTTACAACCACATCATCAACATTAACCTCTTACATCTAGACGTTCCGCTAGCGGAACACCTGCTCCAATATCCAATGATGGGCGTGGCGCAAAATACAAACTCCTCTAAAATCCGAAAACTTCAATTTTTCAAACATATGACTATTTTACAGCATTTTAAAGACAAGACTCTCCTTTATCTAACCACACTGTCCGATTTCAAAAAGGCTTTACAGCGAAAGCAAAACATTAGATTATGTCAGCAGAGTACCCAGCCAGAAATAATCAGACACCCATTTTTCAAGCTAGCAATGTCACAAAAACCAAAACCACAGCTAAATGCAGCACTAACCTTTGATGATCTTCATCAGATGACAACCCTAGGACATTATGTTATACAATGCATGCATGTTTTGTTCAATCAAGTTCATATTTATATCAAAAAACAGCTTTTTTACATTAGCATGTGACGTTCAGAACTAGCATACCCCCCGCAAACATCCGGTGAATTTACTAAATTACTCACGATAAACGTTCACAAAAAACATAACAATTATTTTAAGAATTATAGATACAGAACTCCTCTATGCACTCGATATGTCCGATTTTAAAATAGCTTTTCGGTGAAAGCACATTTTGCAATATTCTCAGTAGATAGCCCAGCCATCACGGCTAGCCATTTAGACACCGACCAAGTTTAGCCCTGACCAAACTCCGATTTACTATTACAAAAGTTTGATTACCTTTGGTGGTCTTCGTCAGAATGCACTCCCAGGACTGCTACTTCAATAACAAATGTTGGTTTGGTTCAAAATAATCCATCGTTATATCCAAATAGCGGCGTTTTGTTCGTGCGTTCAAGACACTATCCGAAGTGTAAATAAGGGTCACGAGCATGGCGCAATTCGTGACAAAAGATTTCTAAATATTCCATTACCGTACTTCGAAGCATGTCAACCGCTGTTTAAAATCAATTTTTATGCCATTTTTCTCGTAAAAAAGCGATAATATTCCGACCGGGAATCTGCGTTTAGGTAAACAGACGAAAGAAAACAAGGCATGGGGTCGACGCGGGCACGCGCCTGAGTCTCACAGTACTGTAACCAGTCACTACCCAAACGCGCTACTTTTTTTCAGCCAGAGCCTGCAAAGCCACGATTCAGCTTTTTGCCGCCTTCTGAGAGCCCATGGGAGCCGTAGGAAGTGTCACGTAACAGCAGAGATCCTCTGTAATGGATAGAGATAATCAAGAAGGGCAAGAAATTGTCACAGGGCACTTCCTGCATGGAATCTTCTCAGGTTTTGGCCTGCCAAATGAGTTCTGTTATACTCACAGACACCATTCAAACAGTTTTAGAAACTTTGGAGTGTTTTCTATCCAAAGCTAATAATTATATGCATATTCTAGTTTCTGGGCAGGAGTAATAATCTGATTAAATCGGGTACGTTTTTTTATCCGGCTGTGAAAATACTGCCCCCTAGCCATAACAGGTTAAGGGACATGGGAAGCTGTGAGGAGGAGGGTTTATTCTCCAGGTCTTTAACCGTTTTCCAGAACGTCTTGGGGTTAGACCCACAGATAGAACTGCTCCTTAAAGTAACTTCCTTTGGCCTTCCGGATAGCCTGAGTGCACTTATTTCTCATTTGCCTGAACGAGATTCAGTCAGCTGAGTATGCGTGTGCCGAACCTTTCGCCAAATGCAATTCTTGAGGTTGTGTAACTCTGCAAGAAATCGGTCGAACCAGGGCCTGAACCTGTTTTTCATTTTCTTTGTGGCGGCATGTTTGTTAACAATACCACTGAAAATATGAAAAAATAAGGTCCAAGCGTCTTCGACAGAGGGGATCAAGCTGATTCTATACCAATTTACAGATGTCAGGTCATGAAGGAAGGCTTGCTCATCAAAGTTGTTTAGCAAGTGTCTATGACAAATCAGGACAGGTCTCTTCACTGAGCAGCCATTAACCTCTATGGGCTAGGTGGGACGCTAGCGTGCCACCCGTGGTGCACTCCATCAACAGCAGGTGCATTTCAAGAGCGGCAAATTTGAATCCAAATAAATGTCAAAATTCAAATTTTTCAAAAATACAACTATTTTACACCATTTGAAAGATAAACATCTCCTTAATCTAACCACGTTTTACGATTTCAAAAAGGTTTTACGGCGAAAGCATAAATTTAGAGTATGTTAGGACAGTACATTTACAAGAGTTGTGTGTAATGTTTTGTCAAGTCAAAGACAGGGTCACCAAAACCATAAAACCAGCTAAAATGATGCACTAACCTTTTACAATCTCCATCAGATGACACTCCTAGGACATTATGTTAGACAATGCATGCATTTTTAGTTCTATCAAGTTCATATTTATATCCAAAAACAGCGTTTTACTATGGCATTGATGTTGAGGAAATCGTTTCCCTCCAATAACCGGCAGTCAAGTCAGCGTCACAAATTAAATAATTAAAATTAGAAAACATTGGTAAAATATTATATTGTCATTTAAAGAATTATAGATTTACATCTCTTGAACGCAATCAACTTGCCAGATTTAAAAATAACCTTACTGGGAAATCACACTTTGCAATAATCTGAGCACTGCGCCCAGAAAAATACGCGTTGCGATACAGACTAGACGTCATGTTGGGGAGATCTAAAATCGAAAATACTATGTAAATAATCCATTACCTTTGATTCTCTTCATCAGATGTCACTTCCAGGTATCACAGGTCCATAACGAATGTAGTTTTGTTCAAAAAAGCTCATCATTTATGTCCAAAAATCTCCGTCTTGTTAGCACATGATCTAAGCCAGCCGGACTTCTCGTCATGAACGAGGGGAAAAAATATATTTTTCCGTTCGTTCAAACATGTCAAACGTTGTATAGCATAAATCATTAGGGCCTTTTTTAACCAGAACATGAATAATATTCAAGGTGGACGAATGCATACTCTTTTATAACGTATTGGAACGAGGGTACCCAACATGAACTCGCGCGCCAGGTGTCTAATGGGACATCATCGTTCCATGGCTCTTGTTCGGTCAGATCTCCCTCCAGAAGACTCAAAACACTTTGTAAAGGCTGGTGACATCTAGTGGAAGCAATAGGAAGTGCCAAAATATTCCTAAGCCCCTGTGTTTTTCAATGGGATAGGTTTAAAGTCAATACAACACATCAGGTATCCACTTCCTGTCAGAAAATGTCTCAGGGTTTTGCCTGCCAAATGAGTTCTGTTATACTCACAGACACCATTCAAACAGTTTTAGAAACTTTAGAGTGTTTCTATCCATATATAATAAGTATATGCATATTCTAGTTACTGGGTAGGATTAGTAACCAGATTAAATCGGGTACATTTTTTTTATCCAGACGTGCAAATGCTGCCCCCTAGCCCTAACAGGTTAAGAACACAGGCGGTAAAGCAGTGATTTCTAAGGTCATTACAGAAAACACCAGACTGATACCTATCAAGATTATTTGTGAGGATAACATTGAGGACAGTTGACTTTTCTGGGTGTTTGGAGTCATACCTTGTGGGATTGGTAATAATCTGAGAAAGATTTAGGGAGCCCCATTGCTTTAGGACTTTGTCTGGATGTTTAAGCATGTCCAACTTGGGGCTGGAAACAGTAGATGGGCCAGGGTAAACATTCACATTTCCAGATATCATTAACAATCAAGGCACGGAAGAGGACAGGGAGAGCTCTGCAGTGTTGGTTTATGATATTTGAATATGCATTAGATGGCAACAAGATCATATTGTACAGCAATTTCATCAGGTAACATGAATACAAAGCCGGCAAGAGGTGGTTAGAATAGGATGGGAGGCCAAAAGTCTGTGTAACCAATTAGGTAATTTTGTCCAAAATTAGGTTGTAGGTTTGGAGTTTTGATCTGGAGTGAAGGTTATGCTGTGGAGGCTAGCATCCTGTATGTCCCTGCCGAACAATCCAAGTTTATCTAACTCCAAATCTATCTTTTTGTAAAAAAAAAACATGTTGAAAAATGCGCGCGCTCAAATGCAGCTGTGTCTCTCCCTCTCTTTTACCTCATTGACGAATCCCTACTGTTGACCAATTGCCAATGAGGGGTCGTAGACTTCGGCTAGCCGAAGAAACCGTTAACCAAGGTCAAAACGAATAAAAACGTCACAAAATGTTGTCATAATAAATAGTTAAATAAAGGTTAAATAAATAAAACAATTGTATACGAACAAGCTGTTCCAAACTGTTTGGGCTGGGAAGGAAGCATGCGGACGCCCTTTAGCCTTCCTTTCTCTTTCCTCCACACATTCAGCTCTCCATCTCTCGTTTTCACCTCACGTTTCTACCACTTAACAATTCCTCCACTTTTTACACTTCCACCCTCCAACCCCTCTCTTCCACTCTCTCCCCCTTCTTCCTCATACCCCGGTCCTTGTAAAGGTTGCATTTTGCCTTGTCTTGTTTGTATTTTGAGACCCATCTCGTTCTCTGTATCTCCCGTCTCCTCTACAGTGAAGACAGAGCCAGGAGTCTGTACACCCGTCTCTGCTACACCTGCCCCGTCGCCCCCCTGTAACAGCCCCTGTTGCCTTCTCCACCCATGTAGCTGCTCCTCCCACCGCCTTCGCCTCAGTCAAACTGGAGCAGGGGGCCGACACCAGCTCACACCACCACGTCGAGGTCATCAAGTAAGGACAACTCGGATGCAATATGAGTTATTACAAAGGGGTCCCAGGAGAACCTGAACTAAGCTCATACCACATCAGTTACACTATAAATGGTGTTGGCCATTGGCTAACAAGTAAGGACTACTTGTTGGCTAATCTCAGCCAAAACAGTATATGCTATGAAAAGGACTGGCTATTTGCGAACAACGAAGCACCAAACCGTTAGCATAGCAGCTCTAGCATTGTTCTACACCATAGAAGCAAAGTGGGCTATTGGATGTGGATGGTTTTGGCACTACACCCAGACCTATGGGTTTGCTTGAGAGTCTGTTGGTGTCTTGTGTGTGGTAATGTGTTTGTGCCTCTCCTGGCTCCTCAGCACGGACCACATAGAGACCCTCATGCAGCTGCTCACCGCCGTGGTGAAGAAATCCCCCCTCATTGTACCCGACAAGAGTAAGCTCCCTTCATCATTTTCTTTGTTCTCACTCCTGATTCTCTTTACATCCATTCTTCTTAGACGAGTTGCCATGTAAATAAAGCTTGAGTGAGACGGATGGGATGTTAAACCGGTGTCCTGACACTGTGGTCATTAAAAATCCCATGGCACTTATCACAAGACCAAGGGTGTTAAAAGTCCCAACCTGGGGTCATTTCCATTTCTCATTCTTAATTGGCATATCACTCCTCACCTCTCCACCATGCTATCTAATGTGTGGTGAGCGTTCGGGCACATAATGGTCGCGGTGCATCACCCGAGTGGTTGCCACACATTGGGGGTGGATGAGGTGAGTTTCCCCCTTACTATGTAAAGTGCTTTGAGTGCCTTAGTTGGTAGAAAGGCGCAATATAAATCCAATCTATTATAATTATTATTATGTAGATACTGTATGTTGTGTGTTGTATGGTTAATATTGTGTTGTATTGTTCAGCCGAGGACTCCCATCCATTCTGTGCAGTGTCTACTGAGCAGTATTACTCCTGGAACATTGGGAAACGCAGGGCAGCAGAGGTAAAGATTGTTTGTTTGTGTTGTTGGCTGTGTGTTTTGTTAGTCTGGCTGTGTACAACATGTGTAAACATGTCAGAGTTCATTAGTGTTTTTTTATGTGTGTGTTTACACATGACTTTGACTCTGCATATTTTCTGCTTACCTCATGTCTCCCTGTCCAGTCGGATTCTTCTCTCTCTCTATTTTTGCCCCGTCATCATCCTCCTCTTTCATCTCTACAAAATACACAAACACACACACACACACACACACACACACACAGACACAGACACACACACACACACACACACACACACACACTTTTACCCCAGATGCTGCCTAGAGCCCCTGTAGACCCATTATCTATGGAGACAGTCTAGCCTGGTTTTCTACTCAATTCTCTATCTGACAGTCAGTCTCTCAGACAGCAGTGTTCTATGCTGCCTGCCCCAGAGCTCAGACTTATTCTACCCAGGAAAATAGTATGATGATAATGAGTGTGTGGGAATGGTCAACCCGAGGCTTACTACTGACTCATAAAGGAGGTTCAGAGGGAATAATGCCCCAAGACACGCTGGAGAGGGCTGGCTCTGTCCTGTCTAGCTAAAATCCAATTAGTTAAAATCCTCTGTTTACTCCTTATCAACAAACTCCATGTGATTAATATGTTAAATACTATTTGAGTGACAGCTGCTGAAAGGGAATAAAGGGAGATTTCTGAGGAATCAGAGCTGTCCTTCAATTAATTGTATTGTACTATGTCTTCTGACCCATGTTTCACGTTGTGATTGTCATTAATAAAGAAATTAGGAAAGAAAAAAGGATTCAGAGCTATCTCCATTATAATGTGCAAAGTGTGTTGACTGTTTTGTATTTAGTATGTATATACACGTCACTGCCAAAATAAAGGAAACACCAACATAAAGTGTCTTAATAGGACGTTGGGACACGACAAACCAGAGCAGCTTCAATGCACCTTGGCATAGATTCTACAAGTGTTTAGAACTCTGTTGGAGTGATATGAAACCATTCTTCCTCGATATTCCATAATTGGTGTTTTATAGATTGTGTTGGAAAACTCTCTCAGGTACCGCTCCAGAATCTCCCATAAGTGTTCAATTGGTTTGATATCTATTGACTTGAGATGCCCATGGCATATGGTTTACATTGTTTTCATGCTCATCCAACCATTCAGTGACCACTTGTACCCTGTGAATGGGGGCTTTGTCATCCTTTGGCAGCATAGCCATGGTAGCCAAAATAATGGCCTGCTCAGCATTTTTATACATGACCATAAGCATTATGGGATGTTAATTGCATAATTAACCCAGGAATCACATCTGTGTGGAAGTACCTGCTTTCAATATACATTGTATCTCTCATTTACACTAGTGTTTCCATTATTTTGGCAAGTACCCGTGTGTTGACTTGAGTGCACTTGGAATAAAGTTGATATGGTTGTCTCATTGTAGCTCCAGCGTGCGGTGGCAGTGAAGCGTGTGGTCCAGGATGTATTGGAGCGCTGCCCCCGCCTGCAGGCCCTCACCCCCCCTAAGACCAGAGAGGTGGTCCAGTGGTGCCGACAGAGAGGCTACACACCCCCGGACCCCGAGCCCCTACGCAGCAGCAGGCCTGACGAAGGAACCATAGAGGACATCCTCACACAGATAGACAACGAACCAGGTAGAGTGTGGGTGGGGGGGAGGTGAAGAGGGTTGTTGTTGTGTGTAGGCGTGCGTGTGAGAGAGAGAGAGAGATTTGATGATTTTTGGAAGAGTGCGTGTCCATGCCTCTCCAGAAGAAATGTCACTGCAACTCTATTATGTGGCATTTTGTAACCTTTTTCAATGTTCAGTGTACTGTGTTATTAGTGCTAGTATGCAGGCTTGCCTGGTATTCACAGGCAGTCCTAATTAATTCTGTCCATTGTTCCTGTTCCTGCGTGGAGGAGAAAGGAAGCCACACACCAGGCTGAGAGCCCAAACAGCCAAGCTCTGTTCTGCGAGGCTTTGCTCTGATCGCTATGGCCCAAATGCACAAACTCTTTTGCTCTCTCTCTTTAATACACTCTCTCTAACTCACTCACTCTCACTGTCTTTCTCTGCATGTCTAAATACAAAGTTACGAACAGATGTGCTCAGCCTTCATACCTGTTTAAAGCTCTCACCTGTTAGCCTATTTTCTGAAGGTTATTTTCAAGATGTAATTAATATAAAGAGCAAGGAAGTCTTTATTTACGGTACACCAAAGTTGTTTATTTACATTTCTCTAAATTGTCCATTTATCTTGATTCAATCTCTGTCTTTCTATGGAGTACAGAGCAATATACACTGTGTACAAAATGACTGACCAGGTGAATCCAGGTGAAAGCTATGATCCCTTATTCAATCAGTGTAGATGAATGGGGAGGATAATTATTTCTTTTTTTATCTGAGAGACAACAATTGAGACATGGATTGTGTATGTGTGCCATTCAGAGGGTGAATGGGCAAGTGCCTTTGAACGGGGTATGGTAGTAGGTGCCAGGTACACCGGTTTGTGTCAAGAACTGCAACGCTGATGGGTTTTTCACGCTCAACAGTTTCCCGTGTGTACAGTGCGTTCAGAAATTATTCAGACCCCTTGACTTTTTACACATTTTGTTGTTACAGCCTTATTCAAAAATTGAATAAATTGTTTTTCCTCGTCAATCTTCATACAATACCCCATAATGACAAAGTGAAGACAGATTTTTAGAAATTGTAGCAAATGTATAAAAAAATTAAAACAGAAATACCTTATTTACATAAGTATTCAGACCCTTTTCCATAAGACTTGAAATTTTGCTCAGGTGCATCCTGTTTCCATTGCTCATCCTCCACTTTTGTCCACTTGTGGTAAATTCAATCGATTGGACATGATTTGGAAAAGTACACACCTGTCTATATAAGGTCACACAGTTGACAGTGCATGTCAGAGCAAAATCCAAGCCATGAGGTCGAACGAATTGTCCGTAGAGCTCTGAGACAGGATTGTGTCGAGGCACATATCTGGGGAAGGGTACCAAAATATGTCTGCAGCATTGAACGTCCCCAAGAACACTGTGGTCTCCATCAATCTTAAATTCAACAGTTTGGAACCACCAAGACTCTTAGAGCTGGCCGTCCGGCCAAACTGAGCAATCAGGTGAGGAAGGCATCGTTCAGGGAGGTGACCAAGAACCCGATGGTCACTCTGACAGAGCTCCAGAGTCTCTCTGTGGAGATGGGAGAACCTTCCCGAAGGACAACCATCTCTGCAGCACTCCACCAACCAGGCCTTTATGGTAGAGTGGCCAGGCGGAAGCCACTCCTTAGTAAAAGGTACGTGACAGCCTGCTTGGAGTTTGCACCTAAATTACTCTCAGAACATGAGAAACAAGATTCTCTGGTCTGATTAAACCAAGATTGAACTCTTTGGCCTGAATGCCAAGCGTCACTTCTGGAGGAAACCTGGCACCATCCCTACAGTGAAGCATGGTGGTGGCATCATCATTCTGTGGGGATGTTTTTCAGCGGCAGGAACTGGGAGACTAATCAGGATCGAGGGAAAGATGAACAGAAAAATCCTTGATGAAAACCTGGCCCAGAGCACTCAGGACCTCAGACTGGGGCGAAGGTTCACCTTCCAAAAGAACAACAACTCTAAGCACACAGCCAAGACAACGCAGGAGTGGCTTCGGGACAAGTCTTTGAATGTCCTCGAGTGGCCCAGCCAGAGCCCAGATCGAACATCTCTGGAGACACCTGAAAAACCTGACAGAGCTTTAGAGGATCTGCAGAGAATAATGGGAGAAACTCCCCAAATACAGGTGTGCCAAGCTTGTAGCATCATACCCAAGAAGACTCAAGGCTGTAATCGCTGCCCAAGGTGCTTCAACAAAGTACTGAGTTAAGGGTCTGAATACTTATGTAAATGTGCTATTTCAGTTTTGTTTATATATATTTGCAGAAACTTCTAAAAACCATTTTTTTCTTTGTCATTATGTAGTATTGTGTGAATATTGATGAAGGAAAAAACTATTTAATCCATTTTCGAATAAGGCTGTAACGTAACAAAATGTGGAAAAAGTCAAGGGGTCTGACTACTTTCCGAGTGCACTGTATCAAGAATGGTCCACCGCCCAAAGGACATCCAGCCAACGTGACACAACTGTGGGGAGCATTGGAGTCAACATGGGCCAGCATCCCTGTGGAACGCTTTCAACACCTTGTAGAGTCCATGCTCTGACGAATTGAGGCTGTTCTGAGGGCAAAAGGGGGGTTCAACTCAATATTAGGTTGTTCTTAATGTTTTGTACACTCAGTGTAGACGCTCACACATTTCACAGCTCATTTCACCCTGCTGCTACCTTAGGCTGTAGATAGAGAACATTCGCTGTTATTGGAACCTCTACCTTTGTGTGTGTGTTAACTTGTGTGTATACATCATTTTGTAGAGTGCCCCTCTACCCTGGGTAGCTGTGAGGAGTTGGTCCAGCGGTTGGAGCAGCTGCAGACCCTGCTGAAGACTGAGCCAGAGGATGACAATGATGAAGTCCTAGACATCGTCAGTGTGACCCCACCCTCTCAGAAGTTAAAGGTCAAAGAAGAGGAACAGGAAACGGACCCCGAGCCCAAGTACTTCCTGGCCCCATGCCCCTCGGCCCAGTTCGTCAGCGACACAGCCCAACAGGTGAGGAGATACAGTGCCTTGCAAAAGTATTCACCCCACTTGGCATTTTTCCAATTTTGTTGCATTGCAACCTGTAATTTAAATTAATTTTATTTGGATTTCATGTAATGGACATACACAAAATAGTCCAAATTGGTGAAGTGAAATGAAAATAAGAACATAAAAAATAAAAATTAACACCGGGAAAGTGGTGTGTACAGGTCCCGTGTGGCTCAGTTGGTAGAGCATGGTGTTTGCAACGCCAGGGTTGTGGGTTCGATTCCCACGGGGGACCAGTACGGAGAAAAATAAAATAAATAAAAATGTATGAAATGTATGCACTCACTACTGTAAGTCGCTCTGGATAAGAGCGTCTGCTAAATGACTAAAATGTAAAATGTATTCACCCCCTTTGCTATGAAGCCCCTAAATAAGATCTGGTGCAACCAATTACCTTCAGAAGTCACATAATTAGTTAAATAAAGTCCACCTGTGTGCAATCTAAGTGTCACATGATCTGTCACTTGATCTCAGTATATATACACCTGTTCTGAAAGGCCCCAAAGTCTGCAACACCACTAAGCTGGGCTTTACGGAAAAGTGGCCAGAAAAAAAGCCATTGCTTAAAGAAAAAAATAAGCAAACACATTTGGTTTTCACCAAACGGCATGTGTGAGACTCCCCAAACATATGGAAGAAGGTACTCTGTTCAGATGAGACTAAAATTGAGCTTTTTAGCCATCAAGGAAAACGCTATGTTCAGCGCAAACCCAACACCTCTCATCACCCCGAGAACACCACCCCCACATTGAAGCAAGGTGGTGGCAACATGCTGTGGGGATCTTTTTCATCAGGAGGGACTGGGAAACTGGTCAGAATTGAAGGAATGATGGATGGTGCAAAATAAAGGGAAATCCTTGAGGGAAGCCTGTTTCAGTCTTCCAGAGATTTGAGACTTGGACGGAGGTTCACCTTCCAGCAGGACAATGAACCTTAGCATACTGCTAAAACAACACTCGAGTGGTTTAAGGGGAAACATTTAAATGTCTTGGAATGGCCTAATCAAAGCCCAGACCTCAATCCAATTGAGAATCTGTGGTATGACTTAAAGATTGCTGTACACCAGCAGGAAGCCATCCAACTTGAAGGAGCTGGAGCGGTTTTGCCTTGAAGAATGGGCAAAAATCCCAGTGGCTTGATGTACCAAACATATTGAGACATATCCCAAGAGACTTGCAGCTGTAATTGCTGCAAAAGGTGGCTCTACATAGTATTGACTTTGGGGGGGTGAATAGTTATGCACGCTCAGTTTTTTTGTAGAGCAATACAAAATATTTTGCATCTTCAAAGTGGTAGGCATGTTTTGTAAATCAAAATGATACAAACCCCCCCCAAAAAATCAATTTTCATTCCAGGTTGTAAGGCAATAAAATAGGAAAATTGCCAAGGGGGGTGCATACTTTTGCAAGGCACTGTGGTCAGCACCGACAAATAAGGGAGTTGGACGAAGTTTACCCTTACTTAGGATTGCACAACTTTGATCCTCCATGGCCACAGTGTGTGCTGGTTTTCCTTCTTGCCATATAAGTATACCGATTTAGACCTTGGAGGAAACCAAGTATGTGCGCTTTGCAGTGAAATTCAATTCTCAGTGGACAATTGTCCTTTGCAGACTAGAGGTCGGCTTTGAAAGTTGAAAAGCTCTTAAAAATGGCCAGCTTTCACGGTGCTGTATTAAGATGCTAGAGGATTGTAGGACGAGGAAAAACCTGGAAGAAGAGTGTAAAAATATACACTCCTAGCATCAGCACAACTGTGTAAAGTATCTTGTCGTAACAGCATCTCCCATCTCCTAACTTAAGTCTCCCTCTTTCTCTCTCCCTTCTCCCCTAACCCTCTCCTTTCTCCATCTCTCTCAGATTGGCGTGGCCTTTCAGCAGGTGGAGGTGGAGAAGAATGTTTTTGCGCCGGTGATTGAGGCCATGATTCTCAAGGTTAGTCACTCCGGATGCCTCAAACACAACACAGCATAATGAACAATGAGAATGAAAGTCGGCCTCACCTAAAGATGGGCATCATTCACGAGATTGACAGATACATTTTTCCTGTGTCCCTCTGTGCACCAGTCTTTGTTCTTGTTCTGATATAATTTTTATTTATTTATTTCACCTTTATTTAACCAGGTAGGCAAGTTGAGAACAAGTTCTCATTTACAATTGCGACCTGGCCAAGGTAAAGCAAAGCAGTTCGACACATACAACAACACAGAGTTACACATGGAGTAAAACAAACATACAGTAGAAAAATAGGTCTATATACAATGTGAGCAAATGAGGTGAGATAAGGGAGGTAAAGGCAAAAAAGGCCATGGTGGCAAAGTAAATACAATATAGCAAGTAAAACACTGGAATGGTAGATTTGTAGTGGAAGAAAGTAGAAATACAAATAATGGGGTGCGAAGGAGCTAAATAAATACAGTAGGGGAAGCGGTAGTTGTTTAGGCTAAATTATAGATGGGCTATGTACAGGTGCAGTGATCTGTGAGCTTCTCTGACAGCTGGTGCTTAAAGCTAGTGCGGGAGATAAGTGTTTCCAGTTTCAGAGATTTTTGTAGTTCGTTCCAGTCATTGGCAGCAGAGAACTGGAAGGAGAGACGGCCAAAGGAGGAATTGGCTTTGGGGGTGACCAGAGAGATAGAAGATGAGAGACAAGATGTTCTGTGATGTATAGATTCTAGGATATGATAAGTGTTTCTGTCTTCTGTAGGCAACAGAGCAGTTTGCTAGTGACATCCTGAGAGAAGCTCTGGCTGGAGCCCACGTAAAATCCCACCAGAACAGGTGAGACACACTCATTTTCCCCCTTCACACTGAGCTGGTATACTAACCACTGAGAATGTATTATATTTGTCCCTATTAAATACACTATTAGGTCAATGAATATCTTCCTGATGTGTCCTCAGGGCTCCCAGAGAGATCACAGCCATAAATATTCACCAGGCGTCCAGCAGCATCCCCACATGTGACTTCCTCACCAACACGCACATGGGCTACCTGACCAAGGAGGACTGATTACACACAACCTTATACACAACTTAACTAAGAACAACGGCCACCCAGACTGAGAGAGATACACGCACACTGGCTACTAGGTCTGGGAATTACCAGGGACCTCACGATACAATATTATCATGATACTTACGCGCCGATACAATATGTATTGCGATTCTCACAATTCTATACGTATTGCAATTCAATACTGTGATTTAATTGCGATTTGATGTTCCAAACACATTGCTCACCATATGTCTGCTGCCGAGGGACAAGAGAGAGCCATGAGAACGAGTTTTTATCATGGAAATAAAAGTGCTGAAAACAAATTGGCTCCCTATTTAAAAAGAAAATGAAGAACAAACTGAAGGAAAAATGCTAGAGTTTTGGTGCCGGTACAGACAGCTAGCGCAATAATAATATTGCGATATTGTCAAAACGATACGATATATTGTCAGAAATAATGTCCCAATATGTAACTGTATCGATATTTCCCCCATCACTACTGGCTACTCACATCAGTCTCACTAGCTGAGAGACCGGCAGTAAGAGCTGCAGAAGGAGCATATGGACCTGCCTCTCTGGGGTTAAACTGAACTGTTGGCCCGGCAGAAGAACTCTCTGACAGACATTGACCACAACAGAGAAACAGTCAGAGCGCAGCAGGAATGCTCCGACCTCACCTGGAAGACCATCTCACCAACCGACATTTTAAACCATTAGTCAGCTACTTTTCATATCTCAGTATCATAAAGTAGAATCAAGAACACAGACAACACCAAACACCTGGGTGGAATTCAGGACTCCACAACCTACTGAACATTAAGATATGACATGATCCCTAAACCCTTTTCTGAGTCCAAAACGTGTATGTTTCCTCCAACAGTTCTAGAATATTGGACCGTTGGCTTTCATCGTTTTCGAATTCTCAGCGCTGCTCAAGCTATTTCTCCAACCGTCGCCACATTCAAATGAATAGCGGGAGCCGTGTTGGTTGGGAATTTGGGGGAGGTGTGCAGTCAGGCTGTGCATCCCCTGCGGATGGTGGTCGTAGATCCAGATGTGTCACAGTGGGCCGCAGGACTATCGCGTCTCTGCGTCTGTGGACTCTGAATTAGCTTTATTTTGTTATGGGGTTCCCACTCCCCTGACATTTTAGTGATAAAAAATGTGGTCTCCGTTAAAAAAGTTGGAATAGCGTTGCTTTACTCTATATGATGACAGATCAGTATATCTGTTCTACTCAATAAACAGTATTTATATAACGCTGTGCCCTACTGAATGCGCCCCCGGGGATTAATCATAGCATACCTGGCATAGCCGTTTCTTTCATAATCTGTTTTAGTTTGTATAACTGGTTTACCTGACAGTCAGACTAATGTACTGTATCCACTGACTTAATCACAGCTGGGCTCAGTCTGGTCCCTTTAAACCACCACACAATGTGAGATAAACGTTGTATTGAACATTGTGGGTCTTAAACATTGTCGAATGCTTCAAAATAGATATCTACGGGACAGTGTGTCTGGTGTCTTCTCTCTCAACTTGTAATGGGATTATGTGTGAATTAAATGGTTGAATTCTTCTCTCAAATGGCCACAACAATGCACGCCACTAGGCCAAATATGTGCTTTGATTGAAACTAAACACATGTAGGCTATGCTAGTTAACACCATCTGCTCTAGAATTTGCTCACTGGCCTAATTCAAAACAATAGTGTAGGTTACTTTGAAACTGTACCCTATAACTCAAGAAGATGTAAATGCATATCCTCATGAAACTCCGTTGAGATCAAATGGTCGGGATGCAAATGCTGCATGGAAGTTTCACCAGTAAAACTTGAAGAATTATAATTCATGATCGACAGTGAGAAATGCACAAATACAGCAGAGACTGTGTAAAGTAGAGAATTCTGCACATGCGCAGAACCTTCGGGACCTTTAGCTGTCGTGAAGAAAGATCCAGAAAAGTCAGATCCGCAGCCTCGGTCATTAAAGTATTGTCTGTCTGACAGTCACAGGGGGGAGAGTAAGTGGCTTACAGACCTACTGTACATCAGACCAGACGATGACCCCCCCCCCCCCCCCCGATAACAGTCTTAATACCATTGTACTCCCATTGTACTCTTCTGGGAACAGTGTTCTTTTCATTCAGTCAATTCAAGAAATTCATTCATTTAGAAATCCGAATGCAATTGGTTCAATTATTTTCCATAAGGGATTTTAGAATCACAGATTATAATATTTTTTTATTTTTTTTTGTCCTGAATTGACTGAGTTGAAATGGAACAGGGCCCAATCCTGACTGTTGTGTTTGTGTCTAGACTGTTCTCAAGTGTCACATATCAGCCTGATCACAGATCTGTGTGTGTTTCAGCCGACTAAGCATGTATGCAATGACAACAATAGCCAGAGGAGTCGAGCTAAACATGCGCATACAGATCTGGGACCAGGCTAGATCGATATGTCAGTGAAGGAGTGCTATAACTTGAAGTGTTGGACAGTAGGGATGGAGGGGCCACACATTCATCTGTGTGAGTCCAAGATTAACGTTGTGTTTTTTTACTTGGTCCACTCCCCTCTGGAGTAGGGTTGACCGTCAATTGTTGGTAAAGTGCATTTGTAATGTTATGTTTTCGATACAGTATGTATGTCCCTACCACTATGACTGTGTTTTTGTGTACATTGTGTGTGTGACTGACTCTAGTTTTTGTTTGTTCACTTCAAATCAAGCCCCGCTACCAGCAAAGTCATTACTATGGTGTGTTAGAATATGTGTTTGTGTGCATTATTTATGTGTTTGTGTTAGTGTGTATGTGTTGGGGTAAATGTGGTGTGAATATGGGTGTACTGTATGTACCTGGATACGAGAGTGAGAGAAAGTTAAGGTGAATTAATGAAAATATCTTTGAATATGATGCATTTTGGATGTTGTGTACATGGTTACTGGTGGACATTTAGCTTGTGTAGGAGTGAAGGTGATAGGTGTTATGTTTCAGTATGAATCTGGTAAGTGTGTGGTGTGCTCACTCTAGACTGAGTGGTCACCTTGCCCGTTTGACCAAACTTTATGTATTGTAGAAATAATATCAATTGACCATTATATTTTCATTTTCCAGTGCACACCAAAAATATGATCAATATTCTTGTATTAAAATGGAAAACTTGTTTATAAAACTGTGGTTGTGTTTTTGAAGTGACTTAGTGTCTTGTTATCCCCCCTCCGCCCCAGGATGCCCTTTCCCGATTCCCTCCCTCTTCCTCTCTTTCTCTGAGAGCTTCTTCACACTTTTCAAAAAAATACAGTCGGCTACTCATATTACTCAAATGTAAACTTGCCCATTTGCTACATCTCGCCCGCTACCTCTGGAAGTAGAGCACGACACTCGTCCGACAGTTGCCCCCCTTGAAGCAGGCCAGTGTAAACAGAATTTCCTCATTGAGCCAACATTCCTGAATGGTAATAGCAGAGCAATGTTTTTGAAGCAGCTGGAATGCATTGACATTTTTAGCTGAAATTGCAGTAACGGCCTGTTCTATTCATTTCTAATAATCATATTTAGCAGATGCTTTAATCTGAAGTTACTTCCAGCTATGCATGCATACGGTTGGCCCCAGTTGGAATCAAACTCACAACCCTTGGCGCTGCAAGTGCCATGCTCTACCAACTGGGCCACATTTTCTCCACCTCTCCTTTTAGTACAGTCTGGGTGATAGGGCTGCAGTAGATTTTGAGAGATTACAGGGTACTGGACTGATGAGGAGGCTTTGGTGGGATGGTAGGATCAGATGGCAGTACTTTACATTCTGTGTGGCTCAACTCCCATGCTTCGCTCCCTTTTTTTATCCGAAAGGATGGCAAATGACATAAGAGGGATGAGAAAGGATCTGGTTCATTGAGGGATTAAACTCTTAAGTAGTGGCCTTCTTTGACCCTCGAATATCACTTACTATTCTAGAAGCCAGAAACACAAAGCCGCAGGTCACTGACAGAGCCCACCTTTGGATACATCAGAGGCAGTATTTCATTTTAGATACCTAGGCAGGGATAGAGACAGCCAAGTTTTCAGGTACTAGCCAGAATGACCCGACATGCAAACATCAGAGAGAGCCGTGTTTGTCAACAGATGATCCCTGTGATCATATCAGAGCTGTGTGACATGCATTACATAATATGGTCATGTTCAGCATCCCTGACTGGCACACATTTGTTCCAATAGTGGTTTGCTCATTACTCTTAGATCAGTTTAATGTTAGTTAACTATACATTTTGGTCAGGTTGCTGTAATGTTAGATAATTTATTTTAAACTAGGCAAGTCAGTTAAGAACACATTCTTATTAACAATGACGGCCTAGGAACAGTGGGTTATCTGCCTTGTTCAGGGGCAGGACAACAGATTTTAACCTTGTCAGCTCTGGGATTCGATCTAGTAACCTTTCGGTTATTGGCCCAACACTCTAACCACTAGGCTACCTGACGCCCCAGAGTAGATTAGGTTTCTGTAAGATTCGGTTACTGTAAGGTTAGGGCTGGGATAAAGGGACTGATCTGAAAAAGGGGTTATGCATCTGATCCTGTGGACCTTGTGTATAATTTCTAGCAGGCTTCCATTAAACTAATAGATTGAAAAAACAGGTACAGAATTCACTGCAAGTCATACAATGTACTGTACTATTATGTGTTGTGTTGTTGTTTCATTCTGTGGATCATGTTGCTGGACCAGGGAAATTAGTCATTATTGCTTCCGATTTAGTTGCTGTGAGCATAGATTTTGCCATGAACTGCTTGTGCATGCAAAACCACACACACCCCACCTCCGCTGTTGTAAGATGTCACATAAAAGGGGAACAAAGAAAACATGGTGTGCCACTCGAGGGCTCCCGAGTGGCGCAGCAGTCTAAGGCACTGCATCTCAGTGCTAGAGGTGTCACTACAGACCCTGGTTCAATCCTGGGCTGTATCACAACCAGCCTTGATTGGGAGTCCCATAGGGTGGCGCACAATTCGTCCTATTAGGGGAGGGTTTGGCTGGGGTAGGCTGTCACTGTAAATAATAATTTGTTCTTAACTGACTTGCCACTTTAAATAGATTTACAATTTTTTAAATCATCATCACACTTATGGAGATGCAGGCTGCTCTCTCTCAGCTTGTTCACTCAGATTCAGCTCCATCACATCAGATCAAAGGTGTTATAGCACACACATCACAATGTGTCTAACCACCTCATGTTCACCCTGTTGGATATTGGTTCACTATCTCAAGAATGAATCTGGTTTGTATTCATAAAGCATCTCCAGAGTAGGAGTGCTGATCTGATCTGTTTTGCCTTTTAGATCATGATGAGTAATATTATATGGGGGGATCCCAGATCAGCACTCCAAATCTGAGATGCTTTATGAATACGGGTCCTGATCAAAGAAAACAGTTCATCATATAGATACAGTAGATATCATATAAGATGGGTGTAGCAGAAACATCGACATCAATTGGACAAACAGGAGTTAAGAACCTAATATTCTTTTATTGTAATATACTGTACATTATATCATATTTTACTTTTTATTTTCTTAAGCAGATTTACAAAATGAACATATACACCAGAAACAACTATTTTGTCTCAAAATAGTTACCTACCAGCAATTGAAAAGAAATGAAATAAATATATTTTTTGTTTCCGTTAATAAAAGACTAGCAAAGATCAACACACTTTCTGGACAAAGTGTAGTTTGAGCATACATTTCTTGTCATTTCAATAGATCCAACAATATGTACAAAAATGATTTATTAACTTAAATCATTCCAACTCAACAGGCGCACACACATACACACAAACATACCTGTAAATACAGTACACACAAACACACATTACAGAGCAGCCGTGTTGTCTTGGAGTGTCTGACGGCAAAACAGCTTGATTTCAAACTAGTTTGTTTCATGCAAATTACATTTTCATAGCAATAGAACAGAATTGTAAAATGATTTATCTTGTTTTATGACATCTAGTTTCTCATTCACTCTTGTCTCTGATTTACTATACTGGACGATAAGCTGACTTTTCCTTTCTGGTTACATTAAGAAGATGTACATTCCCCTTGCATAGATTTTGTTATTGTGTTGAACGGACAGAGAACATTCCCTAATTGGTTCTTTGGACTCCCCGTAACCTAGTAGAAGGATTTGGAGAGTCTGTCATATGTTGAAGATTCTGGATCCGCTTTGAAAAACCGCAGAGGGGTTGGGAGAGAGCTTAGTCCTAACCAACTGCTCCTGCAAAAAGACACACAACACATGGGTTATTCAAAGATGACCACAGGCAATGCAGGTCTTGTGCTGTTCAGATAGGATATATGATATACACTCAGCGGCCAGTTTATTAGGTACACCACCCTGTTCACGAAAATGGTTCGCTCGTACAGACAGTGAGTCCATGTGGCCATGGCTTGCTATATAAAGCAGGCAGACAGGCACAGAGGCATTCAGTTACTGTTCGATTGAACATTAGAATAGGCCAAATAAATTACTTAAGCGACTTTGAGTGTGGTATGATCGTCAGTGACAGGCGCGCCGGTTCCAGTATCTCAGAAACGGCCGGCCTCCTGGGCTTTTCCTGCACGACAGTGTCTCGGGTTTACAGAGAACGGGGCGACCAACAAAACACATCCAGTCAGCGGCAGTCCTGTGGACGAAACCAGCTCATTGATGGGAGAGGTTGAAGGAGACTGTCAAGAATTGTGCAAGCTAACAGGCGGGCCACAAACAGGCAAATAATGACGCATTACAACAGTAAAATCACACCTTGTAAAATCCGCCCCCCGAGCAATTCAGGCGGTTCTGGAGGCAAAGAGGGGTCCGACCGGTACTAGATGGGTGTACCAAATAAACTGGGCACTGATTGTATGATAATATGAGAGGTGACTTGTTTGGTTGTGCAGTCATAGTGCATCAGCCCTCCTGTCAGTGGACTGGTAGACATAATTAATCACAGCAAATATTGCTGATGCTACTTTCTGAAAGAACATCCAGCCGGAACCTACATGAATGGAACTTCACTCAACCCTGAAATGAAGTTTGCATGCTGCATCCATCAAGTAACGTGTTCTAGGCTTGATATGATGATGAGATATGGATCTGCATGTTCCAATGCAGTTGATTAGTAGTGGTAGAATGGCCAAACGGAAGGTTTGTTTGGCAGAGTCGTAGTCTGTAGTCTCAGTGGCAGTCTCTTCAGCCAATGAAAAATAGGATATGACTACTACTGTATTTGCTGGATGTGAGGCTGTGTCTGTACGTGAAATTTGTCAAACTGCAGCTTTGAAAAAAGTGTGTGCGTGTGCTTCAGTCTGTTTGCATATGTGTTTGTGTGTATCTGTGGGTATGTTCACCTCCTCCCACACACACTCTTTTCCACTCAGTACAGCAGCCAGGTCTGCCTCTCTCTTAAATGAGATTCACGCTGAAATGACTGCAAGCCACTGCATCGCATCACACTGGCAAAATGGCAAATAATCCATTATTGCTCACTTTATCGCTCTCTCTTCCTCTCACCCTTTCCATCCCTCACTCAGTTTTTTTCTTTTTCCCTCCCTCCCTTGATATAACCCTGCTGGTTTGGCTCATGACAGTGGCTGTAGTCATACACATCGTGGGAAAAGGGAAAAGTTCCAATTCAACCGAACATGGAGACAGGAAAGAGAGAGAAAAAAGAGGAGCGGGACTGGAGGGAGGGTGAAAGGAGAGATGATGAGAGTGAGGAAAGGGGTGCAAAGGGAGGTGATTTGCAGGATGCTTTGTGTCTGCACAGTTTGATCCTCTCTTTATGCAGCCCATTGTAAACCACATCCCCTTTTCTCCCCTGTTTATCTGTTTCGCTACAAAGCGGAAAAAACTCTTTATGTCACATTTAAAAGCTCAGGCAATGTTCTCCATCAGTGCTAAAAACAAGATTCTTAATGCCTCATGGGAGAAAACACTCTCAGTAGATGCATTGATGAAACTACAGAATTTTATGTCTAAGTGTTTACCAGAAACATTCAGGAAGCACTCAGAAAGCTTGCATGTGTTTCAGAAATAAATGGCTTGTAGCCTCTTTCTTAACTGTAAGGGTACTGCTAATTTGAAAAAAATATACATTTTTAATCACTCACTCCCTCTCATAATCAAGTTTATTGATTTTGGTTCCAAAAGCATAATGAGGACTACAGTATTCATTCCCTTGATGGGTGGGTGAATGCTATGAAAGCGGATCAACTTCTCAGAGGTTTATCAGCACACACTGTAATGGTACTAACTGCTCACTACCTGTATGCATGGCTCTGTGCACTATGCTCCAACGTTACACAGCTGTGCTTTTGTCTATCCATGACCTTGATGAGTCAATGAAAAATGTGTCCATTGACTCATCATGTCGATGGACAATACCCTGAGTGGTGTGTGTGCGTGTGTGCGTGTGTGTGTGTGTGTGTGTGTGTGTGTGTGTGTGTGTGTGTGTGTGTGTGTGTGTGTGTGTGTGTGTGTGTGTGTGTGTGTGTGTGTGTGTGTGTGTGTGTGTGTGTGTGTGTGTGTGTGTGTGTGTGTGTGTGTGTGTGTGTGTGTGGAGTGCTTGGTCAGAGAGCTTAGTGGGTTGGGGTGTCAATAATGACTTGGCAGTGTGTGGGGGCTGGGACTGAACACTGAACTGGATTGTTTAATATAGATCCCATGACTTTTGCGTCGTGTTGGCAGATTGCTCGGTGACCGATTAAAAACGATGGAGCACTAGGTTGTTGTTTTGGGGTAGAGGGGAGGTATTACTGAAGTAGAAGTTGATTGATGGGTTGGGGGTCCAATATGATGACCATAGCCTGTAGCTGGTATCTGATGTCTACTTTTCTGGGCAGGAGATGGGGTTAAATCCTTTGCACACAATTTGTAAAACAGCTCTACATAGTAGCCTACTGTAGTGTTGTACCTTTCCCTGCATGCACCCTGAACACACACACATCTCACCCTGGTTTTTGGGCCATGGTTATTAATAGACTATGACCTACAGATGACATATCTCATATTAAATCCTGTGGCCTGTCAAACACTGTTGGACTGGCCTTCTACAACACAGCCGCGTAGGCACAGGTCCGCCCAATCAGATTGAACAGAAAAACAAGTGTCATTTTATTTTTATGCTCTCTACTTGTCAGTGTTCCAAACGGGACATTATTTGTCTTTTTCCCTAAATGTGCAAACGCCATCAGATAGAATGAATAGCAAGCGGTGCACTGGAATGACATTCAGATTAACTGGAATGACATTCACTCTCATAGGATGGGTGGCCAACAATAACTAACTGAAAGCCACACCCCCCACAAATATGACCGCATTGAGGCATATGTCACTGTGCTTGTACGGCTATATGCACCATGCCACTGCCCACTTCATTTGTTCATTTAGCGAATAAAACAGATCATAATCCAGTACCTTTATCACAGTCAACACACCTAGATTTTTAGCTTTAATTAGCATTAAAAATGCTAAATGTTCTCTCAGCCTCATTGCAAAATGTGTAACATAGCATGAGATTATCTATAAAACTGCACATTTTCCTCTCTACCATATGGCAAAATATGTAAAATTGCAGGAAATTAGCTTTAAAACAGCAACTTTGTCTCTCAGCCTCATGGCAAAATGTGGAGAACAGCATGAGATTAGCTATAAAACTGCAAATGTTTCTCTTTGCCCCATGACAAAATGTGTAGAAATGCAGGAAGTTAGCTGTTTTCTACAGGCCCATCCACCCAAAAATGTCTGGCTACGCTACTGCTACAACAGAAAGACTATACACTAAAACATGTTCTCCCATGTGATTGGCCAAAGATATGTTTATTTCAACTTGTTATTAAACTGACAACTGAAACATTCCTAGCAAGCAGTGTGCAGGAGTTTCTTCTTTCTCTAATCTCTCTGCCATAGATGACAACGAGTGAAAGCGGAAAAGCCGAGTAAGTCCAGTCCAGCCCGGCCCGTCCTCTCCTACTCTCCGCTGGCAGATGGCACAGAGGAGCGTGGGCGGGGGGATGGCACTAAACCCCTGGAGATTCCCCAAAGAGTTCCACTCCCTGTCACGCTAGGATCAAAACAGAAGAAGAGTTATAGTACTGCTCTTTCTCTCTCTGTCTATATGTATTTCAGTCTCTGTCCGTCCCCGCACTCCCTCCCTACCTCCCTCTCTCCACACCTGAACCCACTTTGACACACCATCTCAGTGATTGAGTCTCCACATCCAATTGACCAGATGTCTGAATATTATTGACTTTCTTTTCTCCTCATGTAATGCCTGCTCTAACCAGGTCAATGTCATAAGCCTGGCCGTTTCCGGGTGTTACATAATCATCCGAAACAGCTGGGTCACTTTGAGCAGATTTAGGACAGGACAGGATGCTGTATCACCTAATTTATTCCCCTTGACTCCAATGTATTGAGAAAAACATTAGCTACTGTGACATTTTACCTTTCTGCAAAAACGGGTCAGGGTGACCTTCTCAGGCTAATAATGGGATGCTCTTAGAGATGCCTCAGCACCACTGGGAACACCTGGTACCTAGCTGGAACAATAGCTATATCCCAAACCATAACTTTACCCTATATTCCCCATCCAGTGTCTATGTCTTTCAAGTGGCTTTACCTTTAGCCAGAAATAGTACTATCTAAGGAATAGGAAATCATCAGAGATGTATACAATGACTTCTATAGGACGAGATACTACCACTAAGACTTTGCTCACATCAAAGATTCGGCCCATTTTAAATAACATTGAAAAACAGGATTTGTGCCCTGAAACACACTGCGAAACACAAAAACAGGAGTCCTCTAACCTCTCCCATGGTTCCTATACTGAGGTCGGGTCTCTCTGGCAGGCTGCTCTGCTGGAGGCCGGTGGTGGTGGTGATAGGGGTGGTAGTGGCAATGGAGTAGGGCTGGAGTGGGGTTACGGTGTTTTGGGGGACGGTGGAGATGGAGGTGGTGGTCAGCAGGTCAGCAGTGGAGGTGCTGGGAGTATGGTCCCTCTGGTGAAGCTCTGTGTGTCTGAAAGACTCCCCGGCTCCGTTGTAGGCGGCTTGGTAGCTGGTCTCATTAGGGAGGTGGGAGACCCCCAACCCGGGACTGGCGTACGGGGCAGGGGGGCGTTGTTTCCTGGTGGTCTTGGCTGGTCTTGCCCCCGTCCACGGCCTGTACTCCTGTCTACAAGGAGGAGGGGATGGAAGGGTAAGAGAGAGCACTCACGGTCTGCAAAAGTATTTTTATTTTACAAACACTGCAAACGATTTGTCCATTAGCTTCTTGCTCTTTATACTGTAGGCGAATTAACATAGAACATTTTAGTAAATTCTGTATTGTTGTGTAAATCGAACCAACCAAAAGTATGAAGGAACCAATCAGAGAGCAAGGTAAGGCCTAATGACATACGCTTATCATTGAATGGTAATGACATCGATTGGGGCTACTTCAGAGGGGGTACAGGGGCTCAGGTGGGTTCTGTTAATGGGGCATTAATGAGGATGGTGGCATGCTGTCATCAAATAAAAAAACAACAACAGTATTATTAAAAGTTAGCTGCCGCATCGGATTATCATTACATCAGGATCTCAGGCAGAATAGCTTCAATTGGTTTTTTAATGATGGACTTTAAAAGAAAACGTGTGTCCAACGGGGGGGGGGGGGGGGGTATAACAAGTGTGTGAGTTTATGAATAATTGAAAGCGTTTTGCTGTGTTTCTACTTCAGCAGCAGCCGACTTTCCAGATTAAAGCTATTGATTATTTCAAACACACACACACACACATACACGGAACACAAAGACCTAGCCTGATAGCAATTTCCGTTGAAATAGTATTACATGATTATGTATACTGCAGATTATATTTGGGACAATGCCCCACTGTACATAATCCAACCAAATGAGTTAACGAATTTCAGAGCGCGCATCATTAGCTAAGAAATTAAAGCAAACTTGAAGCAGACGAATGGAATCGTTAGGTTTGAGCGCAATGGGTTATCAATGGGTTTTTTTAGTGAGTGAAGAGCTTCAGGTGCTGAAATGAAAGAAACAGAGCGGTTCTGAAAGGACATCGTTAGAGTGACGGAACCTACCTGTAAGAGCTGTTGGCTGTTACCGTCCCCCGCTCCTCTCTCTCCCCCATGTCCCCTCTAGTCTGGCTCGCATTGGGGTTACAGTTTACGGGGCTATCCGAACCAACTTCACCCCCTTTTCCGCCATTGCTAATCCAGGGGAAATTCTCCTTCTTCGGAATAGGCCAGGGTTTGTAATCCTGCTTGTACTGGGTGACAGTGGAGAAAGGCACACCGGTTTGGTGGTAGTCCTCCCGGGGTTTGAAGTTGGGCTCCCTCCGGCCCCTCAATGACCTATGGGTCCCCGGGGCATCTCCCGGTGTCTGGGGGGATCCGCGGTGTTCCGTGGTGGAATAGTTGTGCCTCAGAACCCGGTCCGTCGGTACCTGCCTGGTGACGGATTGTACCTCTTGGTCGGTGATGTCCGAGTAGTTCTGTATGGTCAGTGGCACTGAAAGATCGGATTTATCAAACTGGTTCCAGAACCGAGCCAGACAGCACACTCTGCTTATGCACGGCCAAGCCATGGCGATTTGGTTCGAATAAAAATAAAAATAGGCTAATCAAAGAAAAGGGGGAAAAAAGAAAAGAAAATAAGGAAAATTGATAAAAAAAAAATATATATATATCAAACGTTAGCTACATTCAGAAGTGCCGCCGTGTGTATGTGCCCATTCCTGCAAACCTTCGCCAGCGTGCTGTCTCCACGCCACTGCTCTGGAATGCAAAGATGGGAGCGGAGCCGCTCGTGAAGCTGTCATTGCACATTCTTCTCACGTGGTACTGAAGGCTTCGAGTTGATGCAGAGAAATCTATAGCAAATGATTCATCTGAAGTCCAACAGAGAGAAAAGCTTTGCGATTGCTATTCGGGTCAAGTTATTCCATTACAAATTCAGCAAGAATATGCTATTCTCTCTCATTCCAAAACTGCATCAAACATAATGGGCCCATCATGCACAACCCATTATTAGCCTAGTAATCAAACTCATGTAGCCTATGCTTTCTGAACATACATCTGAAACTGACATTAGGCTCGAGGCTATATGGTCTAAACTTGAAGTATAAAAATAATAATTGAGAGGTTAATCACATCATGGCTCTGACAAGGCTTTATAACTGAGTAATTGCAGACATCTGCTTTTGTGTGAAACCCTCCACATGGCTGCCATGAGACAGCTCTTGCTCATGTTGCCTCTGGTTACCACAGGTAAATAAACTGTTGACTCTACACTCAGGTAGTTGTCATATTTCCCAGATAAAGGCATTCATGTATAAACCAGGGAAGCTTGAAGATCCAGTCAATTAACCAATTATACTAAACAAAAATATAAACACAACATGCAACAATTTCAAAGATGTTGCTGAGTTACAGTTCATATAAGGAAATCAGTCAATTGAAATAAATTCATTAGGCCTTAATCTATGGATTTCACATGACTAGGCAGGGGCACAGCCATGGGTGAGCTTGGTAGGGCATAGGCCTATCCACTGGGGAGCTAGGCCGACCCACTGGGGAGCCAGGCCCAACCAATCAGAATACATTTTTCAAATCAAATCACATTTTATTTGTCACATGCACCGAATACAACAGGTGTACCGTGAAATGCTTAATTACAAGCCCTTAACCAACAATGCAATTCAAAATCGGTTTAATCCACAAAAGGGCTTTCTTAAAGACAGAAATACTCCTCAGCACCCCACCTCCTCAGCACCCCTCTGACGACCCTGCAGGTGAAGAAGCCGCATATGGAGGTCCTGAGCAGGTGTGGTTACATGTGGTCTGTGGTTGTGGGGCAGGTTGGACCTACTGCCAAATTCTCTAAAACGACGTTGGTAGAGAAATTAACATTCAGTTCTCTGGCAACAGCTCTGGTGGACATTCCTGCAGTCAGCATGCGAATTAGATGCTCCCTCAAAACTTGAGACATCTGTGGCATTGTGTTGCATGACAAAACTGCACATTTTAAAGTGGCCTTTTATTTTCCTCAGAACAAGGTGCACCTGTGTAATGATCATGCCGTTTAATCAGCTTCTTGATATGCCACACCTGTCAGGTGAATGAGTTATCTTGACAAGGGACAAATGCTCACTAAAAGGGATGTAAACAAATTTGTGCACAACATTTTTGCTAAATAATATTTTTGTGTGTATGGAACATTTCTGGTATCTTTTATTTCAGCTCATGAAACATGGGACTAGCACCACACGTTTATATTTTTGTTCAGTGTAGCAGTAGAAAATCCAATTAACTCTTGTTTCTTGTGATTAGGCTACCTGTCACGCCCTGACCTTAGAGAGTCTGTTTTATTCTCTATTTGGTTAGGTCAGGGTGTGACTTGGGTGGGCAAATCTATGTTTATATTTCTTTGTTGGCCTAGTATGGTTCCCAATCAGAGGCAGCTATTTATCGTTGTCTCTGATTGGGGATCATACTTAGGCAGCCCTTTTTCCCACCTGAGATTGTGGGATATTGTTTTTGCATTGTGCTGTCTAGCCCAGCAGAACGTTACGTTCGGTTTTACATTTTCTTGTTTTGTTGGTGTTCATTATTAAAGTTAATGATGTACGCCTACCACGCTGCACCTTGGTCTCCTCATTCAAACAACGAGCATAACACTTCCTCTCAGCATTCTGTCCAGAGATTTAAAAAAATCATGACTGAATTGCTTATAAAACGAAACTGCCCAGTAAATAAGTCTCTAGATAAACTTGAAGATGGAGAGATATGTTTTTGTTTCGTCAATTATAGATGGAGTGCTGGCATGGGAGGAAGGGAGCTTAACTTCTATGGGCTAGGTGGGACGATAGCGTCCCACCTGCGGGACACAGCCAGTGAAATATCAGGACGGAAAATTCAAAAACAACAAAATGTCATAATTCAACTTTCTCAAACATACAACTATTTTACACCATTCGGTCCCGCGAGCGCTATTTTACACTCGGTCCCGCGAGCGTGCCCCTCCTTCTTTTTCTTCTTGACATGCTTCTAAGTACGGTAATGGAACATTTTGACTTTTCGTCTCTCGTTCCACACTCGCGCATTATGCCTTTGGATAAGTGATCTGTACGCACGAACAAAACGGAGGTATTTGGACATAGATATGGATTATTTGGAACAAAAACAACATTTCTTGTGGAAGTAGCAGTCCTGGGAGTGCATTCTGATGAAGATCAGCAAAGGTAAGAGAATATTTCTAATACTAATTCTGAGTTTAGGTTGCCCCGAACTTGGCGGGTGTCTGAATAGCTCGCCGTGATGGCTGAGCTATGTACTCAGAATATTGAAAAATGTGCTTTCTCCGTAAAGCTATTTTAAAATCTGACACAGCAGTTGCATAAAGGAGTAGTCTATCTATAATTCTTAAAATAATTGTTCTGTATTTTGTCAACGTTTATGATGAGTATTTTTGTAAATTGATGTGCACATTCACCGGAAGTTTTGGTGGGAATACATTTTCTGAATATAACACGGCAATGTAAAATGCTGTTTTTGGATATAAATATGAACTTTATCGAACAAAACATACATGTATTGTGTAACATAATGTCCTAGGAGTGTCATCTGATGAAGATTGTCAAAGGTTAGTGCTTCATTTCGCTGTGTTTTGGGTTTTATTGACACATGTCCTTGCTTGGAAAATGGCTGTGTGATTATTTTTGTCTATGTACTCTCCTAACATAATCTAATGTTTTGCATTCGCTGTAAAGCCTTTTTGAAATCGGACAATGTGGTTAGATTAACGAGAAGTGTATTTTTAAAATGGTGTAAAATAGTTGTATGTTTGAGAAAGTTGAATTATGACATTTTGTTGTTTTTGAATTTTCCGCCCTGATATTTCACTGGCTGTGTTCAATGTGAAAAGAGGAGTGTCACAGGGTTGATGGATAAGGTAATACATTGCATTCAATGGGGTAAGATTAGCTTCACTGTATGGACGCATAGAAAAAGGCATCACATACATGACACGCTAAACTCTCTTTCTCCCTTCCTCCCGCTCTCTCTCCTATCTCTTTCTCCCTCCTCTCTCTCTGTCTCTCTCTTTCCCCCTCTACCCCTCTCTCACTTTCCCACCTACACAGACGGTATTTTGGTGCATAAGTCAATACATTGCATTCAAGGCAAAAAGGTTTGTGATAGAGCTGCAATGGGTCAATTGGTGAAATACTCAGACAGACATATCCACACACAGATAGACAGTAAGAGTTGAGGGTTCAGCCAGGAGGGGATATGAAGCTTGGGTTAGAGTTGAGGCTAGGTTTAGGGTTCAGCCGGGATGTGGACATAAAGCTAGGGTTAGGTCCTCAACCTTAGACATAATCCTAACCTTAACCCAATTAACAATTAATGTATGTGCCCCTCCCCCCACCACATGGCAGAAAGGTAGGCCTCACTTGAAGCCTGAATTAGTGCTTTTGAGTGACATTGGCAGAAGGGTTGAGCCAACATGTGGAAATTAAGTGAGGGTCAGGGTTAGAGTTAGGGTTGAGCTGGGAATTTATATGAAGCTAAAGTTAGGTTTACGGTGAGAGAAAGAGTTGACCTGGGAGTGGACATGAAGCTGGATTTAGGGTTAGGGCTTCAACCCTAGACATAACCCTAGCCTTAATCCAACTAACAATTCATTAATTTTCCCCTCCCCCACTACATGACAGAAAGGTGGCCTCACTTGAAACCTGACCTATAGTTAATACTTTTGAGTGACATCAGCAGTATGGTTGAGGCTAGTTGTGATTGGTTGTGCGCAACTATGACGAAGCGTCCTTGCACACAACCAACTGTAACCTCATAGGGATGCCCTGTGTTGAGGTTCAGCTTCCTGTGGCAACAAGAAGTGTCTTAATTCATCCTCAACATGGTCCTTCATTCACTCCCTGCAGTTACACAAAACAACTGTCTCCCATCCTCTGTTGATTGGCCAATTCTGAACATAAAAACTCTGGGCATCTTTGAAGAGTGAACGGAAGCTGTACATTGAATTTCAGCTTCCTGTGATTACAGGAAGTGACTTAATTGGGGGTCATATGGGCAGTTTTGAAGTTTAAAACAGTTTAGGGGGAAAGAGAGAGAGAAAAGGGGAGAGTAAGGGAGGGGGAGAGAGGGTGAAGGAGGGATGTGAGAGAGAGGGGAGGGAGACAGATGAGAAAAAGGGGAGGGGGAGAGGAGAGGAGGGGAGAGAGGGAATGAAAGAGGGAGAGAGAATGGAGGGGGAAGAAGGAGAGAGAGAAGGGGGAGAGTGAGGGAGGGGGAGAGAGGGGAGATAGAGAGGGAGGGAGGGGAGAAAGAGAAGGGAGGTGAGAGAGAGAGTCAATAGAGAGACAGAGGTGGGAGAGAGGAGAGAAAGAGGAGGGAGAGGGAGAGAGAGAAATTAGAGGAGGGTGAGGCATGGAAAGAAGGAGGGGGAGAGAATGGAGGTGTGACGAGGGAGAGAGAGAAGGGGGACAGTGAGTGAAAAGGAGAGAGAAAGGGAGAGGGTGAAGGAGGTACAGGGAGAGAGAGAAGGGAGAGGGAAAGAGAGTTGAGCGGGGGTGGAGGGAGGGAAAGAAGGAGGGGAAGAGAATGGAGGGAGAGGAGGGGGAGGGAGAGTGAGAGAGAAGGTGAAGAGTGAGGGATGGGGGGAGAGAGGGTGAGAGCGAAATGGAGAGGGTGAGAGAGGGTGGAGGGGGTGAAATAAGGTTGGGAGAGAGAAGAGAATGAGGGGGGATAAGGAGAAGGTAGAGTGAGGGAGAGACAGACATGAGCTGAATGAGAAAAACATCAACCCTGTGACACTCATCTTTTCCCATTGACTGCAATATATTGAGAAAAACATCAACTCTGTGAAACTCATCTCTTCGCATTGACTGCCAATGGTGGAAAAAGTACCCCATTTTCATACTTGAGTAAAAGTTTAGATACCTCAATAGAAATGTACTCAAGTAAAAGTGAAAGTCACCCAGTAAAACACTGCTTGAGTAAAAGTCTAAAAGTATTTGGTTTTAAATATACTTAAGTATCAAAAGTAAATTGAATTGCTAAAATATACTTAAGTATCAAAAGTAAAATAATAAATAATTTCAAATTCCTTATATTAAGCAAAGCAGGCAGCACCATGTTCTTGTTTTTAAAATGTATGGATAGCCAGGGGCACACTCCAACACTCAGACATTATTTACAGATTGCCAGGGGAACACTCCAACACTCAGACATTATTTACAGATAGCCAGGGACACACTCCAACACTAAGACATTATTTACAGATAGCCAGGGGCACACTCCAACACTCAGACATTATTTACATAAGATGCATTTCTGTTTAGTGAGTCCGCCAGAGCATAGGCAGTAGGGATGACGATGTGTTCTCTTGATAAGTACGTGAATTTCACAATGTTCTTGTTCTGCTAAGCATTCAAAATGTAAGGAGTACTTTGGGTTGTCAGGGAAAATATACGGAGTAAAAAGTACAATATTTTCTTTAGGAATAAAAATAAAAGTTGTCAAAAATATAAATAGTAAAGTAAAGTACAGATACCCCAAAAAACAACTTAAGTAGTACTTTCAAATATTTTCACTTAACACCACTGTTGACTGCAATGTATTGAGAAAAACAACCATGTGACACTCATCTTTTCCCATTGACTGCTATGTACAGTTGAAGTCGGAAGTTAACATACACTTAGGCTGGAGTCATTAAAACTCATTTTTCAACCAATCCACACATTTCTTGTTAACAAACTATAGTTTTGGCAAGTCGGTTAGGATATCTACTTTGTGCATGACACAATTCATTTTTCCAACAATTGTTTACAGACAGATTATTTCACTTATAATTCACTGTATCACAATTCCAGTGGGTCAGAAGTTTACATACACTAAATTGACTGTGCCTTTAAACAGCTTGGAAAATTCCAGAAAATGATGTCATGGCTTTAGAAGCTTCTGATAGGCTAATTGACATAATTTGAGTCAATTCGAGGTGTACCTGTGGATGTATTTCAAGGCCTACCTTCAAACTCAGTGCCTCTTTGCTTGACATCATGGGAAAATCAAAAGAAATCAGCCAAGACCTCAGAAAAGAATTGTAGACCTCCACAAGTCTGGTTCATCCTTGGGAGCAATTTCCAAACGCCTGAAGGTACTACGTTCATCTGTACAAACAATAGTGCGCAAGTATAAACACCATAGGACCACGCAGCCGTCATACCGCTCAGGAAGGAGACGAGTTCTGTCTCCTAGAGATGAACGTACTTTCCTGCAAAAAGTGGAAATCAATCCCAGAACAACAGCAAAGGACCTTGTGAAGATGTTGGAGGAAACAGGTACAAAAGTATCTATAGCCACAGCAAAAGAGGTCCTATATCGAAATAACCTTTGCAACTGCACATGGGGACAAATATCATACTTTTTGGAGAAATGTCCTCTGGTCTGATGAAACAAAAATAGAACTGTTTGGCCATAATGACCACCGTTATGTTTGTAGGAAAAAGGGGTAGGCTTGCAAGCCAAAGAACACCATCCAAACCGTGAAGCACGGGGGTGGCAGTATCATGTTGTGGGGGTGCTTTGCTGCAGGAGGGACTAGTGCACTTCACAAAATAGATGGCATCATAAGGAGGAAAATTATGTGGATATATTGAAGCAACATTTCAAGACATCAATCAGGAAGTTAAAGCTTGGACGCAAATGAGTCCTCCAAATGGACAATGACCCCAAGCATACTTCCAAAGTTGTGGAAAAATGGCTTAAGGACAACAAAGTCAATGTATTGGAGTGGCCATCACAAAGCCCTGACCTCAATCCTATTGTAAATTTGTGGGCAGAACTGAAAAAGCGTGTGTGAGCAAAGAGGCCTACAAACCTGACTCAGTTACACCAGCTCTGTCAGGAGGAATGGGCCAAAATTCACCCAACTTATTGTGGAAGGCTACCCGAAACATTTGACCCAAGTTAGACAATTTAAAGGCAATGCAACCAAATACTAATTGAGTGTATGTAAACTTCTGACCCACTGGGAATGTGATGAAAGAAATAAAAGCTGAAATAAGTCACTCTCTACCATTATTCTGACATTTCACATTCTTAAAATGAAGTGGTGATCCTAACTGACCTAAGACAGGGAATTTTTACTAGGATTAAATGTCAGGAATTGTGAAAAACTGAGTTTAAATGTATTTGGCTAAGGTGTATGTAAACTTACAACTTCAAATGTATGTATATATTAAAAAAACGTCAATCCTATGACACTCATCTTTTCCCATTGACTAAAAATGTACTGAGAAATATGTCAGCTACTATGACATTTTACCTTTTTACTAAAACATGCCAGGACGACGTTTTCCTATGATATCATGTTGGAAAATTATGTCTGAGGTTAACCCAGGGTTAGGTGATATTATCTCATAGGACAATAGTATAAGATCAGTCAGTTAACATGACCCCACAAAAAAAACTTTATTTCTCAATGAGCCGTGGCATAGTTAGCCTGCAGTGCCAACAAAAAGACGCCATTACTATTGCTCTCTGATAATACCTGTTACAGATTTGCTAATGGAAAGGTTTACAGGGAATTTTTAACTAACCTTTTCTTGGTGACACTTTATTTGTTCTCGATTCTGTAAAAAGTGTATCTTATAAATGTCTGTGTCCAGTTGCAGGAGATATTCAGAAATATATTAAATCCACGTTTTGCACTGAGTGAGAAGTTCACTTGCCATTTTAACTGCCAGACATCTTGCTTTTCCCAAAATCTTTGCAGGACCTAGTCATTTCTATGCAATGCGGCTGCGACCACGTGTAGAAGTACAGTACCAATCAAAGTTTGGACACACCTACTCATTCCAGGGTTTTTCTTTATTTTGACTATTTTCTACATTGTAGAATAATAGTGAAGAAATCAAATGTAGTAACCAAAATAGTGTTAAAGAAATGAAAATATATTTTATATTTTAGATCCTTCAAAGTAACCACCCTTTGCCTTGATGACAGCTTTGCACTCTCTTGGCATTCTCTAAACCAGCTTCACCTGGAATGCTTTTTCAACGGTCTTGAATGAGTTCCCACATGTGCTGAGCACTTGTTGGCTGCTTTTCCTTCACTCTGCGGTCCAACTCATCCCAAACCATCTCAATTGGGTTGAGGTCGGGTGATTGTGGAGGCCAGGTCATCTGATGCAGCACTGCATCACTCTCCTTCTTGGTCAAATAGCCCTTACACAGCCTGTAGGTGTGTTGGGTCATTGTCCAGACAGTGTCACCAGCAAAGCACCATCACACCTCCTCCTCCATGCTTCACGGTGGGAACCACACATGCAGAGATCATCCGTTCTACTCTGCGTATCACAAAGACACGGCGGTTGGACTCATCAGACCAAAGGACAGATTTCCACCGGTCTAATGTCCATTGCTTGTGTTTCCTCTTCTTATTGGTGTCCTTTAGTAGTGGTTTTGTTGCAGCAATTCGACCATGAACGCCTGATTCAAGCAGTCTCCTCTGAACAGTTGATGTTGAGATGTGTCTGTTACTTGAACTATGTGAAGCATTTATTTGGGCTGCAATTTCTGAGGCTGGTAACTCTAATGAATTTATCCTCTGCAGCAGAGATAACTCTGGGTCTTCCATTCCTGTGGCGGTCCTCATGAGAGCCAGTTTCATCACAGTGCTTGATGGTTTCTGAGACCGCACTTTCAAAGTTCTTGAAATGTCCCACATTGACTGACCTTCATGTCTTAAAGTAATGATGGACTGTTGTTTCTCTTTGCTTATTTGAGCTGTTCTTGCCATAATTTGGACTTGGTCTTTACCAAATAGGGCTATCTTCTGTATACCACCCCTACCTTGTTACTACACAACTGATTGGTTCAAACGCATTAAGAAGGAAAGAAGGAAATTCCACAAATTAACTTTTAACAAGGCACATCTGTTAATTGCATTCCAGGTGACTACCTCATGAAGCTGGTTGAGATGATGCCAAGAGTGTGCTAAGCTGTCATTAAGGCAAGGGTGGCTACTTTGAAGAATGTCAAATATAACATATTTATACAGTGAGGGAAAAAAGTATTTGATCCCCTGCTGATTTTGTACGTTTGCCCAATGACAAAGAAAGGATCAGTCTATAATTTTAATGGTAGGTTTATTTGAACAGTGAGAGACAGAATAACAACAAAAATATCCAGAAAAACGCATGTCAGAAATGTTCTAAATTGATTTGCATTTTAATGAGGGAAATAAGTATTTCACCCCCTCTCAATCAGAAAGAATTCTGACTCCCAGGTGTCTTTTATAGAGGTAACGAGCTGAGATTAGGAGCACACTCTTAAAGGGAGTGCTCCTAATCTCAGCTTGTTACTTGTATAAAAGACACCTGTCCACAGAAGCAATCAATCAATCAGATTCCAAACTCTCCACTATGGCCAAGACCAAAGAGCTCTCCAAGGATGTCAGGGACAAGATTGTAGACCTACACAAGGCTGGAATGGGCTACAAGACAATCGCCAAGCAGCTTGGTGAGAAGGTGACAACATTTAGTGCGATTATTCGCAAATGGAAGAAACACAAAAGAACTGTTAATCTCCCTCGGCCTGGGGCTCCATGCATGATCTCACCTCATGGAGTTGCAGTGATCATGAGAACGGTGAGGAATCAGCCCAGAACTACATGGGAGGATCTTGTCAATGATTTCAAGGCAGCTGGGACCATAGTCACCAAGAAAACAATTGGTAACACACTGCGCCGTGAAGGACTGAAATCCTGCAGCGCCCGCAAGGTCCCCATGCTCAAGAAAGCACATATACATGCCCGTCTGAAGTTTGCCAATGAACATCTGAATGATTCAGAGGACAACTGGATGAAAGTGTTGTGGTCAGATGAGACCAAAATGGAGCTCTTTGGCATCAACTCAACTCGCCGTGTTTGGAGGAGGAGGAATGCTGCCTATGACCCCAAGAATACCATCCCCACCGTCAAACATGGAGGTGGAAACATTATGCTTTGGGGGTGTTTTTCTGCTAAGGGGACAGGACAATTTCCCCGCATCAAAGGGATAATGGACGGGGCCATGTAACATCAAATCTAGGGTGAGAACCTCCTTCCCTCAGCCAGGGCATTGAAAATGGGTCGTGGATGGGTATTCCAGCATGACAATGACCCAAAACACATGGCCAAGGCAACAAAGGAGTGGCTCAAGAAGAAGCACATTAAGGACCTGGAGTGGCCTAGCCAGTCTCCAGACCTTAATCCCATAGAAAATCTGTGGAGGGAGCTGAAGGTTAGAGTTGCCAAACGTCAGCCTCGAAACCTTAATGACTTGGAGAAGATCTGCAAAGAGGAGTGGGACAAAATCCCTCCTGAGATGTGTGCAAACCTGGTGGCCAACTACAAGAAACGTCTGACCTCTGTGATTGCCAACAAGGGTTTTGCCACCAAGTACTAAGTCATGTTTTGCAGAGGGGTCAAATACTTATTTCCCTCATTAAAATGCAAATAATTTTATAACATTTTTGACACGCGTTTTTCTGGATTGTTTTGTTGTTATTCTGTTATTCTGATCATTTCTTTGTCAGTGGGCAAATGTACAAAATCAGCAGGGGATCAAGTACTTTTTCCAGCTCTATGGAGTGTACGGCTTAAAGTGGTCCTATGGACAGATACTCCAATCTCCGCTGTGGAGCTTTGCAGCTCCTTCAGGGTTATCTTTGGTCTTTTTTTGCCTCTTTGATTAATGCCCTCCTTGCCTGGTCCATGAGTTTTGGTGGGCGGCCCTCTCTTGGCAGGTTTGTTGTGGTGCCATATTCTTTCCATTTTTGAATAATGGATTTAATGGTGCTCCGTGGGATGTTCAAAGTTTCAGATATTTTTTTATATCCCAACCCCGATCTGTACTTCTCCAAAACTTTGTCCCTGACCTGTTTGGAGAGCTCCTTGGTCTTCATAGTGCCGCTTGCTTGGTGATGCCCCTTGCTTAGTTGTGTTGCAGAGTCTGGTGCCTTTCAGAACAGGTGTATGTATACTGAGATCATGTGACAGATCATGTGACACTTCGATTGCACACAGGTGGACTTTATTTAACTAATTATGTGACTTCTGAAGGTAATTGGTTGCACCAGATCTTATTTGGAGGATTCATAGCAAAGGGGGTGTATACATATGCACGCACCACTTTTTAAATTTTTTTAAACAAGTCATATTTTTCATTTAACTAACTTGGACAATTTTGTGTATGTCCATTACATGAAATCCAAATAAAAATCCATTTAAAATACAGGTTGTAATTTAACGAAATAGGAAAAACGCCAAGGGGGTGAATACTTTTGCAAGGCACTGTATGAAGAGCTCTTCCCGCCTCTGTCACAGCTGATACGGCAGGCGATGCTAGGGGACAGGGTGGGATTGGTGGAGCTCCCAGGAACTTCTGACAGGGCTGAGGCTGGCCAGAACTGCATGGTGTCTGGGTTCAGTCTAACCAGAGAAGGGACCCCTCTTACACGGGCTGCTGAGGGCTGCTAACTTCACATACAGGACACAGTAACAGCTCCTATGAAGGAATTATCACACACATGATGTTCTGTTCCGGGGACCAGGGCTGGCCCTGGGCATAAGCGACATAAGCAACCACTTAGGGCCACACATTTTTTTTTTAGCAACTCAGTCGCGGTCTCAATTTACTGTTGAGAGTTAGAATAGTTTGATACATAAGGTGCAATTTGAAATTTGGTTTTGCATCAGCAGTTTTTATCTCTTATGTCAGTCACTGACAGTCACTCAAATAAATTAGTAAGTTAGTCTAGCCAGCTATCTAAACTTGGTTGAATTACAGACCGGGGGGGGGTCGTCCATTGATTTTGTTAGTCCCTCACTCAGATATCAAATTAACATGGCAAAAGTCATAGCAAAATGTGTCGAGGTCTCCGTCTGCTGGGAGAAATTAGAACTTGCTACTCAAAACATCAAATTGCCACTACTTGATTTTATTTTTTATTTAACCTTTATTTAATCAGGCCCATTGAGGTTAGAAACCTCTTTTGCGAGGGCAACCTGGTAAGAAGGCAAAACAGGGAAATAGTAGCGTGTACATAAAATGTTACAAAAATACAAATAAAAGACAGTATAAATGTTTTTAATGTTACTAGGCAAGTCAGTTAAGAACAAATTCTTCTTTTCAATGACAGCCTAAGAACAGTGGGTTATCTGCCTTGTTCAGGGGCAGAACGACAGATTTTTACCTTGTCAGCTCAGGGATTTGATCTTGCAACCTTTCGGTTACTACTCCAACACTCTAACCACTAGGCTACCAGCCAGCCCATGAGAGGGATGGACCGATTGAGACAAGATTGGAAATCTTGCTTCCACTTAATCACCTACAGATTAGCAACTTGACTAGAGATAAAAAATGTAGAACATTTTAAACTATTATTTCTTCTCTGGGGGGGGGGGACTCTGGTGTGTGTTACCATGCTGTTGGAGGTGGTGTCCTGGAGTGTGGGCTGTCAGATGGTCCAGTTCCCAGGGTTCTATACAGACGTCACACAATAACTGGACTGGGTACACACTGTCATCAACTCCAACAAGTGTGTGAAGAAGAAGAAGAAAATGCAAAGTGGTAGACTTCAGTTGAAGACCTCTGAGGAACATGGGGTAACTAAATGGATTGTGAAAGATGGGGCACACACACACACACATGCACACACTGGTTTGTATGTTTATATCGTAGATACTATAGTGGCCTCATATAATCTTTTTAATAGAAATAGAATTTCATGTTCCAAGTACTATCACTTTGCTTTGTGCCTTAATTTGTTTATATAAATCACTGATTTATATTTACAAGTGAAAAAAACATTGTTCATAGATTGAAGTAATTTCTTTGTTGTTGTAATATTGCAAAAGGATGTGACAGTTTCACCTCTGATAGGGTTAGGGCTACAGACCACGGCTGACTCAGCAACAGCCTGGTGTTCTACCAAAGTGCTCTCCACCTCAAAGGGGCCAATATGGTACCTAAACAACCAACCCAGACATAGTCAACTAAACATTTTCATTCGGTTTCCCAGACTCAGATTGACCTTCTTCATGGACTGAGAATAACTCAACCATAGTGTATTACCCAGCTGAGAGGAGACATTATTAGCTCAACCCACAAACCCATCTTCATCCATTACAACCCCAAAGTCCCCAATGTAGCACTCTTCTGTCCAGTTACAAGGAAACAAACCAACACTCAATCTCATAATGCTTTTCAGAAAGTTCACATCAATTTCAAATAGAAGAACCAATCAATCAATCATTACATTTTAGTCATTTAGCAGACGCTCTTATCCAGAGCAACTTACAGTAGTGAATGCATACATTTCATGCATTTTCATTTCATGCATTTCTTATTTTTTTTTGTACTAGCCCCCCGTGGGAATCAAACCCACAACCCTGGCGTTGCACACATCATGCTGGCATTGCAAACACCATGCTCTACCAACTGAGCTACAGGGAAGGCTTAATCATGGGGACATTTAATAAATCCCTATTGGAAGAAAACAGACAGGGAGACCTAGTGGCATCTAGTTGACTTGCAGTGAAGTGGTCCTTCATACCGTGTATTCAATAAAGAGGGAAAAGGTTTCCCTCCACTCCATTGGTCAAGACAGTACCAGCTTCATCTACCACCTGAGATAGGAACACATATGTCGCCAATGTCCGCATTTTGTATAAAAAAGTGGCAACTTTATTGCATTCCCATTGATTATTTGTTGATGGTTTAGCACACATCACATGAATGAATGAATGACTTTGATCATCTCCAACACTGTTGCAGTGCTACAGACACACTGGTGGTTGGTCGACTGCACCTACCTGCATATCATACGCTGGTGAAGCCTTCCCGAAAGACCCAGCTTTGATCTTTGTGCCCTTAAAGGCGCCTGCTATCAATACCTGGAAGTGAAATGACAGAGTAGCTAAGACACCATCTTTTTGTGCAACATTTTAAAACCTGTCTTGCAGGGCTCTCTAGTGGTAAAATTCAGTGCCTGCAGATCTGAAGTAATACATTTCCTTAAGATGTGCTGACATCAAAGAGGTAAAGTAAGGGAATAAGTGTTTTCAGATCATATGGTGTATGAACACACATTCACACAAACACACACACCTCTAGTACAGTATGACTGTTGAAGCGGGGCATTTTATGGACGAAGACACCCAGGGAGCGTAGACACTGCTCCAGGCAGACTTGGCCCAGCATGTATCTGATATGTTCCACAGGACATCCCTCTCCGCCAGGCCCGACCAGTACATCCACACAGACAAGAGAGAGGGAGGGAAGGAGGGTGATAGAGACAAACCTCAATTAGGGTTCATTTAAATGGGTTTTAGTCCAAAGCCATTAGTGCCAGTGCAATCTAAGTTCAACACATGGTTATGGTTGTGCTCTGGTTGTGGTTATGTTATGGTTGTGTTGGGTTTTTGGCTGTAGTTAAAGTTATGGTTATGATTATGATGGAGGGACTACCTTCCGTTGACATAGACCTATCCCATAGCTGTTGCGGCTGTGTTGGGTCATCTTAGGTGACCCTGTGGTCCCACTGGTGAAGAAGATGGTCATAGCGTCATATTTGCGAGTCTCCACACACTCATGGTCGCTAGACGCATTTCTATGGCGAGAGAAAGTTGTTATTTGAAGTTGGGATGAAATGCTGAAAGTAACAAGCAATTAAAGGTGTAGATCAACCAATAGATCAGACAATGTGAATTGGAGCCATTACGATAAAACTCTCATTATCATTACCTCACCAGATCTCCAAATTTGATCCATCCCTCTCTCTTCGTGGGGGACACCAGCAGTTTGTGCTGCAGGCTGGAACGCTGGGAGGCCACGGCATCCAGCAGGGAGGCCGGGGACTCGTCTGTGATAACACTTTTTTTTTTAAACATTTTTTTGTCATTTAGCAGACACTCTTATCCAGAGCGACTTACAGTAGTGAATGCATACATTTCATGAACCCACAACCCTGGCGTTGCAAACACCATGCTCTACCAACTGAGCCACACGGGACACAGTGGGCCTCAGGTCTGCCGCCGGTGGAGGATGTCCCTGGTTGTAAGCTGAGAGGTGTGTGGTAGCAGGGCTGTACCTGTGAGGGGACAAAACTAGGGTCTTAGGGACTTGTAATAAGTACAGACAAATAAAGAAGCGGAAACATGAAACAATCAGATAATACCAGCATTGTAAGTAAAAGTGTTTTTCTTCCAAAGCTTAAACATAGTATTGTATTGCACTAAAAATGCATATTTGTTTCTTTGCAACATATCTCAAAACATTTTCTGGAAAATCAGTACCATGCATTTGGACCACAATGATCCTATCAACGTACTCTTGTACTCTGTTCAATAATATTGATCTATTAGATCTTTCCCAGCTCACTTGTTCTGAGATGGACCACATTGATGAGGCACCCTCTGGAACCCTGGGTAGTACCAGAAACACCGTGTCCTGCTGGTTGAGACCACAGACTCCTGAAAGAATTAAAGAAGGCTCCTGAAAGAACAATTATCATGTCATTTTGGTTAATCTGAAACTGTGAATTAATGCCTTCTGCCAATATGAATGAAATGTAAACTCTCCTACCTAAGACCATCATGATGATGTTGTCATAACACTGACATAATAACGCATGTCATTAGGAGTTAAAACAACTGTTATAACAACTATGTCAGATTCAAAATCAAGTGTTACAATTTGTTCATTCCTCCATAACAACTTATATTCATGCGACGAAAGTTGCAGGCAAGATGAAAAAGCATCCTGTACATTTTATTTCTTTGCCCACACATCAAGCACATATCACATATCACATATTTTGCAAAGTTGAAGTTCACAGGTATCTGAGGATATTATTGTTGTTTGACACTCATAGTCAGTGAAGTTTTGAGAAGGATATATCCTATGTCCACAGATCTGATATTTAAATTAATTTGGGAATATGCTGAGAGTCTTCAGTTGAAAGGAAAGTTTCCCAGTGGCCATTGTGCAAAGGAGAAAGAAGGAATTTCTCTGGAACGGCTTGAAGGATAAGGCAGGATTACCACAGTCCAACTCTCCGACATGTGGCAAGTTCTGTCCATTCCTTAAAACCTCTTCAGCGTCTCGTCCCGTCAGCGGGATCAAAATCCAGGGAAAACTCCTAGCGACATTAGCATAACGAAATGTAATATATATATTTTTTCAAATATAGGACTGTCTCATATCGTTTTATAGATACACCTCTCCTGAATCGACCCACGTCGTCCGATTTCAAAAAGGTTTTACAGGAAAAGCAAATCATTAGATTATGTTAGAGGAGTCCATCGTAAAAGCAGCAACATAGCCATTTTCCGACCAACCACATGCATCACAAATAACCAAAAAACAGCTAAATGCAGCACTAACCTTTTACAAACTTCATCAGATGACACACCTAGGACATCATGTTACACAATGCATGCATTCTTTTGTTCAATAAAGTTCATATTTATATATGAAAACAGCATTTTACATCGGCGTCTGACGTTGACTAACTATTTTCCCGTCAAATGCAATCCGGGGAAACAGAGCTACAATTTACTGAATTACTATTCGAAAACATGTTTAAAATGTAATATTGTCATTCTAAGATTTATAGATGAATATCTCTTGAAAGCACCTGTCATACCAGATTTAAAAATAACTTTACTGGGTAATCACACTTAGCGATAAAAGGGGGATGCGATACTCAGAAAATGAGCTAGTAAATACAGCTCGGCGCCATCTTGGAACAATCGCATATCACATCTAATGTTGTATAATATTGTCAATAATCCCTTACCTTTAGTTGTCTTCATCAGAAAGCACTTCCAGGAATCCCAGGTCCACAACAGATGTATTTTCGGTCGAAAAAGTCCATCCTTTATGTTCCATTAGCTTGCTGTTGTTAGCGCGTCCGAATGGTGTATCCAACTGCTCTGCCGAGCGCGCCACAGCCGTTTCGAAATATTTTTTTTTTCCCATTTAGGTTCGTTCAAACATGTCAAACGTTGTATAACATAAATCTTCAGGGCCTGTTTCAACAAGAGAGCCAATAAGATTCGAGGGGGATGATTTCATTGTGTTTCAAAACGTTTCCAAAGGTGGGGGTAGACAGGGCCGCCGGCGTCATAATGGTGATGGCCCTCCCCCTGTGACCAATTTCCAACGCGTCTCATTCACTGAGTTTCGACAGTAGAAGGCTCAAAACACTTTGTAAAGACTGGCGACATCTTGTGGAAGCAATAGGAAGTGCTCAAATAACGATAGCTCACGGTGTGAATAATAGGCAACGACGTGAAGTTGAGTCCACAATTCAGAATTCCACTTCCTGTTTCAATCGGTCTCGGGGTTTTGACTGCCATATGAGTTCTGTTATACTCACAGACACCATTCAAACAGTTTTAGGGTGTTTTCTATCCACAGGTATTAATTATATGCATATCCTAGCTTCTGAGTTTGATTAGTAGGCCGTTGAAAATGGGCACGAATTTTTTCCAAAATGCGCTGTGGCGCCCCCTATCCTAGGGTATCGTCAAGAGGTACTGAATGGGTGAAGTAGGCACGGTGCTACAAGTTATTATTATTACAGTAATAAATCACTACAAAGGTACATGGGGAACACAAGTAAACATAAAGAGTATACAAAGAACAGTTGGGCTACGGGGCACAATAAAATATTACACAAAGACTTTAAGGGATATACACATATTTATAATTTTAACAGCTTTTTTGTTGGTAGAATATTTCATTATCTTAACATATTGTTCAATTTCCTTTTGTAAAGTAAAAATGTATATCTTTTTTTTGTAAAGTAACATTTGTGAGTATGAAATTTGGCCAAAAGAATAATGAAATTAATTAAAACATTTTTTTAAATGATTATTATCGTAGCTAAAGAATCCAAGCAGTACATCTCTCCACAATAGGGTAAAACCTTCATAAATATGATCAATTATAAATCTACTGATAAAAATATGTAACTTGGATATGAGCAATAAAATTATTGCATTAAGGCATGACATAAGGTATGGATACAACATCCTGCGGAAACAAGGCATGCATAGCTCTATTGTTGTTGTACGGACAAAAATAAAAATACATCTTTCCTACTGGTGAGTCAACAGGGGTAATCGAAGGTAAGTTCTTAGGGTCAGGTCTTGACATGTTCCTCAATAATAAAGCAACATCTGAGTGAATGGCTTTTAAAACGATTGCAAAATCTTTAGGTGTTACAGGGATGTTGTTGAGTGATAATTAAGATTGTCTGCATTTACAAGTTGTTTCACCAATAGGATAATATTTCGGAACCAAAATGAAAATAAAAAATATGTCCCGATTATTCCAGATATAATATCTGTGCAGAGAGAAAATATGCTTATAAATTAAGGGCCATGACAAAATAACCTGCCGATGAAAAGCAGAGTTTCACTGGAACTTGGCCAATCTTATAATTGCAAAAGAACACGAAGTTAAGGCCACCAAAATTAGAGAAGACTTGATGAGGAATAAAGTTGCACATAGAAGAGGGTTGCAAACTTTCTGCTTTTAAACTCGGACAAAACAGAGATGCTTGTTCTAGGTCCCAAGAAACAAAGAGATCTTCTGTTGAATCTGACAATTAATCTGGATGGTTGTACAGTCGTCTCAAATAAAACTGTGAAGGACCTCGGCGTTACTCTGGACCCTGATCTCTCTTTTGAAGAACATATCAAGACTGTTTCAAGGACAGCTTTTTTCCATCTACGTAACATTGCAATAATCAGAAACTTTCTGTCCAAAAATGACGCAGAAAAATTTATCAATGCTTTTGTTACTTCTAGGCTGGACTACTGCAATGCTCTACTTTCCGGCTACCCGGATAAAGCACTAAATAAACTTCAGTTAGTGCTAAATACGGCTGCTAGAATCCTGACTAGAAGCAAAAAATTTGATCATATTACTCCAGTGCTAGCCTCCCTACACTGGCTTCCTGTTAAGGCAAGGGCTGATTTCAAGGTTTTACTGCTAACCTACAAAGCATTACATGGGCTTGCTCCTACCTATCTTTCCGATTTGGTCCTGCCGTACATACCTACACGTACGCTACGGTCACAAGACGCAGGCCTCCCAATTGTCCCTAGAATTTCTAAGCAAACGGCTGGAGGTAGGGCTTTCTCCTATAGAGCTCCATTTTTATGGAATGGTCTGCCTACCAATGTGAGAGATGCAGACTCAGTCTCAACCTTTAAGTCTTTACTGAAGACTTATCTCTTCAGTAGGTCCTATGATTAAGTATAGTCTGGCCCAGGAGTGTGAAGGTGAACGGAAAGGCTGGAGCAACGAACCGCCCTAGCTGTCTCTGCCTTGCCGGTTCCCCTCTTTCCACTGGGATTCTCTGCCTCTAACCCTTTTACAGGGGCTGAGTCACTGGCTTACTGGTGTTCTTCCATGCCGTCCATGGGAGGGGTGCGTCACTTGAGTGGGTTGAGTCACTGACGTGGTCTTCCTGTCTGGGTTGGCGCCCCCCCCTTGGGTTGTGCCATGGCGGAGATCGTTGTGGGCTATACTCGGCCTTGTCTTAGGACGGTAAGTTGGTGGTTGGAGACATCCCTCTAGTGGTGTGGGGGCTGTGCTTTGGCAAAGTGGGTGGGGTTATATCCTTCCTGTTTGGCCCTGTCTGGGGGTATCATCGGATGGGGCCACAGTGTCTTCTGATCCCTCCTGTCTCAGCCTCCAGTATTTATGCTGCAGTAGTTTATGTGTCGGGGGGCTAGGGTCAGTCTGTTACATCTGGAGTATTTCTCTTGTCTTATCCGGTGTCCTGTGTGAATTTAAATATGCTCTCTCTAATTCTCTCTTTCTCTCTTTCTCTCTTTCTGTCTTTCTCTCGGAGGACCTGAGCCCTAAGACCATGCCTCAGGACAACCTGGTATGATGACTCCTTGCTGTCCCCAGTCCACCTGGCCGTGCTGCTGCTCCAGTTTCAACTGTTCTGCCTGCGGCTATGGAACCCTGACCTGTTCACCGGACGTGCTTGTTGCACCCTCGACAACTACTATGATTATTATTATTTGACCATGCTGGTCATTTATGAACATTTTAACATCTTGACCATGTTCTGTTATAATATCCACCCTGCACAGCCAGAAGAGGACTGGCCACCCCTCATAGCCTGGTTCCTCTCTAGGTTTCTTCCTAGGTTTTTGGCCTTTCTAGGGAGTTTTTCGTAGGGAGTTTTTCCTAGCCACCGTGCTTCTTTCACATGCTTTGCTTGCTGTTTGGGGTTTTAGGCTGGGTTTCTGTACAGCACTTTGAGATATCAGCTGATGTACGAAGGGCTATATAAATAAATTTGATTTGATTTGATTTGAATCTTGGAATGGTTTATCCAATTGACTTTAAAAGTATAATTTAAGGAAGAAAAGTCAGGAAAATGAAGCCCCTATAATCATGTGTTGATTCCAACAGTTTTCCTAATGTAATGGGTACAGTTTTTCCACAAAAAGTTAAAAAGCATCTGGTCTACAGTGCGAAAACAAGTTTTTATACATTTTTGCAAATTTATAAAAAATATATAAAACATAAAAATGTATTCAGATCCTTTGCTATGAGACTTGAAATTGAGCTCAGGTTCATCCTATTTCCACTGATCATCCTTGAGATGTTTCTACAACTTGATTGAAGTCCACCTGTGGTAAATTCAATTGATTGGACATGATTTGGAAAGGAACACACCTGACTATATAAGGTCCCACAGTTGACAGTGTAAGTCAGAGCAAAAACCAAGCCATGAGGTTGAAGGAATTGTCCGTAGAGCTCCGAGACAGGATTGTGTCAAGGCACAGATCTGGGGAAGGGAAGCAAGAAATGTCTGCAGAACTGCAGAACACAGTGGCCTCTGCAGAACACAGTGCTTCCATCATTCTTAAATGGAAGAAGTTTGGAACCACCAAGACTCTTCCTAGAGCTGGCCACCTGGCAAAACTGAGCAATCGGGGGAGAAGGGCCTTGGTCAGGGAGGTGACATATAACTCGATGGTCACTCTGACAGAAAGACAACCATCTCTGCAGCACTCCACCACTCTGCAGCACTCCATCAGTCCTTTATGGTAGAGTGACCAGACGGAAACCACTCCTCAGTTAAAGGCACGACAGCCCGCTTGGAGTTTGCCAACAAGCACCTAAAAGACTGTCAGACCATGAGAAACAAGATTCTCTGGTCTGATGAAACCAAGATTGAACTCTGTGGCCTGAATGCCAAGTGTCACGTCTGGAGGAAACCTGGCACCATCCGTACAGCATCATGCTGTGCGGATGTTTTTCAGCGGCAGGGACTGGGTGACTAGTCATGACAGAGGGAATGACGAACGGAGCAAAGTACAGAGAGATCCTTGGTAAAAACTTGCTCCAGAGCACTCAGGACCTCAGACTGGGGCGAAGGTTCACCTTCCAACAGGACAACGACCCTAAGCACACAGCCAAGACAATGCAGGAGTGACTTCGGGCCAAGTTTCTGAATGTCCTTGAGTTGCCCAGCCAGAGCCCGGACTTTAACACGATTGAACGTCTCTGGAGAGACCTGAAAATAGCTGTGCAGCGACGCTCCCCATCCAACCTGACAGAGCTTCAGAGGATATGCAGAGAAGAATGGGAGAAACTCCCCAAATACCAGTTTTCCAAGCTTGTAGCGTCATACCCAAGAAGACTCAAGGCTGTAATCGCTGCCAAAGTTGCTTCAACAAAGTACTGAGTGAAGGGTCTGAATACTTATGGTATTTTGGGGGTTTTTGCTAACACTTCTAAAAACCTGTTTTTGCTTTGCCGTTATTGGGTGTTGTAGATTGATGAGGGGGAAACATTTTTTGCCATTTTAGAATAAGGCTGAAGTCACAAAATGTGGAAAAAGTAAAGGGGTCTGAATACTTTCCGAAGGCACTGTATCTCTTTGCTTATTTTATTATCAATATATAAAGATAAAGCAGCATATGTTAGTCTAGAGATACCCTCAGCCTTGGTTATTAGGACTCTTCCTTTTTAAGATACTGTAAGTCCAACTGTAGCCATTGATTTAGCTTCTTCTTGGGTTAAAATTTAGGAAGACTAGATTTTTTTTATCCACAGTAATAGCTATGCCTAAATATGTAAGTTCTTTCAGTGAAATACCACAATATGAGGGTGTCACAGAATCTTTGACTAATGTTAAAACAGAATCCTTTTCCAAAGCATTTGTCACACGGGTCGTCTAAAGGGGACCAAGGCGCAGTGTGTAAAGTGCTCATATTTACTTTATTAATGATAACACTTAAACAAAATAACAAAAACGACAGCCAACAGTTCCGTCAGGTACATAGACAAAACGGAAAACAACTACCCACACCCATACATGAAAAACAGGCTGCCTAAGTATGGCTTCCAATCAGAGACAACGATAGACAGCTGCCTCTGATTGGAAACCATACCTGGCCAAAACATAGAAAACAAAAACCTATAAATAGAAATCTAGAAAACCCACAATGAAACAGAAAACCAAAAAACCACCCAAAACACCCCCCTGTCACGCCCTGACCACTCTACTATAGAAAATGACCCCTTACAAGGGTCAGGACGTGACACATTTGGTCTATCACATTGATCGATATGGGAATCGACTAGCGTCTTTCAGAAAAAGTGTAGCATTGTAAGCCAGCTGGCTTATAATAATTTCTTTACCAGCTATGGAAATACCTTGTACAGGACTATTATTAGTAGATTTTGTAAGAAGTTGTTTGACTAATAAAAACAGATACAGTGAGACAGGACAACATTGCCTAATTCCTCTCAAATCTAGGTGAAGTGCCATGTTTCAGTTTGATAGAGCTGTTACCATTCGTATAGAGTCTTAATAGACCTACAGAAAAAGTCCCCGAAGCGAAATTACTTAACTCTTGGGGCTAGGGGGCAGGATTTTCACAGCCGGATGAAAAACGTACCCAATTTAAACAGGTCACTACTCTGGCCCAGAAAATAGAATATGCATATTTTTAGATTTGGATAGAAAACACTCTGAAGTTTCTAAAACTGTTTGAATGGTGTCTGTGAGTATAACAGAACTCATATGGCAGGCAAAAACCTGAGAAAAATTGAATCAGGAAGTGGGAGAAATTAGAAATGTAGTTCTTATTTTGAATCCCTTGAGAAACTACAGTGACATAGGGTTTACGTTGCATCTCCTAAGGCTTCTATTGGCTGTCAACGATCTTTAGAAACTGGTTTCATCTGTCACCTGTTACCGGGCAGAAAATTGTGGCTCAGTCAATCAGTGGCCAGTCTGAGGACAGGTTTCTCGTGACGCCCGTTCACGCTGTTCGTAATTTTTCTTCTGGGATCAATACCTATTGTCCGGTTGGAAAATTATCGCAATTTTAGGTTAAAAAATACCCTAAAGGATTGATTGTAAACATCGTTTGACATGTTTCTACAAACGGTAATGGAACTTTTGAACTTTTCGTCTATGGATTTGGGCCCACGCCACATGGCATTGTAAAGTGTTCTGGATGGGTCAACAAAACGGAGGTATTTGGACATAATGATGGACTTTGCAGAACAAATAAACATTTCTTGTGGAAGTGGGAGCACTTCCGAGTGCATTCCGCCGAAGATCAGCAAAGGTAAGAAAATATTTCGAACATATTTTTAGAGATTTGTTGACTCCGTGGTTGTAGGCTAACTGTATAGCTTAGCATTGAAGGCTAAGTTCTGTACTCAGAATATTGAACAATGTGCTTTTTCCGTAAAGTTATTTTGAAATCTGACAAAGCAGTTGCATAAAGGAGTAGATTATCCCGAATTCTATAAATAATTGTTATACATTTTGTCAACGTTTATGAGTACTTCTGTAAATTGAGGTGCCGATTCACCGGATGTTATGGGGAGAAAACATTTTCTGAACGTCACGCGTCAATGTAAAATGCTGTTTTTGGATATAAATATGAACTTGATCGAACAAAAAAATGCATGTATTGTCTAACATGATGTCCTAGGAGTGTCATCTGATGAAGATTGTCAAAGGTTAGTGCTTAATTTTAGCTGTATATCTGGTTTCGTGACGGCTATCCGTGCTTGGAAAATTGCATTTTTATTTTTTGGTAAGGTGCTATCCTACAATAATCTAATGTTTTGCTTTCACCGTAAAGCCTTTTTGAAATCGGACAATGTGGTTGGATTAACGAGTAGAGTATCTTTAAAATGCCGTATAATACTTGAATTTTAATTTTGAGATTATTTTGTTTTGAATTTCGCGCCATGCTATCTCACTGGTTGTTGTCCAACCAATCCCGTTAACGGGATTTTATCTCGAAGAACTGTGTCTACTGTGTCTAATGCATTATAAAAATATACAGCTATCCTCAGTTATTAGGTCTGCATAGTCAAGTATGTCGAGTAATAGTCTGATATGGTTAGAAATATGTCTATGTCTCATCAATGATTGCGTGCAGGACTTCTTTAATAATCTTTGACACTAGTAAGGGTAATATCTTATAGTCATTATTAAGAAGACAAATTGGACATCAGTTATTGATGAGAAAGAAGCAAGGCTGTTTTCGGCTTATGGATCCGTGTTAATAAACCTTAATTCGTTGTAGGAGGGAGAATATTGTTTTTAATACTCTCTAGAATGACTTCAAGTTGGAAGGGAGCTACTTGTTCAGAGAATAACTGATACAATTCTGATGTAATTCCATTAATGGGATCCCCACTTTAAATATTCAAAATACTTGTTATTATTATTATTAATTAATGAGGCTTGCAAAGCAAGAGTCTCCACTTTAAATCTTCGACGTACTGTACTGTTTTTCTTATAATTATTATTATTTGGAATGCTACTCATCTTACACCGTTTAAGCTAGAAACGCCGTTCAAACTTTAAAACGTGTAGACTGGTCTGGATTGAGTTGCTTACATACAACTTTTATACTTTTTAAACTATTACGCTTTTTGTCCTTTTTTGTCCATCTTCATTCACTTTCATGGTACTTTTTTTTGCATTCTAAAGGCCCCATTGTGACATTATCACTTATTATCACACAACATTGGAACTTTTGACACAAATCAGCTACTTTGACCACTTTTCCAACAAACTAGATAAAAAGTTAGAGGGTATGACATCTTGATCTACTTCCCTGCTATTCAAAATGGAAATTGGAACAGAATGATCTGTTACCAATCCAACATTACAGCTGTTTTAATAACTGCATCAACACATTTTTCCCAACTTTTTCCAAACAACCTCCGATTTTGACCACTCGCCCCACAAGTCAGACAAAACTTAGAGCGTATAAAATCTTCTTCCATTTCTCTGCTTTTCAAATCTGAGCTGCAAATTCCAATAAAACTGTATCACATTTTGAAGTTTCCTTGCTTTGTCTAGCAACACTAACATGAATCTAGCAAATGTGTTTTGTGGGTCAGAGTGCAGAGTGCAGTTTGTTAGCTGAGTGCAGTTTGTTAGCAAGTTTCTCACACTGGCTTTAGCATTGGAGGGAGCAAGATTGCCAAAGCAACTGCAGGGTGGTTGCCTAGCAACACGTGCCTCAGAGGGAGATGTCTTCATAGCATGACAAATTCCCATGACTTGTAAATCTGTTTCAGACCGAACAGCTAGCGCAACAGTTAAAATGGCTTTGAAAGAATACGATTTCATGGAGACGTATCTGAAAAAAATAACTACATTATTGCATGACATGGAACGATTCAGAGAACATTTCTACTGTTTCCCCAGGCTGGACGACCTGGAACGATACATTGAAATGTTTCTAATGATTACTAGCTTCTCCTCCTTCTCAGGATGGTGCCTCGTGCTCTAAATGACTCAACTGGCTAGGTTGCATGTCTGTGAAGAGAAGGGCGGGCTGACCGTTGATCCTGCTGCTCTGATTGGATAGAGCGAAGCTGTCTGTAGACACTGACCACAACTGCTTACTACAACCATTGACCACAACCACACAACTACTGACCACAACTTCTGAACCACAACTACTGACCACAATCACAAAACTACTGACCACAACTACTGACTAAAACCACACAACTACTGACCACAACCACACAACTACTGACCACAACTACTGACTACAACCACACAACTACTGACCACAACTACTGACTACAACCATTGACCACAACCACACAACTACTGACCACAACTACTGAACAACAACTACTGACCACAACCACAAACCTACTGACCACTACTAACCACAACTAGCTACTGACCACAACTACACAACCACTGACCACAACCACTGACCACAACCACTGACCACAACTACTGAACCACACAACTACTGAACCACACAACTACTGAACCATACAACTACTGACACAACCGCAAAACTACTGACCACAACTACTGACCACTACTGACCACACAACGACTGACCACAACTACTGACCACACAACGACTGGCCACAACTACTGACCACTACTGACCACAGCTACTGATCACAGCTACTGACCACAACTACTAACCACATCTACTAACCACAACCACACCACAACTACTGAACAACAATTACTGACCACAACCACTAACCTACTGACCACTACTAACCACAACTAGCTACTGCCCAGAACTACACAACTACTGACCACAACCGCACAACTACTGACCACACAACTACTGACCACACAACTACTGAACCACACAACTACTGACCACAACCGCAAAACTACTGACCACAAATACTGACCACAGCTAATGACCACGACCACACAACTACTGACCACATAACTACTTACCAAAACTACTGACCACACAATTACTGACCACAACTACTGACCAGGTCCATACTGTGGGGCCCAAAGAACCTGGACCACAACCACACAAATGCATAATTATTGACCACAAAACTACTGACCACAACTACTGACCACAACCACACAACTACTGACAACACAAGTACTGACCACACAACTACTGACCAGGTCCATACTGTATGGTCCAAAGAACCTGGAACACAACCACGCAACTACACAACTACCGACCACACAACTACCGACTGCATAACTACCGACCACACAACTACCGACCACACAACTATTGACCACACAACTACTGACCACACAACTACTGACCACACAACTACTGACCACACAACTACTAACCACACGACCACTGACCACAACTACCGACCACACACCTACAGACCACACACCTTCTGACCACACGGCTACTGACCACACAGCTACTGACCACACAGCTACTGACCACAACTACTGACCACAACTACTGACCACACAACTACTGACCACACAACTACTGACCACAACTATTGACCACAACTATTGACCACAACTATTGACCACAACTATTGACCACAACTACTGACCACACAACTACTCACCACAACTATTGGCCACAAATACTGACCACAACTACTACTTTGGTCTGCACTAGTTCTGGTCTAGCTCTGGTCCTGGGCTTAGCCAGCTAGCTTTGGTTCGCACTAGCTCTGGTCTGTACTAAAAATTATAACTACTTAAATGTACATAAATTAGCATATATTACCAACCAAAAATAATTTTTACTATTGAACCGTTCATGCAAGAGACACTTTACCAACTTTCACATGTTCAGGCTATCGTATCCTATCAATCAATCAATCAATATTTTCATTACCTACTTTTTCAACTATAACCAACCACCACCATTACTACTGCAGACACTATCACTACTATAACTATAACCAGTCACCACCATTACTACTGTAGACACTACCACTACTATAACTATAACCAGTCACCACCATTACTACTGTAGACACTACCACTACTATAACTATAACCAACCACCACCATTACTACTGCAGACACTATCACTACTATAACTTATTTCAAAATCATGCATACTTTAAAACAAGCTATCTTTCACACCACATATTCTTCAGGAAATGTACTCTTCAGTGATCACGGTTAGCCTTAAGAGGTTGTTTATTAGATATACTGTAATTACAGCTAGTTATAGGTTTACATATAAACCAATTCTACATACCGTAATTTCCGGACTATTGAGAGCACCTGAATATAAGCCGCACCCACTGAATTTAATTTTGTATTTATTTTGAACATAAATAAGCCGCACATGTCTATAAGCCGCAGGTGCCTACCGGTACATTGAAACAAATTAACTTCACACAGGCTTTAACGAAACACGGCTTGTAACAAAAATAAATAGGCTTTAACGAAACACGGCTTGTAACAAAAATAAAACATTTGCAGTAAACAGTAGCCTACCAAGAAAGTCATTGCTCCAGACCAAGCTCCCATGCAGCAGCTCTATTTCCTTTTTCAACAGCCAGATTAATCGCCTTCAACTTGAAAGCTGCATCATATGCATTTCTCCGTGTCTTTGCCATGATGAGGGTGACAAAATGACTACCATAATCAGAATGATAGGAAGTTTGAGCGCGCTCGATTTAATCTAAACAGTAAACAAAAAAGTTGTTTGACCTTAACCCGTTCGGCAATTTCATTGGTCTAATGAAAGCTTCATGCCGCCAAAAAACTGAGCACGTCACAGAATGTGTTTTATTTTATTTTTTTTGAAAGCGGGAAAAATCAATATATTAGTCACGTCATTGTTTAAGCCGCGAGGTTCAAAGCGTGGTAAAAAAGTAGCGGCTTATAGTCCGGAAATTACGGTAGTTCTTCAAATACCCAAAAAATAAATAACCCAAAACATTATAATCATTACATCATCATTCAGCTAAAATCAAACAAAATTTACACTGAACGTTTCACAAAAGTAAATGTTGCATCTATTTATCTGAAACCAACAGCATGAAGGATTCAGAGTTGCTTAACTTTCCTAAGAGTGTTGTCCATATGATCCTGCCTTTTATTCCTATCTGACAGAAGATTACTTTGGCTTTCTTCTTTCAGTTTTCACATGCAACAACTGTGGTTTAAACATTTTTGCTATTTATCTGCCCCACAATCCAAAGTAATAAGGTTGATATAGTAGTCTATCAAAGTAATCAGATCAATTAATTTACAACATTTAACTTTGACTATATGTCACTGCCTTTCTTTAAACTTTTTAAACTTCTTCCATTACCACAAACATACTTTTAAAGAAATAAAGCAAGCACCACAAATATACTTGTAAAGTTACCATCTAGTTGTTCTTTAGATGTTTGATTGATAATTTATTCGACAATGATGGGGTCGTCACACTGTTCAGATTCTGTAACATCAAAAAAACGTATCAAATCAAATTGTATTTGTCACATTCACCGAATACAACATGTGTCGATCTTACAGTGAAATGCTTACTTACAAGCCCTAACCAACAGCGCAGTTAAAAAATATATAAAAAATTCAACAAAAAAAGAAGAAGAAAAAGTGACAAACAATTAAAGCAGTAAAATAACAATAGCGAGCCTATATAAAGGGGGTACCGGTAGAGAGTATTTGACAATTTTTAGGGCCTTCCTCTGACACTGCCTGGTATAGAGGTCCTGGATGGCAAGAAGCTTGGCCCCAGTGATGTACTGGGCCGTTCGCAAAACCTTCTGTAGTGCCTTGTGGTCGGAGGCCGAGCAGTTGCCCAACCAGTCAGGATGCTCTCGATGGTGCAGCTGTAGGACCTTTGGAGGATCTGAGGACCCATGCCAAATCTTTTCAGTCTCCTGAGGGGGAATAGGTTTTGTTGTGCCCTCTTAACGACTGTCTTGGTTTGCTTGGACCATGTTAGTTTGTTGGTAATGTGGACACCAAGGAACTTGAAGCTCTCAACCTGCTCCACTACAGCCCTGTTAATGAGAATGGGGGTGTGCTCAGTCCTCCTTTTCCTGTAGTCCACAATCATCTCCTTTGTCTTGATCACGTTGAGGGAGAGGTTGTTGTCCTGGCACCACACGGCCAGGTCTCTGACCTTCTCCCTATAGGCTGTCTCATTGTTGTCGGTGATCAGGCCTACCACTGTTGTCATCGGCAAACATAATGATGGTGTTGGAGTCGTGCATGGCCATGCAGTCAAGAGTGAACAGGGAGCACAGGAGGGGACTGAGCATGCACCCCTGAGGAGCCCCGGTGTTGAGGATCAGCATTGTTACCTAAACTTACTCCCTGGGGGTGGCCCATCAGGAAGTCCAGGATCCAGTTGCAGAGGGAGGTGTTTAGTCCCAGGGTCCTTAGCTTAGTGATGAGCTTTGAGGGCACTATGGTGTTGAATGCTGAGCTGTAGTCAATGAATAGCATTCTCACATAGGTGTTCCTTCTGTCCAGGTGGGAAAGGGCAGTGTGGAGTGCAATAGAGATTGCATCATCTGTGGATCTGTTAGGGAGGTATGCAAATTGGAGTGGTTTTAGGGTTTCTGGGATAATGGTGTTGATGTGAACCATGACCAGCCTTTCAAAGCACTTCATAGCTACAGACGTGAGTGCTACGGGTCGGTAGTCATTTAGGCAGGTTACCTTAGTCCCTGTACCCAAGAACACTATGGTGGTCTGCTTGAAACCAGTTTGGTATTATAGACTCAGACAGGGAGAGGTTGAAAATGTCAGTGAAGGCACTTGCCAGTTGGTCAGCGCATGCTCGGAGTACACATCCTGGTAATTCATCTGGCCCTGCGGCCTTGTGAATGTTGACCTGTTTAAAAGTCTTACTCACATCGGCTGCAGAGAGCGTGATCACACAGTCGTACGGAACAGCTGATGCTATCATGCATGTTTCAGTGCTACTTGCCTCAAAGCGAGCATAGAAGTAATTTAGCTCGTCTGGTAGGCTCGTGTCACTGGGCAGCTCGCGGCTGTGATTCCCTTTGTAGTCTGCAATAGTTTGCAAGTCCTGCCACATCCGACGAGCATCGGAGCCGGTGTAGTACTGTCAAGGGTGTATAACTGGTGGCATGGAAGTCAAACGCAGGAGAGCAGAACTTGGTAAATAGCCAGAGCCGTTTAAAGTACATAACTACTGGCCAACAAAAATAACAAAACACATGGGCAACAAAACCCGTATCGCACCGGTCACAATAAGCACACGTACTTACAATAAACAATTCCCGACAAGGACATGGGGGTAACAGAGGGAACATATACAGCATGTAATTAGGGAATTGAAACCAGGTGAGTGTGACAACCAGACAAAACAAATGGAACATGAAAAATGGATCGGCGATGGCTAGAAGACCGGTGACGTCGACCGCCGAACACCTGGAGAACAAGGAAAGTCGTGAGAGTACCCCCCCCCCCCCTTGACGCGCGGCTCAAGGAGTGCACCGACAATGGCCTCGAGGACGACCCGGAGGACGAGGCGCAGGGTGATCCGGACGGAGACGGTGGAAATCCCGCAGCATAGAAGGGTCCAACACGTCCTCCTCCGGAACCCAGCATCTCTCCTCCGGACCGTACCCCTCCCAGTCCGTGAGGTATTGAAGGCCTTTTGCCCGACGTCTCGAATCCAGGATGGATCGAACGGAGTACGCCGGGGCCCCCTCAATGTCCAGAGGGGGCGGAGGAACCTCCCGCACCTCAGTTTCCTGGAGCGGACCAGCCACCACCGGCCTGAGGAGAGACACTTGGAATGAGGGGTTAATGCGGTAATCAGGAGGAAGCTGTAACCTATAACATTCCTCGTTCACTCTCCTCAGGACTTTAACTTCTTTGGGATAGGGGGCAGTATTTTCACGGCCGGATAAAAAATGTACCCGATTTAATCTGGTTACTACTCCTGCCCAGAAACTAGAATATGCATATAATTAGTAGATTTGGATAGAAAACACTCTAAAGTTTCTAAAACTGTTTGAATGGTGTCCGTGAGTATAACATAACTCATATGGCAGGCCAAAACCTGAGAAGATTCCATACAGGAAGTGCCCTGTCTGACAATTTGTTGTCCTTCTGTTGCATCTCTATCAACATTACAGCATCTGTGCTGTAACGTGACACTTTCTAAGGCTTCCATTGGCTCTCTAAAGCCGCCAGAAAGTGGAATGGGGTGTCTGCTGTCTCTGGGCAAAGTACAGCAGCAGAGTTTGTAAGAGGTCAGCCTGGGGACAGTGAGACTGAGATGCGCGTTCACGAGACTTCTCAATTTTTTTCTTTCAGCCTTTGAATGAATACAACGTTGCCCGGTTGGAATATTATCGCTATTTTACGAGAAAAATAGCATAAAAATTGATTTTAACCTCTCTAGGGTAGGGGGCAGTATTTGCACGGCCGGATAAAAAACGTACCCGATTTAATCTGGTTATTACTACTGCCCAGAAATTAGAATATGCATATAATTATTGGCTTTGGATAGAAAACACCTAAAGTTTCTAAAACTGTTTGAATGGTGTCTGTGAGTATAACAGAACTCATATGACAGGCAAAAACCTGAGAAGATTCCTTACAGGAAGTGGCCTGTCTGACCATTTCTTGGGCTTCTACACTCTCTTTATTGAGAACTGAGGATCTCTGCTGTAACGTGACACTTCCTACGGCTCCCATAGGCTCTCAGAAGGCGGCAAACCGGTGAATGATGTCTTTGCAGGCCCTGGCTGAAAAACAGTAGCGCATTTGGATAATGGTCGATCAGAGAACAATGAGACTGAGGCGCGTGCACGAGGCGACACCATGTTTTTATTTTTTCGTCTTTGAACTAAAACAGGGTTTCCCGGTCGGAATATTAACACTTTTTTACGAGACAAATCGCATAAAAATTGATTTTTAACAGCGGTTGACATGCTTTGAAGTACGGTAATGGAATATTTAGAAATGTTTTGTCACGAAACGCGTCGGGCGCGTCACCCTTCGTCACCCTTCGGATAGTGTCTTGAACGCACGAACAAAACAGAGGATATTTGAACATAACTATGGATTATTTTGAACCAAACCAACATTTGTTATTGAAGTAGAAGTCCTGGGAGTGCATTCTGACGAAGAACAGCAAAGGTAATCAAATTTTTCTAATAGTAAATCGGAGTTTGGTGAGGGCCAAACTTGGTGGGTGTCTAAATAGCTAGCCCGTGATGGCTGGGTTATCTACTCAGAATATTGCAAAATGTGCTTTTGCCGAAAAGCTATTTTAAAATCGGACATAGCGATTGCATAAAGGAGTTCTGTATCTATAATTCTTCAAATAATTGTTATGTAGTTTGTCAACGTTTATCATGAGTAATTTAGTAAATTCACCGGAAGTTTTCGGTGGGTATGCTAGTTCTGAACATCACATGCTAATGTAAAAAGCTGTTTTTTGATATAAATATGAACTTGATTGAACAAAACATGCATGTATTGTATAACATAATGTCCTAGGAGGGTCATCTGATGAAGATCATCAAAGGTTAGCGCTGCATTTAGCTGTGGTTTGGGTTTATGTGACATATATGCTTGCTTGGAAAATGTCTGTGTGATTATTTGTGTCTATGTACTCTCCTAACATAATCTAATGTTTTGCTTTCGCTGTAAAGCCTTTTTGAAATCGGTCAATGTGGTTAGATTAACGAGAGTCTTATCTTTAAAATGGTGAAAATAGTTGATTGTTTGAGAAAATTGAATTGTGGTATTTTAGTTGGCTTTGTATTTCGCGCCGTGTGATGGCATTGGCTGTTGGCTAGGGGTTCTGCAGGCGGAACGGGGTTCTGCTAGCGGAACGTCTGTCCTCAACAGGTTAAATGGCCCCACAAACCGCGGACGCAGCTTCCGACAGGGCAGGAGGAGGGGCAGGTTCCGGGTCGAGAGCCAGACCCGGTCGCACCGGGGCCTCACTGCGGTGATGGTCTGCGCCCACTTTCTGGCGCAGCACGGCATGCTGAAGATGAACATGGGCGGCGTCCCATGTCTCTTCCGTGCACCGGAACCAGTCATCCACCGCAGGAGCTTCGGTCTGACTCTGATGCCAAGGAGCCAGAACTGGCTGATACCCTAACACACACTGAAAGGGAGAGAGGTTAGTGGAGGAGTGGCGAAGCAAGTTCTGGGCCATCTCTGCCCAAGGCACGAACGCTGCCCACTCCCCCAGCCGGTCCTGGCAATAAGACCTCAGAAACCTACCCACATCCTGGTTAACTCTTTCCACCTGCCCGTTACTCTCAGGGTGAAAACCTGAGGTAAGGCTGACCGAGACCCCCAGACTTTCCATGAACGCCCTCCAGACCCTCGAAGTGAACTGGGGACCCCGATCAGACACTATATCCTCAGGCACCCCATAGTGCCGGAAGACATTAGTTAACAGGGCATCCGCAGTCTGTAGGGCTGTAGGGAGACCGGGCAAAGGGAGGAGACGACAGGACTTAGAAAAATGATCCACAATGACCAGGATTGTGGTGTTTTCCTGTGAAGGTGGAAGATCGGTTATGAAATCCACCGACAGGTGCGACCACGGCTGTTGTGGAACGGGTAAGGATTGTAACTTACCTCTGGGCAGGTGCCTAGGAGCCTTACACTGGGCGCACACCGAACAGGAGGAAACATAAACCCTCACATCCTTAGCCAAGGTGGGCCACCAGCACTTCCCACTAAGACAGCGCACTGTCCGACCAATCCCAGGATGACCAGAGGAGGGTGACGTATGGGCCCAATAGATCAATCGGTTGCGGACAGCAGACGGAACATACAGACGCCCAGCTGGACACTGAGGGGGAGTGGGCTCTGCACGTAACGCCCGCTCAATGTCTGCGTCCAGCTCCCACACTACCGGCGCCACCAAACAAGAGGCGGGGAGTATGGGAGTGGGATCCATGGACCACTCCTCTGTGTCATACTGTCGGGACAGTGCGTCTGCCTTAACGTTCTGGGAACCTGGTTTGTACGAATGGGTGAAAACAAAACGGGTGAAAAACATGGCCCACCTTGCCTGGGGAGGGTTCAGTCTCCTTGCTGACCGGCTGTCCTCAGAGTGTGTTGTCAGGAAAATAACCTCACACTCAATCTCAACAAAACAAAGGAGATGATCGTGGACTTCAGGAAACAGCAGAGAGAGCAGCCCCCTATCCACATCGACGGGACAGTAGTGGAGAGGGTGGAAACTTTTAAGTTCCTCGGGGTACACATCACAGACAATCTGAAATGGTCCACCCACACAGACAGCGTGGTGAAGAAGGCGCAGCAGCGCCTCTTCAACCTCAGGAGGCTGAAGAAGTTTGGCTTGTCACCAAAAACACTCACAAACTTTTACAGATGCACAATCGAGAGCATCCTGTTGGGCTGTATCACCGCCTGGTACGGCAACTGCTCTGCCCACAACCATAAGGCTCTCCAGAGGGTAGTGAGGTCTGCACAACGCATCACCAGGGGCAAACTACCTGCCCTCCAGGACACCTACACCACCCGATGTCACAGGAAGGCCAAAAATATCATCAAGGACAACAACCACCCGAGCCACTGCCTGTTCGCCCCGCTATCATCCAGAAGGCAAGGTCAGTACAGGTGCATCAAAGCGGGTACCGAGAGACTGAAAAACAGCTTCTATCTCAAGGCCATCAGACTGTTAAACAGCCATCACCAACATTGAGCGGCTGCTGCCAACATACTGACTCAACTCCAGCCACTTTAATAAAGGAAAAATTTATGTAATAAATGTATCACTAGCCACTTTTAAACAATGCCATTTCATAATAATGTTTACATACCCTACATTACTCAGTATATACTGTACGCTATACCATCTACTGCATCTTGCCTATGCCGTACGGCCATCATTCATTCATATATTTTATGTACATATTCTTATTAATTCCTTTACACTTGTGTGTATAAGGTAGTTGATGTGAAATTGTTAGGTTAGATTACTTGTTAGATATTACTGCATGGTCAGAACTAGAAGCACAAGCATTTCGCTACACTCGCATTATCATCTGCAAACCATGTGTATGTGACAAATAACATTTGATTTCATTTGATTTAAATATATATTTTGTTGTCCAACATATTAGGCTACTGTGCAAATGAGATGGAATTCAAGTGCTGTTACATCTTTCACAATGTAAAAAAAAGTGAAAAAAATGTTTGTTGTTTTACACATAAAAACAGGATGCTTGCTTGCACAGTGAATGCAATGTGATTGCAAATGGTCATGTGATTGCAAACAGAGTTGAAATTATTAAAAGTGAAAACATTGTTCCAATCTACTTCATACGGGAAACAAGCCTGGTGCCCAAATTGATGAAGTATGTAGCGCAGCTGAGAGTCGAGTGTGGAGTGGAATGGATTCGGTTCAGTCAGTTGTCCTGATGAGCTCTTCCCAGCTACCAATTTTTTAATGGGCTGGCTAGCTGGCAAGAACATCACAATGGTACTAGTTAAAACGTGTAATATAAAGTGATGTTTATTTTAATGGGAAAAGGAGAAATAACTTGTAGTACTGGTAACCAACTGGATGTCAGCAATTGGCTAACGTAACAAGCCAGTGTGAATGACCAGTACAACGGTGTTGTATCGAGGTGCTTTGCCGATGTGAGTTGCATCCCAATGGGCAGCAGTTGCTTCCCACCGGGTATCTGTAAGCTATCACATTTTGCAGGCGGTTGCTAACGTGGCAAATTTGTTCCATCCCACTTGATTTTATTTGTATGATAGCAGCCTACACGAGAAATAACATGTCTTCACAAGATGCATAAGTGCAGCCCTGAGCTTACAATTATTTAATAATCATTCATATAATAATAATAATAATAATTACCTCGACGACTGGCTCATCTGCATCCCCTCTGGTGCACTGGGTCTTACCGTGAACAACTAAAAGAGCAACTTCACTCCAAGGCAAAAGGTCACTTTTACTGGCATGACTCTGAACTCCCACACCATAAAGGTGTGGGCAGAATTCTTCTTCCTGATACGATCAGACAATACATCGACAGTGTTTCACATCAACCATCAAGGGGGAATGAGGTCTGTACGGTCCCTACAGGTGGCCCAACAACTCCTGACATGGCCGCCCTATGAGCTGTCCATCTCCCAGGCTAGGTGAACGAGGTGGCGGATTTCTTGTCATAAGAGAAACTGCCCCGGGAGAATGGAGACTTCACCCACAAGTAGTGCCGATGACATGGCAGCGGTTTGGAACGGCACTTGGAAAAGTTCATCTCAGAGCAAACATCCCACTGCTCCCTCTGGTTCTCTGAAGGTCTGCTGTATGCATTGATTGTGAAGATGGCGCTGCAGTTGATAGCTGGCGTCTTATGGGCTCCTGAACAATTCTGCTATTTAGTTTATTTTTTTACACTGATCGTAACTTTTTTTGTACATAATATTTCCAACATCATTTCCTATGACCGAAAATAGCTTCTGATCATCAGAACACTGATCCCTAACCTCGATTTGGATTAAGATTTATACTTCAAATAGTCGGCCGCTGTGGATGTACGTCCTATTCCAGACCAGGCCCTAATCCCCAGGACTCGAAACATGAAGAAATGGAGCAAGAGAGGCAAACGAGCGAGCTCCCTGACGAGACTACGATGGCTCTACCCTCTGTTCTATTGGCGAACGTCCAATCACGCAAGCAAAAACTAGATGAGCTCTGTTCAAGACTATCCTATCAATGGGACCTGAAGAACTTTAATGTCTTATGTTTCTCTGAGTCGTGGCTGAACATGGACATGGATAATATACATCTAGCTGTTTTTTTAAGCATTGTCAAGACCGAATGGCAGCTTAAGGTAAGGGGGAAGGTGTGTGTCTCTCTGTTAACAACAGCTGGTGTGTGATCTGTAATGTTAATGAAGCTTTGAGGTTTTGCTCGCCTGAGTTAGAATACCTCATGATAAGCTGCAGACCATACTATTTACTATGTTTCATAGCTGTCTATTTATCACCACAAACCGATACTGGCACTAAGACCGCACTCAACAAGCTGTATAGGGCCATAAGAAAACAAAAAAATGCACATCCAGAGGGGGCGCTCCTAGTGGACGGTGATTTTAATGCAGGGAAACTGATATCTGTACTCCACACTCAGAAACGCATACAAAGCTCTCCCTCGCCCTACATTTGGAAAATCGGACCATAACTTTATCTTCCGAAATTTAGCTTACAAGCAAAAACTCAAACAGCAAGTGCCAGTGACTCGCTCAATACGGAAGCGGTCCGATGAAGCGGATGCTAAGCTACAGGACGCCAGCACAGTCTGGAATATGTTTAGGGATTAATCCGATAACATTGAGGAGTTTACCAGATCAGTCTCTGGATTCATTAATAGTTGCATCGACGACGTCATCCCCACAGTGACCGTACGTACATATCCCAACCAGAAGCCATGAATTACAGGCAACATCCTCACTGAACCGTCAATACATCAATACAGGACTAAGATCGAATTCTACTATGCCGGCTCTGACTCTTGTCGGGTGTGAAAGGGTTTGCAAACTATCATGGATTCCAAAGGGAAACCCAGCCGTGAGCTGCCCAGTGACGCGTGCCTACCAGACAAGCTAAATTCCTTCTATGCTCGCTTCCTGACGGCCTCACGCAGGTGGTGAGGATAGGCAACAACAAATCGCCACGCTGATTCTCAACACGGGGGCCCCTCAGGGTGAGTGCTCAGACCCCTCCCGTGCTCCCTGTTCACCCAACCAATGATTGGCCGAGCATAACTCCAACACCATCATTAAGTTTGCTGACTATGGTGGTGGCCTGATCACAGACAACGATGAAAGGGCCTATAGGGAGGAGGTCAGTGACCTGGCAGTGTGTGCCAGGGCAACAACCTCTCCCTCAACATCAGCAAGAAACAGGAGTTGATCGTGGACTACAGGAAACGGAAGGCACGTCCCCAGCCGGGTCGAGAACTTCAAATTCCTTGTTGTCCACCTCACTAAAGAATCATCATGGTCCACACACACCAAAACAGTTGTGAAGAAGGCACAACAATGCTGCTTCCCACTCAGGGGCTGAAAAGATTTGGCATGGGCACTCAGGTACTCAAAATGTTATACAGCTGCACCATTGAGAGCATCTTGATTGGCTGCATCACCCCTTGGTATGGCAACTGCTTGGAATCCGACTGCAAGGCGCTACGGCGGTAATGTGTATAGCCAAGTACATCACCAGGGCCGAGCTTCCTGACATCCAGGATCTCTATACCAGGTAGTGTCAGAGGAAGGCCCTAAAAATGGTCAAATACTCCAGCCACCCAAGTCATATAATGTTCTCTCTTCTCGTGCATGGCAATTGATACCGATGCACCAAATCTGGAATCAACAGGACCCTGAACAGATTCTACCCCCAAGTCATAAGATTGCTAAATAGTTACAGTTGAAGTCGGAAGTTTACATACACTTAGGTTGGAGTCATTAAAACTTGTTTTTCAACCACTCCACAAATTTCTTGTTAACAAACTATAGCTTTGGCCAGTTGGTTAGGACATCTACTTTCTGCATGACACAAGTCATTTTTCCAACAATTGTTTACAGAGAGATTATTTCATTTATAATTCACTGTATCACAATTCCAGTGGGTCAGAAGTTTACATGCACTAAGTTGACTGTGGCTTTAAACAGCTTGGAAAATTCCAGAAAATTATGTCATGGCTTTAGAAGCTTCTGATAGGCTAATTGACATAATTTAAGTCAATTGGAGGTGTACCTGTGGATGTATTTCAAGGCCTACCTTCAAACTCAGTGCCTCTTTGCTTGACATCATGGGAAAATCTAAAGAAATCAGCCAAGACCTCCGAAGTCTGGTTCATCCTTGGGAGCAACTTCCAAACGCCTGAAGGTACCACGTTCATCTGTACAAACAATAGTACGCAAGTATAAACACCATGGGACCACACTGCTGTCATACCACTCAGGAAGGTGACGTTTTCTGTCTCCAAGAGATGAACGTACTTTGGTGCGAAAAGTGCAAATCAATCCCAAAAAAACAGCAAAGCACCTTGTGAAGATGCTGGAGGAAACAGGTACAAAATAATCTATATCCACAGTAAAACGAGTCCTATATCGACATAACCTGAAAGGCCGATCAGCAAGGAAGAAGCCACTGCTCCAAAACCGCCATTAAAAAAGCCAGACTACGGTTTGAAACTGCACATGGGGACAAAGATCATACTTTTTGGAGAAATATCCTCTGGTCGGATGAAACAAAAATAGAACTGTTTGGCCATAATGGCCATTGTTATGTTTGGAGGAAAAAGGGGGAGGTTTGCAAGCCAAAGAACACCATCCCAACCGTGAAGCACGGGGGTTGCAGCATCATGTTGTGGGGGTGCTTTGCTGCAGGAGGGACTAGTGCTCTTCACAAAATAGATGGCATCGCGAGGGAGGGAAATTCAGTGGATATATTGAAGCAACATCTCAAGACATCAGTCAGGAAGTATCATTGCTATGCAGACGACACACAATTAATCTTCTCCTTTCCCCCTTCTGATAACCAGGCGGTGAATCGCATCTCTGCATGTCTGTCAGACATATCAGTGTGGATGACGGATCACCACCTCAAGCTGAACATCGGCAAGATGGAGCTGCTCTTCCTCCCGGGGAAGGACTGCCCGTTCCATGATCTCGCCATCACAGTTGACAACTCCCTTGTGTCCTCCTCCCAGAGTGCTAAGAACCTTGGCGTGATCCTGGACAACACCCTGTCGTTCTCCACTAACATCAAGGCGGTGACCCGATCCTGTAGGTTCATGCTCTACAACATTCGCAGAGTACGACCCTGCCTCACACAGGAAGCGGCGCAGGTCCTAATCCAGGCACTTGTCATCTCCCGTCTGGATTACTGCAACTCGCTGTTGGCTGGGCTCCCTGCCTGTGCCATTAAACCCCTACAACTCATCCAGAACGCCGCAGCCCGTCTGGTGTTCAACCTTCCCAAGTTCTCTCACGTCACCCCGCTCCTCCGCTCTCTCCACTGGCTTCCAGTTGAAGCTCGCATCTGCTACAAGACCATGGTGATTGCCTACGGAGCTGTGAAGGGAACGACACCTCCATACCTTCAGGCTCTGATCAGGCCCTACACCCAAACAAGGGCACTGCGTTCATCCACCTCTGGCCTGCTGGCCCCCCTACCTCTGAGGAAGCACAGTTCCCGCTCAGCCCAGTCAAAACTGTTCGCTGCTCTGACACCCCAATGGTGGAACAAGCTCCCTCACGACGCCAGGACAGCGGAGTCAATCACCACCTTCCGGAGACACCTGAAACCCCACCTCTTTAAGGAATACCTAACCCCCCCCCCCCCCCTTAAAAGATTTAGATGCACTATTGTAAAGTGGTTGTTCCACTGGATATCATAAGGTGAATGCACCAATTTGTAAGTCGCTCTGGATAAGAGCGTCTGCTAAATGACTTAAATGTAAATGTAAGTTAAAGCTTGGTCGCAAATGGGTCTTCCAAATGGACAATGACTCCAAGCATACTTCCAAAGTTGTGGCAAAATGGCTTAACGACAACAAAAACATAGGTATTGGAGTGGCCATCACAAAGCCATGACCTCAATCCCATAGAAAATCTGTGGGCAGAACTGTAAACGCATGTGCGAGCAAGAAGGCCTACAAACCTGACTCAGTTACACCAGCTCTGTCAGGAGGAATGGGCCAAAATTCACCCAACTTACTGTGGGAAGCTTGTGGAAGGCTACCTGAAACGTTTGACCCAAGTTAAACAATTTAAAGGCAATGCTACCAAATACAAATTGAGTGTATGTAAACTTCTGTCCCACTGGGAATGTGATGAAAGAAATAAAAGCTGAAATAAATCATTCTCTCTACTATTATTCTGACATTTCACATTCTTAAAATAAAGTGGTGATCCTAACTGACCTAAGACAGGGATTTTTTATTATGATTAAATGTCAGGAATTGTGAAAAACTGAGTTTAAATGTGTTTGGCTAAGGTGTATGTAAACTTCCGACTTCAACTGTAGATAGTCCGGGTAGCTATTGGTTAACCCTCTGTTTGCATTGACACTTTTTGCACTAAACTCTTTTGACTCATCACATACGCTTCTGCTACTGTTCATCTATCCTATTGCCCATTCACTTTATTCCTACCTATATGTTCTCCCTCAATTACCTTGTTCCACTGCACATCAACTCGGTACTGGTACCCTGTGTATATAGCAAAGTTATATACACAGTGGCGCAGCAGTTTAAGGCGCTGCATCTCAGTATTAGAGGCATCACTACAGACACCCTGGTTCAATTCCAGGCTGTATCACAACCGACCGTGATTGGGAGTCCCATAGGGCGGTGCACAATTGGCACAGCATCGTCTGAGTTTGGCCGGTGTAGGTTGTCATTGTAAATAAGAATTTGTTCTTAACTGTCTTGCCTAGTTAAACTCAATGTGTTCCTTGCATTATTATTTCTCTTTTTTTCTCTCAGTATTGTTGGGAAGGGCCCGTAAGGAAGCATTTCACTGTTAGTCTACACCTGTTGTTTACGAAGCATGTGACAAATTACATTTTATTTTATTTGGTGGTTACTGACTTAATTACATGAGTATGGGCTAAAGTAACAAAATCCTTAAACAAAGCTTTCAGATGTCTGAAATGTATTCACTTTTATTGAAAAAGTATTAATTTCAGCAAACAAAGAAAGGCACACAACTCCAGAGGACAAACATAGGTAGGTGTTTCATAATTATAATTTTTTGTAACTATTGAGTTAGATTCCACAAAGCCTGGTCTCGGCTCCACTACGTTGGTGAAGTGCTTCCGAAACTTCCTTCACCATGGAGTGGAGTTTAGTCCGCTAGACAGACAACTAACTACTTGTAATTCCACATTTTAGCAATATCAGAGCTTGCAATATTGGGTTAAATGAGCTTTTTGGATTACATTAGCTTTTTGAGTTTAGGGGGTGTGTGACAACTTTAACCACTTTTGCAGTAAAATATTTTACACAACCATTGCACACACATTGTATAAATGGGAGACATTAATGATGTGAAGAAACATGGTTGTGTTTTGCTCTACCTCGAGTAGGAGTATCTCAAAAATGTGGGGGCCTTGCCACTAGTCTATCTGTCATCAACTCAGCAATGTCACTCACAGTCACAACATACTGGCAGTGACTGGCAGTACATGTCATGTTCCTTTTTATAGAGGAAAGCTATGATGTTTTAATTACTATACATTGTGTATATCATCCCTTGTAGTGAGTGACAGCGTTGTAATGGAGTATCCACCCGACCAAAACTCCAGGCATAAAGACGTGGACTACTGGGATGAGAGATACATGACAGAGCAGTCTTTTGTTTCAGTCTCCAAGTTCCAGAATCTATTGGAGCAACACGTCAAGTATGAGAATGCCATCCTTGTGCTTGGTATGTGTTTTGTCCTTACTTGCTCAGCTATAGCTACTTGAAATACTTTCTGAAGAAATATTGGGCCTTAGACATATTGCACAAATTTAATATTTGTGTCATCATTTGGCAATGCTGATGAAAAGAGTGGATAGGGACTGTTTGAGTTTTGGCTCTATCGCTAACATGACAGAGCACAAGATGTCACTGTAAGACAACTTTTGAAAATGTCCATGGTCAGGTTGCTCATAATATAATTATCCCAACCCTGCAAGTTCTTCAGCGCCTGATTAGGGAATTCTACACAAGTGGTTGAAAGTAATTTGTGGAGATGTATGAGCAGGTTTTGTAGCTTTTTAGTGCTATGCATCAATTTGAGCTACAAACATTTTCCGTTCAGCACACGTCTTTCACAGATACCGGGAGCAGACTGATAGCTGTGGTAGCCTACGCTGCCTATTATTTGAATGCAAGTGTTAACATCATGGATTGATTTTTTAAAATAAAATAATATTATTCTTTGCTATCCTACAGACACCCTACCCAAGCCCATGTGGCTACCTATCCCAGTAGTGAAAACATTTCCTTGTGGAATATTACAGAATGTTATGCTGACAAAGGTGTTCAACATGGTTGCATTATTTTGATGGAATATTCCTCAGAAAACGGTTTTATAGAGCCCTGAATAATACTATCCCAGTGCAGAGGATTCCAAAGTCAACCTTGCTGATATTTGTTTTTCTTTGGCTTAGTGTTGCACTGTAGTTACAGTGACCATGCATGGGCCTAGGGGGCACTGTTGCTACAGTGGTCTATAGCCTTCCCTGTAGCTCAGTTGGTAGAGCATGGTGTTTGCAACGCCAGGGTTGTGGGTTCGATTCCCACGGGGGGCCAGTACAAAAAAAATTACAAATAATATATATAAATAAATAAAAATAAAAAAATATAAAAATAATGTATGAACTGTATGCATTCACTACCGTAAGTCGCTCTGGATAAGAGCGTCTGCTAAATGACTAAAATGTAATGTAAAAAAAAATGTTAAAATGTTGTCACTGCGCTACTGTAGGTTCCTTGTATACACAGCAGCACTCTTGGTTGGGAGGGTGTGATGTTGAAAATGAGCGTCAGGAAACGACAGGGGCATTCTGGACTATGATGGGGGGTAAGACCAGTGTCGTCAAGGGACTATGATAGGGTAAGACCAGTGTTGTCAAGAGCTAGGCACCCGGCACGCACTCCTCCATGGAAAACTGTCGTCTTTCACGCAACACTGGGAGAGAAATTTCCCTCAGATCAAACGGGTTCATTTAGATCTGATATCAAATCGCCTCTCTGCTCATACAGTGGTATGGTATTGACTACAGTACTGAGAAAACGTTTGTGAACCCTTTAGGAATTTCTGTATTTCTGCATAATTTGGACCTAAAATGCAATCAGATTTTCATCTAAGTCCTTATAATAGATAAAGTGAACCTGATTAAACAATTAAGACAAAAACAAGTTATTTATTGAGCAAATTGATCCAACATTCAATTTCTTTGTCAGAAAAAGTATGCAAACCTATAGCTTGATCAGCTCAATTAAATCAAATCAAATTTTATTTGTCACATGCGAAGGAATACAACACCTCACAGTGAAATGCTTACTTACAAGCCCTTAGCCAACAATGCAATTTTAAGAAAATCCCTAAAAAAGTAAGTGATAAGAATAACAAATAATTAAATAGCAGCAGTAAATAACAATAGCGGGGCTATATACAGGGGATACCGGTACAGAGTCAATGTGCCAATGTGCGGGGACACCGGTGTCGAGGTTATTGAGGTAATTATGTACATGTAGGTAGAGTTATTAAAGTGGCTATGCATAGATAATAACAGAGAGTAGTAGCAGCATAGGCAATGCAAATAGTCTGGGTAGCCATTTGATTAGGTGTTCAGGAGTCTTATGGCTTGGGGATAGAAGCTGTTTAGAAGCCTCTTGGACCTAGACTTGGTGCTCCGGTACCGCTTGCTGTGAGGTAGCAGAGAGAACAGTCTATGACTAGGGTGGCTGGAGTTCTTTGTATTAAGAGTAGTAAAAAATTTAGTATTTGATTCCATATTCCTTGCATGCAATGACTACACCAAGCTTGTGGCTCTACAAACTTGTTGGATGCATTTGTAGATTGTTTTCGTCATGTTTATGGTTATGTTTTCCACAATAATAACTGAATGGTGAATAATGACTTGTGCCCATTTTGGAGTCACTTTTATTGTTAGTAAGAATAGATGATGTTTCTGAACACTACATGTGGATGCTACCATGATCAAGGATAATCATGAATACAGCTTGAATAATGATCAGTTAGAAGGTTACAGAGGCAAAAAGATCATACCCCCCCAAATGCCAACCTCCCCTGTTAATGGTGAGAAGTTAGCAAGTTGTGTTGTAGCCACTGTAACTCTCACTCATCATTATTCATGATTTATTCATATTTTTTCTTAATCACGCCATTATCAGGATTAATTTAGAAGTGTTCAGAAACATCTCATCTACTTACTTAAAAAATACAATTACTCCAGTCATCTTTCACCATTAAGTTACTATTGGTCAAAACATAACCCAAAACACAACCAAAACAAACTGCAACTGCATCCAATGAGTTTGTAGAGTCACAAGCTTGATGAAGTCATTGCGTGCAAGGATTATGGGACCAAATACTAAACTTTTGACTACTTTAATACACTTAATTGAGCTTATTAATCTAGAGGTCCACATACCTTTTCCGACAAAGAAATGTAATATTGGATAATTTTCTCAATAAAGAAATGGAAAAAGTACAATTGTGTTTGTGTTATTTTTTAAAACCTCTACAGATCATTGTCCCCCCGCGGGACGGTTGAGCTAACGTGCGCTAATGTGATTAGCATGAGGTTGAAAGAAACAAGAACATTTCCCAGGACATAGACATGTCTTATATAGGCAGAAAGCTTAAATTCAATTTACAGTATATATTACAGTGAAAACATACCATGCTATTGTTTGAGGAGAGTGCACAGTTATGTACTTGAAAATGTATCAAACTTAATCAATCAATCAAATGTATTTATAAAGCCCTTCTTACATCAGCTGATGTCACAAAGTGCTGCACAGAAACCCAGCCTAAAACCCCAAACAGCAAGCAATGCAGGTGTAGAAGCACGGTGGTGTTGATGATGGTGTTGGAGGTGTGCCTGGCCGTGCAGTCATGAGTGAATAGGGAGTACAGGAGGGGACTTAGCACGCACCCCTGAGGGGCCTCTGTGTTGAGGATCAGCATGGCGGATGTGTTGTTACCTACCCATACCACCTGGGAGTCGCCCGTCAGGAAGTCCAGGAACCAGTTGCAGAGGGAGGTGTTTTGTCCCAGGGTCCTTAGCTTAGTGATGAGCTTTGAGGGCACTATGGTGTTGAACGCTGAACTGTAGTCAATGAACAGCATTCTCACATAGGTGTTCCTTTTTTCCAGGTGGGAAAGGGCAGTGTGGAGTGCAATAGAGATTGCATCATCTGTGGATCTGTTGGGGTGGTATGCAAATTGGAGTGGGTCTAGGGTTTCTAGGATAATGGTGTTGATGTGAGCCATGACCAGCCTTTTGAACATGTCTCCAGTAGTGAGTGCTATGACTTGATGCAGCATTTTGAACAGAAATGCAATGGTTCATTGGATCAGTCTAAAAGTTTGCACATACAGTGCTGCGATCTAGTGGCCAAAATCTAAATTGCACCTAGAGTCCTAAGTCATATAATGGCCTTTCTCTTGCATTTCAAAGATGATACAAAAAATAAATAGAAAATGCCTGTTTTTTCTTTGTATTATCTTTTACCAGATCTAATGTGTTATATTCTCCTACATTCATTTCACATTTCCACAAACTTCTAAGTGTTTACTATCAAATGGTATCAAGAATATGCATATCCTTGCTCCATGTCCTGAGCTACAGGCAGATAGATTTGGATTTGTCATTTTAGGCAAAACTTGGGAAAAAAGGGTCAGCTCCTTAAGAGGATCAAACTGTCAGTTTCACTTGATCTATTGTTAGGACTTACACAAAAAACTACATAAACGCAAAATGTAAAATGCTGGTGCCATGTTTCATGAGCTGAAATAAAAGATCCCAGATATGTTCCATTTGCTTATTTCTCTCAAATGTTTTGCAAAATTTGGTTACATCCCTGTTAGTGAGCATTTCTCCTTTGCCAAGATAATCCTCCTGGCAGGTGTGGCATATCAAGAAGCTGATTAAACAGCATGATCATTACACAGGTGCACCTTGTGCTGGGACAATAAAAGGTCAATCTAAAATGTTAAGTTTTGTCACACAATGCAACACAATGTCCACCAGAGCTATTTCCAGATAATTGAATGTTAACTTCTTTACCATAAGCTGCCTTCAACGTTGTTTTAGAGAATTTGGCAGTACTTCCAACAGGCCTTACAACCGCAGACCACGTGTAACAACACCAGCCCAGGACCTCCACATCCAGATTCTTCACCTGCGGGATGGTCTGAGACCAGCCACCCTGACAGCTGATGAAACTGTGGGTGTGCACAACCAAAGAATTTCTGCACAAACTATCAGAAACCGTTTCAGTGAAGCTCATCTGCGTGCTCTTCGTCCTCAGCAGGGCCTTGGCCTGCAGTTCAGCGTCGTAACCGACTTCAGTGTGCAAATGCTCACCTTCGATTGCCACTAGCACACTGGAGAAGTGTGCTCTTCATGGAATAATCCTAGGTTCAACTGTACCGGCCAGATGTCAGACAGTATGTATGGCATCGGGTGGGCAAGCGGTTTGCTGGTGTCAATGTTGTGAACAGAGTGCCCCATGGTGGCTGTGGGGTTATGGTATGGGCATGCATAATCTATGGACAACGAACACAATTACATTTATAGATGGCAATTTGAATGCACAAATATACCGTGAAGAGATCCTGAGGTCCGTTGTCGTACCATTCATCCGGTGCCATTACCTCATGTTTCACCGAGATAATGCTCGGCCTCATGTCTCAAGGAGCTGTACATGATTCCTGGAATCTGAAAATGTCCCAGTTCTTCCATGGCCTGCATACGGACCAGACATATCACCCATTGAGCATGTTTGGGATACCCTGGATTGACGTGTATGACAGCGTGTTCCAGTTCTGTCAATATCCAGCAACTTCGCACAATCATTGAAGAGAAGTGGGACAACATTCTACAGGCCCCAATCAACAGCCTGATCAACTCTATGCGAAGGAGATGTGTCACGCTGGTTTTCTCATCCATGTCCCTAACTTTTTTTTAAAGGTATCTGTGACCAAGGTATCTGAGGTATCTGTATTCCCAGTCATGTGAAATCCATAGATTAGAGCCTAATACATTTATTTCAACTGACTGATGTCCTTATATGAACTGTAGATCAGTAAAATCTTTGGAATTGCTGCATATTGTGTTTATATTTTTGTCCGGTGTATATAAACTCAGCATAAAAAGAAATGTCCTCTCACTGTCAACTGCGTTTTTGTTCAGCAAACTTAACATGTGTAAATATTTGTATGAACATAACAACATTCAACAACTGAGACATAACCTGAACAAGTTCCACAGACATGTGACTAACAGAAATTGAATAATGTGTCCCTGAACAAAGGGGGGTCAAAATCAAAAGAAAACAGTTAGTATCTGTTGTGGCCACCAGCTGGATTAAGTACTGCAGTGCATCTCCTCCTCATTGACTGCACCAGATTAGCTAATTCTTGCTGTGAGATGTTACCCCGCTCTTCCACAAAGGCACCAGCAATTTCCTGGACATTTCTGGGAGGAATGGCCCTAGCCCTCGCCCTCTGATCCAACAGGTCCCAGATGTGCTCAATGGGATTGAGATCGGGGCTCTTAGCTGGCCATGGCAGAACACTGACATTCCTGTCTTGCAGGAAATCACACACAGAATGAGCAGTATGGCTGGTGGCATTGTCATGCTGGAGGGTCATGTCAAGTGAGCCTGCAGGAAGGGTACCACATGAGGGAGGAGAATGTCTTCCCTGTAACGCACAGCATTAAGATTGCCAGTCTCTGCCTAGAAGGCTAGCATCCCGGAGTCGCCTCTTCACTGTTGACGTTGAGACTGGTGTTTTGCTGGTACTATTTAATGAAGCTGCCAGTTGAGGACTTGTGAGGCGTCTGTTTCTCAAACTAGACACTCTACTGTACTTGTCCTCTTGCTCAGTTGTGCACCGGGGCCTCCCACTCCTCTTTCTATTCTGGTTTGCGTTGTTCTGTGAAGGGAGTAGTGCACAGCATTGCATGAGATTTTCAGTTTCTTGGCAATTTCTCGCATGGAAAAGCCTTCATTTCTCAGAACAAGAATTGACTGACGAGTTCCAGAAGAAAGTTCTTAGTTTGTGGCCATTTTGAGACTGTAATTGAACCCACAAATGCTGATGCTCCAGATCCTCAACTAGTCTAAAGGCCAGTTTTATTGCTTCTTTAACCTGTCTGGGCTAGGGGGCAGTATTTTCACGGCCGGATGAAAAACGTACACAATTTAAACAGGTTACTACTCTGGCCCAGAAACGAGAATATGCATATTATTAGTAGATTTGGATAGAAAACACTCTGAAGTTTGTAAAACTGTTTGAATGGTGTCTGTGAGTATAACAGAACTCATATGGCAGGCAAAAACCTGAGAAAAATTCAAGCAGGAAGTGGAAAGTCTGAGAATTGTAGTTCTTTTGATTCTCTATCGAAGCTACAGTGTCTGTGGGTGACGTTACACTTCCTAAGGCTTCCATTGGCTGTCTAAAGCCTTCAGAAAGTGGTTTGAGCATTTTCCTGTCACTGGGCAGATAATAGGAGCTCAGTTACTGAGTGGTCTGCCTGGCAACAAAGGGATTGGATATGCTCGTTCCCGCGAGTGCACCCCTCCTTCTTTTTCTTCTTGAATGAATATGCTATTGTCCGGTTGGAATATTATCGCAATTCTACGTTAAAAATACCATAAAGATTGATTTTAAACAGCGTTTGACATGCTTCTAAGTACGGTAATGGAACATTTTGACTTTTCGTCTCTCTTTCTGCGCTCGCGCGTTATGCCTTTGGATAAGTGATCTGTACGCACAAACAAAACAGAGGTATTTGTACATAAATATGGATTATTTCGAACAAAAACAACATTTCTTGTGGAAGTAGCAGTCCTGAGAGTGCATTCTGACGAAGATCAGCAAAGGTGAGAGAATATTTCTAATACTAATTCTGAGTTTAGGTTGCCCCGAACTTGGCGGATGTCTGAATAGCTCACCGTGATGGCTGAGCTACGTACTCAGAATATTGAAAAATGTGCTTTCTCCGTAAAGCTATTTTAAAATCTGACACAGCGGTTGCATCCAGGGGTAGTCTATCTATAATTCTTAAAATAATTGTTATATATTTTGTCAACGTTTATGATGAGTATTTTTCTAAATTGATGTGCACATTCACCGGACGTTTTGGTGGGAATACATTTTCTGAATATCACGCGCCAATGTAAAATGCTGTTTTTGGATATAAATATGAACTTTATCGAACAAAACATACATGTATTGTGTAACATAATGGCCTAGGAGTGTCATCTGATGAAGATCGTCGAAGGTTTGTGCTTCATTTAGCTGTGTTTTGGGTTTTATTGACACATGTCCTTGCTTGGAAAATGGCTGTGTGATTATTTTTGTCTATGTACTCTCCTAACATAATCTAATGTTTTGCATTCGCTGTAAAGCCTTTTTGAAATCGGACAATGTGGTTAGATTAACGAGAAGTGTATCTTTAAAATGGTGTAAAATAGTTGCATTTTTGAGAAAGTTGAATTATGACATTTTGTTGTTTTTGAATTTTCCGCCCTGATATTTCACTGGCTGTGTCCGCAGGTGGGACGTAGCCCATAGAAGTTAATCAGAACAACAGTTTTCAGCTGTGCTAACATAATTGCAAAAGGGTTTTCTAATGATCAATTAGCCTTTCAAAATTGGAATAGCTAACACAACGTGCCATTGGAACACAGGAGTGATGGTTGCTGCTAATGGGCCTCTGTACGCCTAAGTAGATATTCCATAAAAGAATCTGCCGTTTCCAGCTACAATAGTCATTTACAACATTATCAATGTCTACACTGTATTTCTGATCAATTTGATATAATTTTAATGGACAAAAAATGTGCTTTTCTTTCAAAAACAAGGACATTTCTAAGCGAGCCCAAACTTTTGAACGGTAGTGTATACAGTTGAAGTCAGAACTTACATACACCTTAGCCAAATACTTTTAAACTCAATTTTTCACAATTCCTGACATTTAGTCCTAATAAAAAAATCCCTGTTTTACGTCAGTTAGGATCAACACCTTATTTTAAGAATGTGAAATGTCAGCATAGTAGTTGAGAGAATGATTTATTTCAGCTTTTATTTCTTTCATCACATTCCCAGTGGGTCAGACGTTTACATACTCCCAAATAGTATTTGGTAGCATTGCCTTTACATTGTTTAGCTTGTGTCAAACATTTTGGGTAGCCTTCCACAAGCTTCCCACAATATGTTGGGTAAATGTTGGCCCATTCCTCCTGACAGAGCTGGTGTAACTGAGTCAGGTTTGTAGGCCTTGCACACGCTTTTTCAGTTCTGCCCATACATTTTCTGTGGGATTGAGGTCAGGGCTTTGTGATGGCCACTCCAATACCTTGACTTTGTTGTCCTTAAGCCATTTTGCAAAAACTTTGGAAGTATGCTTGGGGTCATTGTCCATTTGGAGGACCCATTTGCGACCAAGCTTTAACTTCCTGACTGATGTCTTGAGATGTTGCTTCAATATATCCACAGAATTTTCCTTCCTGATGATGTCATCCATTTTGTGAAGTGCACCAGTCCCTCCTGCAGCAAAGCACCCCCACAACATGATGCTGCAACCCCCGTGCTTCATGGTTGGGATGATGTTCTTCGGCTTGCAAGCCTCCCCCTTTTTCCTCCAAACATAACAATGGTAATTATGGCCAAACAGTTCTATTTTTGTTTCATCAGACCAGAGGACATTTCTCCAAAAAGTATGATGTTTTTCCCCATGTGCAGTTTCAAACCATAGTCTGTCTTTTTTGTGGTGGTTTTTGAGCAGTGGCTTCTTCCTTGCTGAAGAAGACTCATTTTACTGTGGATATAGATACTTTTGTACCTGTTTCCTCCAGCATCTTCACAAGGTCCTTTGCTGTTGTTCTGGGATTGATTTGCACTTTTCACTCCAAAGTACGTTAATCTCTAGGAGACAGAATGTGTGTCCTTCCTAAGTGATATGACAGCTGTGTGGTCTCATGGTGTTTATACTTGCGTACTATTATTGTACAAATGAACGTGGTACCTTCAGGCATTTGGAGATTGCTCCCAAGGATGAACCAGACTTGTGGAGGTCAACAATTTTTTTCTGAGGTCTTGGCTGATTTCTTTAGATTTTCCCATGATGTCAAGCAAAGAGGCACTGAGTTTGAAGGAAGGCCTTGAAATACATCCACAGGTACACCTCCAATTGACTCAAATTATGTCAATTAGCCTATCAGAAGATTCTAAAGCTATGACATAATTTTCTGGAATTTTGTAATCCAAGCTGTTTAAAGGCACAGTCAACTTAGTTTATGTACACTGCTGACCTGCTGGAATTGTGATACAGGGAAATATAAGAGAAATAATCTGTCTGTAAACAATTGTTGGAAAAATTAATAGTAGATGTCCTAACCGACTTGCAAAAACTATAGTTCGTTAACAAGAAATTTGTGGAGTGGTTGAAAAATGAGTTTTAATGACTCCAACCTAAGTGTATGTAATCTTCCGACTTCAACTGAATATTGCGGCAGACGGACAATGAGAACGGCTTGTGGACTGTGAGGTGATTGGTGAATTCCCCCTTCTTTCCCCGTGTACAAAAATCCCTAATAATCTCCCCATTAGCATTCTATTTGTGCATGTTTTGTTATTGAACTTGGTGACGTGGAAACCCCACACCCTTGAGCCTGCTACATATGGTGTAGAATGTGGGCAACCCAAACCAAGCTCAATAACTTAACTTCTTTGGGATAGGGGGCGGTATTTTGACGTCCGGATGAAAAGCGTGCCCAAAGTAAACTGCCTGCTACTCAGGCCCAGAAGCTAGGATATGCATATAAATGGTGGATTTGGATAGAAGACACTCTAAACTTTCTAAAACTGTTAAAATAATGTGGGGACAAACCATCCAAAAAAATAAAAAATTCAGCCTACCACTGATTTCAATGGCTGGCACTTTTATAATAGGGCGAAATCGTGCCCGATTGCAGTTCCTAGGGTTTCCACTAGATGTCAACAGTCTTTAGAAAGAGTTTCAGGCTGGTTTTTAGAAAAATGAGACAGAAATTGTTGTTTTCCTAGGTGGCTCCCATTTTGGCTGTAGTGTTTCCAAGCGTATGAATGAGAGCGTGTTCTTTGGTATTTGTCTCCGGTAAAGACAATAACGATTCTCTCCTGTGAGCTGAACTCAGCCAGCTGACAGCCGCCCAGGCTGGCATAGTGGCAGGTGCAGCAGTCTCTCGTCCCAAACCTAGTAGGTTTAAATTGAAGCTGACAGAGGCTGACGACATCGAGGCTTACCTACAAGCCAGGAAAAGGACGGCAACTAGGGAGAAATTAACCCATGAGCAATGGACCAGCCTGCTAGCACCCTTCCTGTCAGGCGCAGCACAGAAGACATATCAGGATCTGACGGTTGACCAGGTGACGCATTACGAGGTCCTGAAAAAGAAAATCCTGCACCGGTATGGTTACACCCTGATTAGCAGGGCACAAAGATTCCATGATTGGGCGTATGATCTTACAGCATTCCCTCGATCACAAATGCATGATCTAATTATGCTGGCCCCTGACGCTCACGATCATCGAGAAAGTGGCCATAGATACATGTATATGCTCTCTCCTGTTCGAAGCTAAACTGGTTGAAGGACAACAGTTGGCTTTGGAGGTTCTGCGCAGTGGACAACCATGGAAGGCGGAACCCTCCACTCGCCCGAAAGAGCGGACAAGAAAGGAGGACCACGCCGGGACCCCAGCCAAGGATGAGGGGGACACCAACAGCCAGCTACCCGAGATGATGCCCCTTCCTGAACCTGTACAGCAGGAAAAGCTATGAGTGTGGTGAGCATTGACACATTGCCTGGAACTGTCCAGACCGCGATGTATATATAGCGTTTGACATGCTTCGAAGTACGGTAATGGAATATTTTGACATTTTTTGTCACGAAATGCGCGATATATATTAGTACCAGTAAAAAGTTTGAACACACCTACTCATTCAAGGGTTTTTCTTTATTTTTACTATTTTCTACATTGTAGAATAATAATGAAGACATCAAAACTATGAAATAACACATATAGAATCATGTAGTAACCAAAAAAGTGTTAAAGAAATTTAAATATATTTTAGATTCTTCAAAGTAACCACCCTTAGCCTTGATGACAGCTTATTACACTCTTGGCATTCCCTTAACCAGCTTCACCTGGAATGCTTTTGCAACAGTCTTGAAGAAGTTCCCACATATGCGGAGCACTGCTTGGCTGCTTTTCCTTCACTCTGTGGTCCAACTCATCCCAAACCATCTCAATTGGGTTGAGGTCGGGTGATTGTGGAGGCCAGGTCATCTGATGGAGCACTCCACCTCTCTCCTTCTTGGTCAAATTGCCCTTACACAGCCTGGAAGTATGTTGGGTCATTGTGCTGTTGAAAAACAAATGATAGTCCCACTAAGCGCAAACCAGATGGGATGGCATATCGCTACAGAATGCTGTGGTAGCCATGCTGGTTAAGTGTGCCTTGAATTCTAAATAAATCACCAGCAAAGCACCATCACACCTCCTCCTCCATGCTTCACGGTTAGAACCACACATGTGGAGATCATCCGTTCACCTACTCTGCGTCTTACAAAGACACAGCGGTTGGAACCAAAAATCTCAAATGTGGACTCATCAGACCAAAGGACAGATTTCCATCTGTCTCATGTCCATTGCTTGTGTTTCTTGGCCCAAGCAAGACTCTTCTTCCCATTGGTGTCCTTTAATAGTGGTTTCTTTGCAGCAATTCAACAATGAAGGCCTGAATTACGCAGTCTCCTCTGAACAGTTGATGTTAAGATGTCTGTTACTTGAACTCTATGAAGCGTTTATTTGGGCTGCAATCTGAGGTGCAGTTAACTCTAATGAACTTATGCAGCAGAGGTAACTCTGGGTCTTCCTTTCCTGTGGAGGTCCTCATGAGAGCTAGTTTCATCATAGTGCTTGATGGTTTTTGCAACTGCACTTGAAGAAACTTTCAAAGTTCTTGAAATGTTCCGCATTGACTGACCTTAATGTCTTAAAGTAATGATGGACTGTAGTTTGTCTTTGGTTATTTGTGCTGTTTTTGCCATTATATGGACTTGGTCTTTACCAAATAGGGCTATCTTCTGTATACCACCCCTACCTTGTCACAACACAACTGATTGTCTCAAACGCATTAAGAAGGAAATAAATTTCATAAATGAACATTCAACAAGACACACCTGTTAATTTAAATGCGTTCCAGGTGACTACTTCATGAAGCTGGTTAAGAGAATGCCAAGAGTGTGCAAAGCTGTCATCAAGGCAAAGGGTGGCTACTTTGAAGAATCTCAAATATTACATATATTTTGACTTGTTTAACACTTGTTTGGTTACTTCATGATTCCATATGTGTTATTTCATTGTTGTGATGTCTTCACTACTATTCTACAATATAGAAAATAGTCAAAATAAAGAAAAACCCTTGAATGAGTAGGTATGTCCAAACTTTTGACTTGTACTGTATGGTGTACGTACTGTATGTGTGTCTAACTTAACTAACTAATTAATGGATTAATAGTCCCACTCCAATCCCTCTCTCTCTTTATCTCTCGCACCCCCTCCTAGTAACAGTAACGAACTCAATAATGACCCCATACTCCTAGGGGATATTCTTCCCAGTGGTGATGTACACGGCAATTATTGAGTGTTGCACCATTTGCATTAGCAGTTAGTGACTACGGTTTCTATGGTTCGTTGTGTAACCGTTTATGGCCCAGTAGTCCAACCCGCTATTCAGTCATCTAGCCACTCACATTACATCACTGTTCTCACGCCAGTCACCCCACTCACCGCCATCGATTCTCCACAACGTGCATCAGTATTGGGTATCAAAGACCCCCGTCGCTAGATGGTCGTTAGCCTATATATAGAAGTAGTGGAAGTGTTTGACTCCATCTAGATTCTAGAGCAGCAGTTTCCACAGACTGGTGTTGATTTAGGCCTGTTTGACTTGCTCACTAAAATGAAATGCACTGTTGTCTGTCAAGAAGATGATTTCATGAAGAGAAACAGATTTTCTTTTTAAATGTATGAATGCTAAACTATAGTTTGATAGTTATTCAATTATTTTAAGCTCCCATGTGAGATCAAAACAACCCCAAAATATAGAATGGTTCTCAATTGTTTTGTGAAATCTCTCAAAATCAGTACTCCAAGCTGCAACCCCATACTACATGTCAGACATGGGGAACTCATACTGTATATCGATGCTGGTTAATATATTTATTGAATATTATGTGAATCCTAAAAATTAAAAGGGCCAATTTGGGTGCAATCAATTAGCTTCATTTGTCAGAGATCAACATACATGTCAACAAAATAATGCTGCAGGAATGCTAATGTTATCTGTTTCTAACTACAGAAACAATTTCAGAACGATATGAGATGGTGGGTTGAAACGACTCGTGTCAGAAGTTCATCTCACTCACTCACTCACTCACTCACTCACTCACTCACTCACTCACTCACTCACTCACTCACTCACTCACTCACTCACTCACTCACTCACTCACTCACTCACTCACTCACTCACTCACTCACTCACTCACTCACTCACTCACTCACTCACTCTGCTAAATACTGACAGGATGGAAAGGTAGTGGGCTATGGGGGAGAGTACATGTTAGGGGGTAAGAAGAGAGAGAGGGATGGAGAAGTCAGAAGTCATGTCTGAACAACTGTCAAGAGCTGCCCAGCTGGTATCAGAGCTACTGTCACCCACCCCACGGCAACTAGTAAGCTTTGCTCTTCTTCCTCCTAGTCCTCATTCCTCCTCCCTTTCCTAACACATGCATGTCCCCCTTGTGTCCTCCTCCTCACCCTCCTCCTTTCTCTCTTCCTCCTACTTTCCCCTTTCTCGTGATTTTCCTCACTCTTTCCCTTCTGTCGACTCCCTTCTACTTCCCACCCCCTCCTCCCCCTCTTCCCTTTCCCTTTTCCTGCCTTTTCTCTCTCCAGCCTCCACTTGTGAACACCCACACACTTTTTTTTGTTATTTCTTCATTTTCCCTCCCCTCCTCCTCCCTCTCTCTATTTCTCATCCATGTCCTCTTTTCTTCACCATCTCTTAATTTATCAATGTACAGCATTGATTAAAAGGACACAGGTGTGTGTGTGTGTGTGTGTGTGTGTGTGTGTGTGTGTGTGTGTGTGTGTGTGTGTGTGTGTGTGTGTGTGTGTGTGTGTGTGTGTGTGTGTGTGTGTGTGTGTGTGTGTGTGTTAACCCCCTGGGTGTCTTGTTGCTCTAGGTGTCCCCCCTCCCTCCCCCTCTCTACCTTTCTCCCCTCTCTCCCTTGTGGAAACAGGGAGCAGAGTTCAGGCTGATAAAACTGAGGGAGGATGGGAACCTTTCAGGAGAATAATAAAATGAGGAGGGATAGTAGCGATGGCAGCCATTTTGATACGGTTCAGTCCTTTTTTCCTGGGTAAGATAGATGGTGCTCCAGTAGATTAGGAGTGTTAATCTAGGATCAGGTCCCCCTGTCCATGTGATCTTGTTCATTATGATCCATTAAGTACGCATTTCACTGTCAGTCCACACCTGTTGTTTACGAAGCATTTGATTAATAAATTCTGATTGATTGATCCAAAAGTTAAAACTGATCCAAGATGAAGGATCATGAACTGTCCTCATGACCACACCTCAGAAAGCAGGCATGACAACAACAATAAATTAAATTAATGGCCATATAAAAAAATGACATTACATTTGCATACCATTGACTGCTAAGGATTGATATAGTCTATAATGAGTCCGATAGATGGTCTAGGCCTGTCTGTAGTTTGTAGGTTAGGGATGAGCTAAGACAAGAGAGCTATTCTGATATGTGGTATATACCAGGGGCGGAAATCCCGGGGGGGACGGGGGGGACACGACCCCCCCATCCTGGGAAAAATATGATTTGTCTCCCCCAATATATCACTGAAACATAACTATGTAATTTAAATAATATTAATAATACGCAATGAAAGCAATTGTGCTGATTATAGACACTTAATAGCTCGTTTTTAAGTTTCAAAAGATTGCGACCCCCCCACCCTTTGCCTCACAATGGTTTGATCCACTGCCAGTTCCTTAGCTTGCGAGGTAACGTAGAGGTCGTATCTACTGTCTGAAAGGCACTCAATGCACGTAACTGACGTGAGGTTAATCCAGTCAATCACGCACACACACTAGCTTAATATGCAGAGCTAGCGCGCAAATATTAACTATTAAGCTAGCTAGTACCTATTCCATTTATGTGGCGTCATCAAAGATGGAATTTTGCTATCGTCAATTTATTCCAAGATCAGCATGCATGTAAGTTAGTGCTTCAAAGTCCCTGTGATAAGGTTAGCGATAAACTGAACAGAACTACACTCTCTTCTACCATTGTTTTAAATATATTTAATGGTCTCGTTGCAAAAGCTAAATTGTCGCAAGGGAACTTTTATTTATATATTTTATTTCACCTTTATTTAACCCGGGTAGCAAAGATTATAGCAAACACCACTGAATTGGTGTTCGCTAGCTTTGCAAATTCAGCTATTGTTAGAAGCCAGCCAATATGAAACGAACGATTAAAATTACAAAAGGTTGCAGCATATGTTGTGTAAATGGTGAACTCATACAGCTGTCAACTCTTGTCACTGCAATCCGTTTCACATTTGCTAGCTACCTTTTAGATCGAAGCCCATATAGAATGATAGAAGATAAGATGATAGAAGCCCATCTCCTACTGTAAATAACCTACATACTGTGTGTGTGTAGCCAACCAGGTAGAAAAATGGCAGAAAAATGGCAGAAAAAAGACGGACATCAGAGTATTTTTCAGTACACCAAAACGCAAAGTAAGAACCCTAGTAGCCTAATATCTCAAAGACTAGTTGATAAAATGTTCATAAGAAAGAAATGAAATTCTAATGGAAATGTTTCACAATGATGTCATTAGGCAGAGCAGGCAACAGATGGCACACAGACAGCAGAGTTGGGGACAGATATGCAGGGACAGACTGGCAGAGACAGGCAGTCTCAGGTAAGTTTGTTGAGTCTTTGTTTGGCAACATTATGAAAGGTTCTCAATTTTTTTTACTTGTAAAATAGGAACATAATTGGAAAATGCCATGGATACCCCCACTCTCAACTTAAACTGGTGACTGAACTAAGATTTGTTAAATGCAATGGTATTTCTGTTGTGATTAGTTGTGTAGTTTTGGGTACCGGTAGTTAGTAGTACGGCAAACACCTTATTTCTTTGGTTCCTCAATATACATTTACCATATTAAACGTAGGCTATGTGTTACAGCACTACTTTTGGTGTCCCCCTCAGGAATTGCTCTTGAGAAAATGTAATGTAATTGTCCCCTCCAAAGTTGATATCAGATTTTCGCCCCTGGTATATACTGTATATCAGGGGTCTCCAATTACAACATTCAGCCATAGGCCCATTTTTTCTTGAGCGGATGGTCGGGGACCTGTCACGATTGTCAAAAGGAGTAGACCAAGGCGCAGCGTACTTAGAGTTCCACATGTTTAATAAATAAGAAACTCAACAAAAACAATACAGAAGAAAACGAAACGTGACGTTCTGGGCTGCTCACAGGCAGCTACACAAAAACAAGATCCCACAACTAAAGGCGGAAAAAAGTGCTGCCTAAGTATTATTCCTAATCAGAGACAACGATAGACAGCTGCCTCTGATTAGGAACCATACTCGGCTCAACACAAAGAAATATAAACCATAGAATGCCCACCCCACACCCTGACGTAACAACCTAGAGAAATAAACCGTCTCTCGCAGGTCAGGGCGTGACAGGACCGGAATATAGTTATAAATAATTTGTACATGGCAAATTTACCTCAAGAATCCCAAACAGATATAGTATTTGACAAAAACAGAATAATTTATAACCTTGATTACATTGGAATACGATCACATATGCCCCTCTATTTATGCAAGGGAATACTTGGGAACAAATTTCCAAAATTAAAATCACTTTGAGCAATTTGTTTTGTGATTTTACAGTCTTTTATGTCCAAGAACGAAAATTATATATATAAAAAATGATGAGCTCAAAGTGATTTGAAAACTTGGTCAGAAAACTTGAGGGGCCAAATAAATCACCGCCAATTGTGGAACCCTGCAGTATATGCTATATTTGTATTTGTATTTATTAGGGATCCCCATTAGCTGCTGCCACTGTCCTGGTGTAACAAGGGTCGTCTAAAGGAGACCAAGGCGCAGCGTGTATAGTGCTCATTCTTTTCTTTAATGAAAAACACTTCAACAAAACAACAAACGACCGACAACTACCCACACCCAACCATGAAAAACAGGCTGCCTAAGTATGGCTTCCAATCAGAGACAACGATAGACAGCTGCCTCTGATTGGAAACCATACCTGGCCAAAACATAGAAAACAAAAACATAGAAATAGAAATCTAGAAAACCCCACATAGAAACAGAAAACCAAAACCACTCAAAACACCCACCTGTCACGCCCTGACCACTCTACTATGGAAAATGACCTCTTACAAGGGTCAGGACGTGACACCTGGGGTCTAAACACATTAAGGCACATAAAACAAAAGATAGAACAGTACATCATATAACATCAATACACCACTACATATCTACAAAACAAAATGTGTAATACCACCATATAACAATATTACAATGTACGTGTGTGTAGAGTGTGTGTGCTAGCGTTTGTGTTCGTGTGCCTGTACCTGTGTGTGTGTCTCTATACAGTGCCCGCTGTTCCATGCGGTGTATTTGTATCTGTTTTTTAAATCTGACTCTACTGCTTGCATCAGTTCCCTGATGTGGAATTGAGTTCCATGTAGTCATCACTCTATATAGTACTGTGCGCCTTGGGGATTGTGAAGAGACCTCTGATGGCATGTCTTGTGGGGTATGCATGGGTGTCCGAGCATTGTGCTAGTAGTTTAAACAGAAAGCTTGGTGCATTCAGCTTGTCAACACTTCTTGCAAAAACAAGTAGTGATGAAGTCATTCTCTCCTCCACTTTGAGCCATGAGAGATTGACATGCATATTATTAATGTTATCTCTCCGCATACATTTAAGGGCCAACTGTGCTGCCCTGTTCTGAGCCAATCGTAATTTTCCTAAGTCCCTCTTTGTGGCACCTGACCACACGACTGAACAGTAGTGCAGTAGTCCAGCTATAGGGGAGGCTGGAGGTTGTTTTATCTGCAGTGTCCTTTGCTCTGAACAGGAGACACACACACCAGCAAAGAAACAGCGTCTAGTTATGTATTGTGTGTGGGGTATGTTATGTAATGCTGCTGCTCTAGCACCAGAAACACCTGCAAAGGAAGGAATAAGAACAATAGATTAGGTGCATCATCTGAAGGAAGGAAATTATGAATAAATAAATGGATTGATAAATTAAGGAATGAATGAAAAGGAATGAGGTTGAGGAGGGGTGGTGTGGATCGGCATCCAAACACCACCACTTTCATGGAAACTCGCCCCCCTCAATGCTGCCTTTTGATTGGTTTGTTACAGGAAGCCTTAAGGATGCAGCAGTCAGTCAGTGGGGTTACCCTCCCTGCCTGCCTCCCTCCCTCGTTCCTTTGCCGCTGTAAGGACTGGTGCTGCTTATGAATGAGCTCAGGGCCGCAGAATGTGAATGAACATCTGAAAAAGCAAGGGATGGGGGAATGGAGGAGGGGAGTGGAGGGTGAATGGAAATCAAAGAAAGAGGGAGAGGGAGCGAGTGAAGGGTGGAGGGGAGGAATGATAATTACAGAGGAGGGGAAGAGGAGGAGGAGAGGAAGAGGAGAGCGGGATTATGGAGGTATATTTAATTTTGAAATGTTCATATTTGCAGATAAAAGCTGAATTGCAGCATACATAGGCCTAGTAAGTAAGTAAGTTAAAAATAACAGATTGTGTGCTGGTCAGAGGGTGAATGGAAAAGACAAAATATTCAAGTGCCTTTGAACGGGTTATGGTAGAACTGCAATGTTGCAACAGTTTCCTTTGTGTATCAAGAATGGTCCACCATCCAAAGGACATCGAGCCAACTTGACACAGCTGTGGGAAGCATTGGAGTCAACATGGGCCAACATCCCTCTGGAATGCCTTCGACACCTTGTAGAATCCATGCACTGATTAATTGAGGCTGTTCTGAGGGCAGGGGGGGGCGCAACTCAAATATTAGGAATGTGTCCTTAATGTTTTGTGCACTCATTGTACATGATGATGTATTACATGATGATGTAATATAATATTACAGTTAAGCAGCAGTAAGCTGTCTCACAAAGTAAGGCATAGGGCTGTTGTAGTATCTGTCAGTCCGAGTAGGGGAAGGTTCAGTTTGTGACTGGATCGGCTAGAACTGCCCCTGACATGGCCTCTTGTCTGAGACACACATTTGTTGTAGTCCATTGTATTTGCAAGCTTCTGGGCAAAGGATCTGCAGAGGTGGGTGCGATGGGACTCAAAGGACTACAACCAAGGTCATTGCATGCAGAGTCATAGGAGGTTTTACATGGCTTTGCTCATTGCTGGGTTGAGCTTCATCCTGTTTTGTTCTGACCAGTCAGCTAGTTTGTTTAGGTCCTGCTGTACGGTGGAAGTGTCACATATGGGTCTTGATTCGCTGAGGTTCAGGTCAACCACAAAGTACCAGGAGTTGAATAGGGTACCCTCTGATGCACCCTTGACGTGAGCTAGGGCTGCACAATTAATATATTTATTTTATCAAAGTTTCAGTATTTACATTGGCAGTATCCATATCTCAAGAGGCTGCAATATTTTGAAATGCCACTTTGCCGTCTTTAACATGCGTTATTTTATTATTTTGATTTATTTCTCGAGTTGACGGTGTTCTCTTTCTGCCTCTCCTCTTTTAGCCGCTTCCCAATCCCACACACACCAAGCCCCGCTCCCTGTCACTCAAGCATGCAGTTCCTCCTGCTCTAGATTCACTCAAAGACAGTGGATAAATGAAGATAGTTCACTCAGACTGTTTACCATTGAAAATAAATGGCCAGTTCCTGTATACTTAAGGGGATTTCGCTCCCATAGACACCAATGCGATAGCAGCTGGGTCTGGTCTACTTAGTTCATTGACTTCCATTGAAACAGAAGAAATGAGGGAGTGGGAGGAATCACTTCCTCTTTCATCTCTGATTCACTCTGTATGCAATGAGCAATTGACCAAACAACCACATACAGGTAACAGACTTTTCCAAACAAGAACGACACAGCTTTCTAATTTGCTTCTAAATATAAATCCACGTTTTCTATATTATACTATTCGTTTGTGTAACTTACTCTCTGCAAAATGCTAGTTAGTTGGGTTTAGCATGCTGCAAATGTGCCTTAAAAAATGTGTGTTAGCCCCTAATGCTAATTGCTATCTAGCTAGCTAGCTGGCTAGCTAAATTGACTGAGAGAAAGCAAATCTTACTACTACATTTTTGATCTAATTAAGGCATTATATCAGGATTGTTTTGCGACAGTTTGTTCTTAATCAGAGAGGAAAAGGCGAAGAGTACTCTAAAATAGTTGACTCAATGTACCTATCAACTTAAATCTAATTATGGTCCCATGGGAAACACTGACCAACACTTTGGTTCCTACTCTGTCACAACCATCTTCTATCTTACTTTTACATTCATTGTCATGCTAAACAAATCTGCATTCCAAGTACCCAGTGTATTCCAACAATAAAATTAGAATGATTTTCTATGATTCCAACAGTTTACCCAAGTATTTTGATCTATAATCACAAGTAAATTCATAATGGAAATATTCTTATTCATTTATTTTTTTTATGTTTTTTGCCTATATCGTGAAGCCCTAACATGAGCCACGAATACAATTGGACCAAGCTGTGTGCCCACCTGAGCTGCTGGAAGGGGGGCCAATGGGAGCACACATGCACAGATGCATGCACACACAGATGCACATTCACACAGACGCATACTTGCACTCACAGGCATGCACACAGACATGGGCGCACGCACACACGCCCCCCCCCCCCCCCCCCACACACACACACACACACACACACACACACACACACACACAGAGAGAGAGACACACATAAACACCATTAACTAACACACAGGCATGCACTCTACTCTCCCTGTGCAAGCCATGCTTGAATCCGGGTTCGGATGATCGATGGGCTTGGCACTGATAAACAGAGTGCAGAAAGAGGGGGAGTGTCTATGTTTCTGTATTTGTAGACGTATTTTAGTATACTCGTGGGGACCAGAATTGTGGGGACTAGGTTAGAATTAGCTTTAGGGTTAGGAGTTAAAGTTAGGTTTTGGGGTTAGGGTTAGGGTAAGGGCTCGGTTTATGGGTTAGGGAAAATAGGATTTTGTATGGTTATAAGTTGTGTGTCCCCACAAGGTTAGTTAAACAAGAGTGTGTGTGTGTGTGTGTGTGTGTGTGTGTGTGTGTGTGTGTGTGTGTGTGTGTGTGTGTGTGTGTGTGTGTGTGTGTGTGTGTGCTTGCTTGCATGGTGTTCCATTGAAGGACTCTCCTCTGTGTAAGTGGCAGTGACTCTGAAAGCCCTTGGCTCTGAGAGGACTGGAGCAGAGCAGGCAAATATGACAAGCCACCCACACTAATACTATGTTGATAATACTATGGTAATTGAAGGGTAAGAGGTAGGCGATAACTCAATCAAAACAGTCACTGCTACCAGGTAGTATATTGTTCATTCACTGAATAGATAGAACAGAGCAGATTGACTTCACACTTTTACATGCTATTTGTCATAGTCTTTCTAAACACCTGTATGGGGTACAAATATAATGATGAGCATCTGTACTACTGCAATGGAGAATGGTACGGGGAGTAATTATGTGCAATCTCTAGTTGTCATTTCCCACTCTACTGTTGGTATGATGGTAATCTTTTCACGTAGGAAATTATGCTTTGTATTGGCGACTACTAAGTATTTTTCAAACCTCCAGCTTTGGGCTGGATGTGTCAATGTGCACTTCATATATGGATAATCTATGAGAGAATTACTGTCTTACCTCAATTAGCCACGAAACCTCTGGTTTGAAAATAACACTTTTTCTAGAAGCTGTGCTGTCATTTTACCTACATTTTCTCCCAAGTGGGCCTGCACATTAGTAAATCGAGTTCAACCAATGAGCTTCAGACCCTCGCTATTTGAGTGACAGCTAGCAAGACGCACATCATGCACACAGCAGAGCGAGAGACAGAGCAATTACGTGATGCACGTCTGCACATAGTACACCATTTTCAGGGGACAGTTTTGACTCGTGAGCACTACTTTCAGAACTACTGGATAAAAAGTATACAAAAGTACCGGAGAATCCCTTTTAGTCACTTGTAGTCATCTCTTTACATTGAGCCTGCGGTATCATTAACTGTAGTAGAGTTGGGCCAGCCCAATGCCCCCATACATCCACCCACGATTTACTAGAGAGAGAGAGAGAGAGAGAGAGAGAGAGAGAGAGAGAGAGAGAGAGAGAGAGAGAGAGAGAGAGAGAGAGAGAGAGAGAGAGAGAGAGAGAGAGAGAGAGAGAGAGAGAGAGCCAATGAGTGTGGAAACAAAGGGAGTGAGAGAGGGAGAGAGAGCCAATGAGTGTGGAAACAAAGGGAGTGAGAGAGGGAGAGAGAGCCAATGAGTGTGGAAACAAAGGGAGTGAGAGAGGGAGAGAGAGCCAATGAGTGTGGAAACAAAGGGAGTGAGAGAGGGAGAGAGGTAGTGAGCTGGTTAGTGAATGAATGAGATGGATGGAGCTTGTCTTTGTTTTGTGTTTAGCTGCAGAGAAGATTACAGATGAAGCTACTGGTCGAATGATGTAATTGTTGTCCACACACACACACACACACACTCAAAGGCCTCCTCGTCAGGGCCAGTGCGTGGAGACGATGCAGGATGCCCTAGTAACCCTATGGGTAGAGTGGTTGGATCGTGACGTGAGTGGGTTGATTCATAAATCTGCATCCGTGTGCATGTAGTGTACAGTGCCTTGCAAAAGTATTCACCCCCCTTGGCATTTTTCCTATTTTGTTGCATTACAACCTGTAAAATTAATGGATTTTTATTTCGATTTCATGTAATGGACATACGCAGAATAGTCCAAATTGGTGAAGTGAAATTACAAAAATGACTTGTTTCAAAAAATTATAAAAAATGTGAAATGTAAAAGTGGTGCGTGCACATGTATTCACCCCCTTTGCTATGAAGCCCCTAAATAAGATCTTGTGCAACCAACTACCTTCAGAAGTCACATAATTAGTTGAATAAAGTCCACATTTGTGCAATCTAAGTGTCACATGATCCGTCACATGATCTTAGTATATATACCTGTTCTGAAAGGCCCCAGAGTCTGCAACACCACTAAGCAAGGGGCACCACCAAGCAAGCGGAACCACGAAGACCAAGGAGCTCACAAAACAGGTCAGGGACAAAGTTGTGGAGAAGTACAGATCAAGGTTGAGTTATAAAAAAAATATCAGAAACTTTGAACATCCCACAGAGCACCATTAAATCCATTATAAAAAATGGAAAGAATGTGGCACCACAACATTTTAGTCATTTAGTAGACGCTCTTACCCAAAGCGATTTACAGTAGTGAATGCATACATTTAAAAAAAAATAATTGTACTGGCCCCCCGTGGGAATCAAACCCACAACCCCGACGTTGCACACACCATGCTGGCATTGCAAACACCATGCTCTACCAACTGAGCCACAGGGAAGGCCAACAAACCTGCCAAGAGAAGGCCACCCACAAAAACTCACGGACCAGGCAAGGAGGGCATTAATCAGAGAGGCAACAAAGAGACCAAAGATCACCCTGAAGGAGCTTCAAAGCTCCACAGCGGAGATTGGAGTATCTGTCCATAGGACCACTTTAAGCCGTACACTCCACTGAGTTGGGCTTTATGGAAGAGTGGCCAAAAAAAGTCATTGCTTAAAGAAAATGGTTAACGAGATATGTGATGCTCCATACACATTACAGATTGTCTCCATACACATTGTCCGATTTCAAAAAGGCTTTACAACGAAAACAAAACATTAGATTATGTCAGGAGAGTACCCAGCCAGAAATAATCAGACACCCATTTTTCAAGCTAGCATATAATGTCACAAAAACCAAAACCACAGCTAAATGCAGCACTAACCTTTGATGATCTTCATCAGATGACACTCCTAGGACATAATGTTATACAATACATGCATGTTTTGTTCAATCAAGTTCATATTTATATCAAAAACCAGCTTTTTACATTAGCATGTGACGTTCAGAACTAGCAAACTTCCGGTGAATTTACTAAATTACTCACGATAAACGTTCACAAAAAACATAACAATTATTTAAAGAATTATAGATACAGAACTCCTTTATGCAATCGCGGTGTCCGATTTTAAAATAGCTTTTCGGTGAAAGCACATTTTGCAATATTCTGAGTACATAGCCCGGCCATCATGGCTAGCTATTTTGACACCCACCAAGTTTGGCACTCACCAAACTCAGATTTACTATAAGAAAAATTAGATTACCTTTGCTGTTCTTCGTCAGAATGCACTCCCAGGACTTCTACTTCAACACCCAATGTTGTTTTGGTTCCAAATAATCCATAGTTATATCCAAATAGCTGCGTTTGTTCTTGCGTTCAAGACACTATCCGAAGGGTGACGCGCCGGCGCGTATCGTGACCAAGAAATTCAAAATATTCCATTACCGTACTTCGAAGCATGTCAAACGCTGTTTAAAATCCATTTTTATGCAATTTTTCTCGTAAAATAGCGATAACATTCCGACCGGGAGACCTTGTTTTCGTTCAAACACTGAAAATGTAAAATGGACTCTTCACATGCACGCGTGCACCTGTATCATTGTTCTCAGATCGACCACTTTCCAAATGCCCTACTGTTTTTCGCCCAGGGACTGCAGAGTCATCATTCCCCGTTTTGGCGCCTTCTGAGAGCCTATGGGAGACTTAGAAAATGTCGCGTTACAGCAGAGATCCTCTGTTTTCGATAAAGCGGCTATAGAAGGCCAAGAAATGGTCAGAGAGGGCACTTCCTGTATAGAATCTTCTCAGGTTTTGGCCTGCCATATGAGTTCTGTTATACTCACAGACACCATTCAAACAGTTTTAGAAACTTTAGGGTGTTTTCTATCCAAATCAAACAATTATATGCATATTCTAGTTTCTGGGCAGGAGTAATAACCAGATTAAATCGGGTACGTTTTTTTATCCGGCCGTGAAAATACTGCCCCCTATCCTAAACAGGTTAACGAGAGTCTTGTCTTCAAAATGGTGTAAAATAGTCATATGTTTGAGAAATTGAAGTTATAGCATTTTTGAGGTATTTGTATTTCGCGCCACACTCTACCATTGGATATTTGTGAGGCGTTCCGCTAGCGGAACGTCTGTGTGCCTTGTTAAATTTCTGGAATTTCCTTCTTTCCTTCTTAATGCGTTTGAACCAATCAGTTGTGTTATGACAAGGTAGGGGTGGTGTACAGAAGATAGCCCTATTTGGTAAAGACCAAGTCCAAATTATGGCAAGAACAGCTCAAATAAACAAAGAGAAACAACAGTCCATCATTACTTTAAGACATGAAGGTCAGTCAATATGGAACATTTCAAGAACTTTGAAAGTGCGGTCGCAGAAACCATCAAGCGTTTTGATGAAACTGGCTTTCATGAGGACCACCACAGGAAAGGAAGACCCAGAGTTACCTCTGCTGCAGAGGATAAATTCAATAGAGTTACCAGCCTCAGAAATTGCAGCCCAAATAAAACAATAAGCAAACATGTTTGGTGTTCACCGAAAGGCATGTGGTTGACTCCACAAATATTTGGAAGAAGGTACTCTGGTTAGATGAGACTAAAATTGAGATTTTTGGCCATCAAGGAAAACGCTATGTCTGGTGCAAACCCAACACCTCTCATCCCCCTGAGAACCACATCCCCAGTGAAGCATGGTGCATCATGTTGTGGGAATGTTTTTCATTGGCAGGGACTGGGAAACTGGTCAGAATTGAAGGAATGATGGATGGCGCTAAATACCGGGAAATTCTTGTGGGAATCCTGTTTCAGTCTTCAAGAGATTTGAGACTGGGACGGAGGTTCACCTTCCAGCTGGACAGTGACCCTAAGCATACTGCTAAAGCAACACTCGAGTGGTTTAAGGGGAAACATTTAAATGTCTTGGAATGGCCTAGTCAAAGCCCAGACCTCAATCCAATTGAGAATCTGTGGTATGACTTAAAGATTGCTGTGCACCAGCGGAACCCATCCAGCTTGAAGGAGCTGGAACAGTTTTGCCTTGAAGATTGGGCAAAAATCCCAGTGGCTAGCTGTGCCAAGCTTATAGAGACATACCCCAAGAGACTTGCAGCTGTAGTTGCTGCAAAAGGTGGCTCTACAAAGTATTGACTTTGGGGGGGTGAATAGTTATGCACGCTGAAGTTTTCTGTTTTTTTGTCTAATTTGTTGTTTGTTACACACAAAAAAATTGCATCTTCAAAGTACACAACCCCCCCCCCCCCCAAAAAAAAGCCATTATAATTCCAGGTTGTAAGGCAACAAAATAGGGAAAATGCCAAGGGGGTGAATACTTTCGCAAGCCCCTGTATGCGTGCCTGTGTAGGTATGTTGTTGTATGTACAGTACCAATCAAAAGTTTGGACACACCTACTTATTCATACTTTATTTGGACTATTTTCTACATTGTAGAATAATAGTGAAGACTATGAAAATAACACATAAATAATAGTCAAAACTATGAAATAACACATATGGAATCATGTAGTAAGCAGAAAAGCGTTAAACAAAGATTCTTCAAAGAAGCCACCCTTTGCCTTGAATGACAGCTTTGCACACTCTTGGCATTCTCTCAACCAGCTTAATGAGGTAGTCACCTGGAATGCATTTCAATTAACAGGTTTGCCTTGTTTAAAGTTCATTTGTTGAATTTATTTCCTTGTTAATGCGTTTGAGCCACTCAGTTGTGTTATGACATGGTAGGGATGGTGTACAGAAGATAGCTCAAAAACAGCTCAAATATGCAAAAAGACAGTCTATCACTAATTTAAGACATGAAGGTCAGTCAATCCGCATAATTTCAAGACCTTTGAACGTTTCTGCAAGTGCAGTCGCAAAAACCATGAAGAGCTATGATGAAACTATCTCTCATGAGGACCACCACAGAAAAGGAAGACCCAGAGTTACCTCTACTGCAGAGGATAAGTTCATTAGAGTTAACTGCACCTTAGATTGCAGCCCAAATAAATGCTTCACAGAGTTCAAGTAACAGACACATCTCAACATCAACTGTTTAGAGGAGACTGCATGAATCAGGCCTTCATACTCGAATTGCTGCAAAGAAACCACTACTAAAGGACACCATTGCTCTTGAATATAGGGTAGGTGTCATGTTTTTGCTGATAAATGGGAATCAAACTGACATTTTTACTTTCAAATGGTATCACAAAGATGGTGGTAGGTTCACACATCAGAGAATGTTGACTTTAATCTGTTGTTTTAAATTATATATAGAGATATTATAAAAATAGATAATAGAATAGACAAGTTGAAATTCGATGGTGGGTGGATGGGCGGCCATCTTTGTGGTAGTAATTAGAAGATAACATTTCAATTCAATTTCATTTTCAATGGTGTACAAGCTACATTGCAGTGGTCTGAAAGTATAGGTCCATCCTATGAATTATATTTCTATGAAAAGGGATGGGGTCAAATAGTGATTGAATTCAAATGGATTTACCCATATGCTAAATCATTGCTATGACAGGGTAATATAGGTCTATGGCAGAGGGGTCAGGTTAAGTGTTACCTTCTCTTGTTTTTACCTTTGTTGATTTGCAATGTCACTTTATACACTGGTCTGGATGGGCCTTGGCAACCTTCTTATTTTACCCATGGAAAAGATGGAGAAATCTGACAGAAAGAAGGATAAAGAGAATAAATAAACAGAAACATCACACATGTTACTCAATACAGCCTAGACATTTAGCACAAACTTCTCACTATCAATTTGCAGGTAATCAAACAACTCCGAACAGTTAATCAAAGGGGTTTCAGATATTCTGCAATTCTGTTATTTTCTATGTTTTTTTGCACTGATGTTAACTTTTTTTGTACATAATGTTTCCGCCATCGTTTTCTATGACCAAAAAGAGCTTCTTTCTGCACATCAGAACGGTAATCACTAACCACAATTTGGATGGAGATTTCCACTTCAACGAGTCGTCGGCGCAGGACATACTGCTCACCCTGGACCAGGCCCTAATCCCTAAGACTCGGAGGGGAAAGAGAAGGCGCAAGACAGGCCGACATGCAGGCACCCTGATGAAACAACATTAGCAAGTAGATAAACCTCCTCTACCCTCCGTTACATTGGTGAATGTACAATCACTGGAGAATAAACTGTACAAGCTCTGTTTGAGACTATTCTAACAACGGGACCTGAAGAACTGTAGTATTCTATGTTTCTCTGAGTTGTGGTTGAACAAGGACATGGATAATATACATCTAGCTGGTTTTTCCATGCATCTTCTAGATCGGAAGCCTTGGGTAAGACGAAGGGGGAGGGGTGTGTCACTTTGTTAACAACAGCTGGTGCGAGATCTCTAATGTTAAAAAAGCCTCAAGTTTTTTCTCGCCTGAGTTAAAATACCTCATGATAAGCTGCATACCACACGATTTACCAAGATAGTTTTCATCTATATTTTTCGAAGTGTAGCGGTCTATTTACCACCACAATCCAATGCTGGCACTAAGACTGCACTCAAGGATCTGTGTAGGGCCATAAGCAAACAAGATAATGCACATCCAGAGGTGATACTTCTCGAGGCTGGTGATTTTAATGCAGGGAAACTGAAATCCGTTTTACCTTATTTTTCCAGCATGTCACCTCTGCAACTATAGGCGCCAAAACTCTAGATCACCTTTACTCCACACAAGGCTCTGCCTGCCCTCCCTTTGGTAAAGCTGAACATAAGTCTATCCTCCTGATTCCTGCTTACAAGCAAAAACTCAAACAATAAGTACCAGTGACACGCGCAATACAGAAGTGGTCCGATGAAGCGGACGCTAAGCTACAGGACTGTTTAGAGCACAGGCTGGAATATGTTTTGGGATTCATCCAATAACATTGAGGAGTTTACCACATCAGTCACTGGCTTCATTAATAAATTCATCTACAACGTCGTCCCCACAGTGACCGTACGTACATATCCCAATCAGAAGCCATGGATTACAGTCAACATCCACACTGAGCTAAAGGCTAGAGCTCCCGCTATGACCTCCGACGAGCCATCAAACAGTCAAAGCATTAATACAGGACTAAGATCGAATCCTACTACGCCGACTCTGATAGCTTGCAAACTATCACAGATTATAAAGGGAAACCCAGCCGCGAACTGCCCAGTGATGCAAGCCAACCAGGCAAGCTAAATGCCTTCTATGCTCACATTGAGGCAAGTCATACTGAACCATGCATGACAGCACTAAGTGTTCCATACGATTGTGAGATCTCGCTCTCCATAGCCGATGTGAGTAAGACCTTTAAGCAGGTTAACATTAACAAAGCCGCGGGGTCAGACATATTACCAGGACGCATACTCAGAGCATGCAGAGGTGTTACTTCTCATGGCTGGTGAGTGTCTTCACTGACATTTTTAACATCTCCCTGACCCAGTCTGTAATACCGACTGTGGTTCCTCAATTAAATGTTTTGAGCTTATGCAACAACCATTTGTGGTAGATGGTGGCAGATTGTGGTAAATTGCATCATTCTGTCATTGCACCACACTATCACAAGGGGGAATTAGAACGCTGGTCTATCAGCAGTCTGAACTGTGACACAAATGTATTTTATTTTCGTAAATTAATGGAGGCGTGAATGTTTTGTCCAAGAGTCTCTCGTCTCTGACACAGTCCTGCATCATGCAACAACAACAAAATAGCTGGCGGGTGGTCCCGGAGTTGAGAGAGAACTTGAGTAAATACAATGGCGCAATACCACTTGACATGTGGACTGACGATTTTTGAAAAATAGGCACGATGGACTTTTGGTTTCTCTCCCTCAAAAAACAGAAAGAAATCATTCTAAATAACAAATTGTCTTTATTTACCACAGTGTGAAAGAGTGATAGCCCCTCTATATAAAGGGAGTTTCTGAAACACGGAGTCCTTCTTTGCTGATGTGAAGAAGAAACTGAATGAAAAAGAATCCAGTGAGAATAGGGAGTGGGAAAAGGTTGCCCATATTTTCAAGACCTGAGCTACTTCATTTATTTATGAAATGTACTAGTTTATTTAGGCAATTTAATATATTTGTTTAGGCTTGGCCTATTTAGTAGGTTATTTTGCAGCATAAAGCTATATTTGTCAGCATAAAACTGAGTGACTCACTCATTCGTGGCTTTGGATCAAAATAAATAAGTACCAACGTTATTTCTGATAGTCTTTTAATGAAGAAATGTTTCGACCAACTTAATCTACTCCTGTTATGTGAGTTCAATCATTTGTGACATTGTGGTTACAATGAAAAATGTAAACAAAATAAATCCTATTCATAATGAATAATCAGATGCGTGTTGCAAGCTTTTTCCTTATACATTTCTTGTTGTACGATTTCATTTTACATTTTTAGACAATACAAAACATACACATACAAATGACAACTACATCACTCCTACCCAGACCCACCTGCTCACACACCTATCTCCAGCGCCCGCATCACTCTCCGCCACATGGCCTGAAACTGCACCATTTTGTTTCTCTCCGTCGCCCACACGCACTTTCAACACTTGGATAATAAAGCATTTAAATGCTGACGTTGGTTGATTTTCCATTTTTAAGTTAACGTTTTTTCAAGATGACTTACGAGAAAAGTATCCTCCAACCCGTCTCACTGCACCTTTATATGCCATGTCTTGAAATATGCAGACAGACAGATTAAAAGTAAATGTTCATTGTAATACTTCTGACAGCCAAATGTATAACTCCACCCATAACTAACATTCCCAGAAGGCATGGATTATTATAACCTAATGAAAAATGAACATGGTAATCTAATTTAATTTACTGCAGGCCTAAAACCAATGGGTTTAACCTTCTGAATGAATATATTGAAGATAGGCACAGCCACTTAATGAGTTCCGAGAGCCGATCCGGTACCCAACAAAATAATATACATTTATTTAGCCTAATTGTTTTTATGTCTACAGACAGTAGGCTATTATTTCTATTTTCCTGCATTAATTAATTTGTCTGCATGTCTATTCAACCATGCCATGAATTAAGAACAGATTTCTTTTTTTTCGCAATGTAATGCGGCACATTGACAACTCATCACTTTAAAGAGCCTTCTAGTATTAGACAACAAATAAATATACTAAAACAATAACTTCAAAAACAATCCATTTATCACTGGATTTCTTCAAATTGCTGTGCAGGAAAAGGATGTCATCCACCGTGCCTGGTTGCAGGCTCGCAGCTGGCTTCTCTCTGAAACCACACATCCATCTGAAGGTGACTCTTTATCCACCGTGCCTGGTTGCAGGCTCGCAGCTGGCTTCTCTCTGAAACCACACATCCATCTGAAGGTGACTCTTTATCCACCGTGCCTGGTTGCAGACTCGCAGCTGGCTTCTCTCTGAAACCACACATCCATCTGAAGGTGACTCTTTATCCACCGTGTCTGGTCGCAGGCTCGCAGCTGGCTTCTCTCTGAAACCACACATCCATCTGAAGGGGACGCTTTATTCTTTGGAACCTCACAATTACCAGGTGCACAGTAGGCCTCTTGAAGCGATAGAGGAAATCAAGATCCACAAGTATTCAAGTATGGCCTTATGTTATCTGCAGTTTTGAGCTGCACTGTCCCACTCCGTGGTGGATAACATCCACTCTTTGCTTATATAATGGGCTGTAAGGTACAAGTATCGTATTTTTCAAAAATCGTCAGTCCACATGTCAAGTGTAATTGCAGCATTGTATTTAAGTTTTCGCTCAAGCCACCCGCCAGCTGATTTGTTTTGCCTGATGCAGGACTCTAGTGCGACAGGAGAGACTGACTGAAACATTCACACCTCCATTAATTTACAAAAGGATAGTCTAATAGCTCGGCTAGGTGTGAAAAATCCCCCAATTTGTGCCACAGTTTAGACTACCGATAGATTCTGTGGTAAATCAGAGTTTAGTCCTATTGTAAAGTGTAGCCTAATTGCCAAAAAGGGCAAACTTGCAATGTATTCGATGCTTAAGTACTCCAAAATTTTACATTTCTAAGTCAATATCACAGACCAGATTTACCCTAACAAAAAATGCATCAACCCCCACAAATATATACATTTATTATAATCCACATATTTATTCAAACGAGGAGAGACTGCATGATAAAGACAATCAGAAAGAATGTGTCTTTAACCCTGCATTATAATATAACTTATTTTGAATGAAAGCCAGGAATGAGTGACTCACTCAGCCCTGTGCTGTTCCTGCTTCAATTGCCTGTTTGAGTGTTTGTTTAATGTCCTACTGATTCTGTGATCACCAAGCCTCATGCAACCGCAAAATGTCAGATAAAGCAATTTCACAAATCCGTCTGTTTTTAACTTTACTATGCTGTATTAAATGCTTTACATTTATAAAATGTTTTAGAACAGACTCTCTGGTATTACTTCTACTTTATTTAGTATTGTTTACACTGTTCCAAACTGAAAGATACATTATATTGTAATCTAACAGCACCTGTTTGTCATGCAACAGTATCTCTTGCGCTTTTGACAATGATTAAACACTGTAAGGTTTTTGGTCTGTTCTATTCCATTACATTCTTTAAATATATGTGTTGACTGAATATACACAAGTGATGTCTGCTAAATGAACAAGTTGATGGCAAAGCCATAAAGCTCCCCTACTAAGCACAGATAAACATTTAAAAAAAAGTTTAACATTATTTTCAAGAACTGAACTATTTAATATAGGTGTTTTATTTATTACATTTACTTGTGGAATGTTACCAAATAGATAACAACACCAGAATTAATAATCTGATGGCATTGGTAGAGAGTCGGGCGGAGAATGGAGTGAAAGTGCACTGTACTGTAAATACGCAGCAACGCTATGGGCCAGGTGGAAATGGTTTAGCAGCCTTTCCAATAAATTGGAATACAAAAAAAGCCATCCACACTTGATGGGCTATCAGCAAGACAATAGACTCTTGCAGAGTTTAGGGACTTTAAATATATTAATGGATTTTTGCGAGGCATGTCACTTCACCCAACTCTTTGGATAACCCACTTTGGATAGCCCGGTCACGTTGAACAGAGGCATATTTTCCTAACTGTCACATCCTGACCATGGTAAGCTGTTATTTTCTATGGTAGAGTAGGTCAGGGCATGACAGGGGGTTTATTCTATGTGTTCTATTTCTATGTTCTTAGGTTCTAGTTTTTGTATTTCTATGTTGGTTTGTTTGGGATGATCTCCAATTAGAGGCAGCTGGTCCTCGTTGTCTCTAATTGGAGATCATACTTAAGTAGGGGTTTTTCTTCCTGGGTTTTGTGGGTGATTATTTTTGAGTAGTGTTTGTTTCTCCTCTGCGTCACGGTTTGTTGTTTTGTCTATTCAGTTATTTGATGTATTGCATAGTTTCACAGAGTAAATAAAATGTGGAACTACACACACGCTGCTCCTTGGTCCTATCCTTTTGACAGCTGTGACACTAACGGAAACATTGAAGTCTACATAGGCTACTGTAAAATGTATTTTCATTTTTCTTCAATAGTCTGTACAAACAAAAAAAGGTTTTAAAGTCTCCAATACAGCCAATATTAAAGAGTCAAATGCATTCGTGAATTCAATCTCTTTAGCCGACATGCTGCGGTTTATTCATTGTTTAATTGTTTTTTTAACTAAAATTCTTGACTGTATTTAAAGATGGATGACTTGTATGTTGTGTGATGTCATGCACAAATGAATGATTGATTGATATACTGTATATTGAAGTAGGCCTTTATGCCAATAAGTAAGTTAAGCTAAAACATCAAGAGTAAACAGAACTGTTAGGCCTACAGCTCCATGTCATTTCAATAACTTAGCTTCTAAATTCAAAAGGCACTCGCACATCTGGGCTATCTTTTTTGCAGGTGCATGGTAACAGTTGAATAAGATGAGAAAAAATAAGAAACCCTTACACTGCTCTTGATAGTATCACTGCTCTTTAATAAGCTTTTATGTATCGGCCTCAAGGCCTTCGTCAGAGCTTTTAATAACTTAGCTTCTCAAAGATGCCCTCTGGTGGTCAAACTAGCATTAATGGCAACTATGGCTGACAGTAAAATACCTTGACATCATGCATTCCAACAGTGCCATACCGTTCCGCAGCACAACTTTGAAGGAAGAACCACTGTACATGTTTCAAGCAGACCACCATAGTCCCTGTGCTCAAGAATGCCAAGGTCTAAGTGACTCTTGCCCCATAGCACTCAGATCTGTAGCCATGAAATGCTTTGAAAGGCTGGACATTAGCAATGTGCATCTCTCCTTTCATGAACGATTTTATATCTAGATACATGGTTCTCTGATACAATAAAGGAACAAAATGTTTTAGTTTGAAACTCATTCATTTCCATTTTAAATGAATATGTGACTCGTTTCAGGAAACAAGGATTCAAAGGAATGCCATTTGACTCCACAATGCAAGTAACTCTTTCAATAGAATGTTTATGATGTAGCTGGTAAATTTGTGCACAATAACTGACAAATTTACGAACGCTCAACATTCGTTGAATATGGCCGGTGTCAGTAAACGTTACAAAAAAGCATAATTAAATTGTTGCCAGCAGCACAGTTGCAGTCACCAACACTCTGGAAAACATAAAAACCTAACCAGCTCTACTAGGGCGAGTAAAAATGGCCAGTGAGCTGTTCTCTCATTTGTGTCTGGAAGTATCTAGCAAGCTAGCCAACATTAGCCAGTTAGCTTGGGTGCTTGACTGCTGTTAGGTCAGAATGCTACTCCTCGGCCAGAGTGCCCAGTGTGTGCTCTGAACGCTCCGAGAGCGAAACGCTCTGAATTTACGAGCGGACAATCTGTTAACGCTCTGAGTTTACGAACACCCAGAGCACACTCTGGCACTTCCGATCAAGTTTACGAACACACCCGTAGTTTAACCTGTTATGGCTAGGGGGCAGTATTTTCACGGCCGGATAAAAAACGTACCCGATTTAATCTGATTATTACTCCTGCCCAGAAACTAGAATATGCATATAATTATTAGCTTTGGATAGAAAACACTCCAACGTTTCTAAAACTGTTTGAATGGTGTCTGTGAGTATAACAGAACTCATTTGGCAGGCCAAAACCTGAGAAGATTCCATGCAGGAAGTGCCCTGTCTGACTATTTCTTGCCCTTCTTGATTATCTCTATCCAATACAGGGGATCTCTGCTGTTACGTGACACTTCCTACGGCTCCCATGGGCTCTCAGAAGGCAGCAAAAAGCTGAATCGTGGCTTTGCAGGCTCTGGCTGAAAAAAAGTAGCGCGTTTGGATAGTGGCTGGTCACAGTACTGTGAGACTCAGGCTCGTGCACGAGGGGATCCCATGTTTTTATTTTCTCTCTCTTTGTACGTATACACGCTTTCCCGGTCGGAATATAATCGCTTTTTTACGAGAAAAATGGCATAAAAATTGATTTTAAACAGCGGTTGACATGCTTCGAAGTACGGTAATGGAATATTTAGAAATCTTTTGTCACGAAATGCGCCGTGCTCGTGACCCTTATTTACACTTCGGATAGTGTCTTGAACGCACGAACAAAATGCCGCTATTTGGATATAACAATGGATTATTTTGAACCAAACCAACATTTGTTATTGAAGTAGCAGTCCTGGGAGTGCATTCTGACGAAGAACACCAAAGGTAATCAAACTTTTCTAATAGTAAATCGGAGTTTGGTCAGGGCTAAACTTGGTGGGTGTCTAAATAGCTAGCCGTGATGGCTGGGCTATCTACTCAGACTATTGCAAAATGTGCTTTCACCGAAAAGCTATTTTAAAATCGGACACCTCGATTGCACAAAGGAGTTCTGTATCTATAATTCTTAAAATAATTGTTATGTTTTTTGTGAACGTTTAGCGTGAGTAATTGAGTAAATTCACCGGAGGTTTGCGGGGGGTATGCTAGTTCTGAACGTCACATGCTAATGTAAAAAGCTGTTTTTTGATATAAATATGAACTTGATTGAACAAAACATGCATGTATTGTATAACATAATGTCCTAGGTGTGTCATCTGATGAAGATCATCAAAGGTTAGTGCTGCATTTAGCTGTGGTTTTGTTTTTTGTGACATTATATGCTAGCTTGAAAAATGGGTGTCTGATTATTTCTGGCTGGGTACTCTCCTGACATAATCTAAAGTTTTGCTTTCGCTGTAAAGCCTTTTTGAAATCGGACAGTGTTGTTAGATAAAGGAGAGTCTTGTCTTTAAAATGCTGTAAAATAGTCATATGTTTGAAAAATGGAAGTTTTTGTATTTTTGAGGAATTTGTAATTCGCGCCACACCTATCATTGGATATTGGAGCAGGTGTTCCGCTAGCGGAACGTCTAGATGTAAGAGGATAAACCAGCCTTTAGTCTTGAAATCTTTGGTTGTTTAGTACATAGTCTCACATATGAATCCTTAAAGAGATGGGTGGGGCTAAAGCTTAAGAAGGTGTGAATGATGCTGAATGGGTTTAGACAAAGAAGAGCTCTCCAGTAGGTACCAAAACATTCAAGGGCCATTTTCTCAAAAGTGAGGTTACAAGTTCATCAACTTTCAAAGCAGAACTACTTCCCCACTGTTCCTCAACTGTAGTGTATGATATACAATGTTCTAGCTCTGAGTCTCTGCTTTTATCCAATGTAAAAAACACAAGTTCAAATGTTGCTACTGTTGATGGGAGTTGAGGAGCTAGGCCTCTGAGCTGGATCTGTCTGAGATAACTTCTCTAAATTATGGCCTTCTGTTAGTGTGAGTGTGTGTGTGTGAGTGTGTGTATGTGTAGGCACCTGAGTTGAGCCATAGAGCAGACTGAGCATCTACCACTCCACTATCAGATTAGGAGTGGGGAAATGTATGCTTTTTCTCCCACCACTTTTCTCTGACATCAACATCACCCACTGATTAACTTGTCATTTTTGCAGATTAAACATGTTTCGAGCTAGCACTATGTCAATATTTATCTTTAGAAATTAGCATGGCATTTAGCCAATTTACATAATGCAGCTTTGGATTTTACCCCGTCTCAAAGGGGAATGGTTTCGACCGTTTGGAATTTTACAGAGAGCTTCTCCAATTCCGACCAATGAATGAATGCAATCATGTGCAGCTGGCAAAAATGATTGCTGTCCTTTATGAAATAACCTTTTGTGTAAAAATGACCAAATACACTGACTGTTTAAAGCAAACTATTTATTATGGTGAACCCCAAAATGTCAATGTTAGTCTACACCTGTTGTTTACAAAGCATGTGACAAATAACACTTTATTTGATTTTGATTGATTTGAATCCAATCTCAAACGTACATTTACCTGTGCCACTTCCACAATCCATCTGATATGTTATTTGGTAAATTAGATCCTTGCATGATCTCTTCTAATATGGACTCCAAATTAATCTTTTAGTTTGGGGTCATGTCAACCTTCCATGTCTAGCTAGTGTGATGTCAGTGTTATGCCAATAACCACACATCATGTAACCATGTCAACCCAGAGAGGTAAAACCAATTTACTTGTACACATCTCTTAGCAATAATAACCATGGCACCTGGTGATGTCACTTCTTGTTGAGACAAACATGTGACATTGTGCAATATAACCATGACGACCTTGTTTAATCCAATTAAATCCGATCAAGTCAATATACACATTTATTCTGGCGATGTGTACCACCTGTCGTGTCTTTGGCTATGCCGGATTAAGTGATATGACATGCTAACTTATAAAATGATTTCTCTGTAATTAATATTACCTGATTAAGCTAATCATGTAAATGTAATTAACTAGAAAGTCGGGGCACCACGGAAGAACGTTTATAGAGCTGTTATCTTCCGAATAAACTCTTAAAATACTTAGTAATATTTTACATTGATAGCAGTCAATATTAACCCTTATCTTATTTTCAGTCTCATAATGAAAGTTGTAAATTCTTGGCTATCTTCACGAACCCTGGCTAACAAGTTGAATCAGCAATACAAAATTGGGTTTAATTATTTATTTGCTAAATACCTAACTAATCACACAGAATTACAAATACACAGAATACAATGATGTAATACAGAAAACGTCCTGGTGGACGGAACCTGTATCATGGCTGGTTACACAAAGGAAAGGGGGTTGGGCTTGAATGAAAGAGCGGGAAGATTTAGGAACAGAGAAACAGCAGCTAGGCTATCGTAAATACATTATCTCATGCATTCTAAATTACCGCCCATTTGGAAAAGGAAAATGCAATAAATATTTACTCTGAGCTGCGCTTCGGTAGATTGGTCGTAGATGCTGGCCGGGTTGGCCAACAGATCTTCCTGTAAACTCTTAAGAATGTCTCTGGTGGTAAATTGGATACGTGGTGGTATCTTCGTCTGTCTGTTAGACTGGATCCGTCGTCCGTCCTTTCCTAGCCCACGTCTACAGCGGCTATGAAGTATCACTTCTGTAGTGAATAAGCTCAAAGTTCATACCATTCGCCACCAAAGCTTTTGCCGAGGTTGGCTTAGTTCTGTACTTGACATGTGTGTCCTTCTAACGTAGAGGCTGCAGACCTCCCGTACTGGAACAACGTGGTTATCTTTTCGTCAAAGGCTTATATAGTGGAGAGGGGGAGGGAGGTGTTTCATCGTTTATAACCCCTGTCTCTTCACAGGGTTGGGCCACTGATCAAGCAGGGCACTTTCCTTATGAAAACCCAATTCTCTCATTTGGAAGCTAAAATTACATTTAATCTCCTAACAAACAATTGCAATATCAAACATTTCAATTGCATAACAATTCCATGTTACTCTGATAACTAGAGAGTGTATACTTTCTCAGGTACCGTTTATGTCGTCCTGTCATCAGTCATAATGTCTCAGATGACAAGCGAACTGACATACATACTCATTACGTTATCAAGCATATTTCCAACTGGTTTTATTACCAACATATGGTTCCTTTCCCCATTTGTTTGATGTTCCCAGACTCTCTATATTTAACAGGACAGCAGTCCTTCAGTAGGGTCAGTAAGAGAGGGGAAGGGAGAAAGGTATTTATGGGGGGGGGTCATAAACCTTACCCACAGGCCAACGTCATGACACATCATACAGTATACAGAAATATCATACTTAAAGGAGAAGATGTATTTTTTTACAACCAATTCTACATTTTGGATGTACAGCAAATGGCATGTTATAGAAGTGACTCCTTTTGTTTTGCGATTTCACATGTTTTTGAGGAACTTACCCAAAACAGCAAATAGACAGATACTGTAGATACAATGTATTCGGAAGTATTCATACCACTTGATTTGTTCCACATTTTGTTGTGTTACAGCTTAAATTCAAAATGGATTAAATACTGTGCCTTCGGAAAATATTCAGACACCTTGATTTTTTCCACATCTTGTTAGGTTACAACCTTATTCTAAAATTAATTACGTCATTTTCCCCCCCTTTTTTGTCAATCTTCACACAATAACCCATAATGACAAAGCAAAAACAGGTTTTTAAACATTTTTGCTAATTTATTAAAAATAAGTGTCACACTCTAATCTGTTTCACCTGTCTTTGTGCTTGTCTCCATCCCCTTCTAGGTGTCGCCCATCTACCCCATTATCCCCTGTGTATTTGTTTGTCTGTTGCCAGTTCGTCTTGTCTTGTCAGGTCTTACCAGCGTGCTTTCCTGTATCTCAAGTTCTGTTTCCTAGTTTTTACCGGTTCTGACCATTCTGCCTGCCCTGACCCCGAGCCTGCCTGTCGTCCTGTACCTGCCTAACTCTGACCTGATTACAAACCTCTGCCTGCCCTGACCCCAAGCCTGCCTGCCATCCTGTACCTGCCTAACTCTGACCTGATCACAAACCTCTGCCTGTCCTCGCCCTGCCCTTTGCCTGCCCCATGTTCATAATAAATTATCTGAGAACTGTACTATCCGCCTCCTGTGTCTGCATCTGGGCCAAATCCTGAGTCGTGATACGTAAGTATTCAGACCCTTTACTCAGTACTTTGTTGAAGCACCTTTGGAAGCGATTACATCATCAACACAACAATTCTGGCACACCTGTATTTGGGGAGTTTCTCCCATTAATCTCTGCCGATCCTGTCAAGCTCTGTCAAGTTGGATGAGGAGCGTTGCTGCACAGCTATTTTCAGGTCTCTCCAGAGATGTTCGATCAGGTTTAAGTCCGGGCTCTGGCATAGACTTGCCCCGAAGCCACTTCTGCATTGTCTTGGCTGTGTGCTTAGTGTCATTGTCCTGCTGGAAGGTGAAACTTTGCCCCAGTTCATCTTTGCCTCAATCCTGACTAGTCTCCCAGTCCCTGCTGCTGAAAAACATCCCCACAGCATGATGCTGCCACCACCATGCTTCCTCGTAGGGATGGTGCCAGGTTTCCTCCAGATGTGATACTTGCATTCAGGCCAAAGAGTTCAATCTTGGTTTCATCAGTTCATAGAATCTTGTTTCTCATGGTCTGAGAGGCTTTGGGTGCCTTTTGACAAACTCCAAGCGGGCTGTCATGTGCCTTTTACTGAGGAGTGGCTTCCATTTTACATTTTAGTCATTTAGCAGATGCTCTTAGCCAGAGCGACTTACAGTAGTGAATGCATACATTTCTTTTTTTTTTTGTACTGGCCTCCCGTGGGAATCGAACCCACAACCCTGGCGTTGCACACACCATGCTGGCGTTGCAAACACCATGCTCTACCAACTGAGCCACAGGGAAGAAGTCTGGTCACTATACCATAAAGGCCTGATTGTTGGAGTGCTGCATAGATTGCATCTGGAAGGTTCTCCCATCTCCACAGAGGAACTCTGGAGCACTGTCAGAGTGACCTTCGGGGTCTTGGTCACCTCCTTGACCAAGGCCCTTCTCAAGGAAGAGTCTTGGTGGTTCCAAACTTCTTACATTTAAGAATGATGGAGGTCACTGTGTTCTTAGGGACCTTCAATGTTGCAGAAATGCTTTGGTACCTTCCCAAGATCTGAGCTCTATGGACAATTCCTTCAAATTCGTAGACTGATTTTTGCTCTGACATGCACTGTCAACTGTGGAACCTTATATAGACAGGTTTGTGCCTTTTCCAAATCATGTCCAATCAATTGAATTTACCATAGGTGTACTCCAATCAAGTTGTCGAAACATCTCAAGGATGATCAATGGAAACAGGATGCACATGAGCTCAATTTCAAGTCTCATAGCAAAGGGTCTGAATACTTATGTAAATAAGGTATTTCTGTTTTTATATTTTAATACATTTGCAAACATTTCTGAAAACCTGTTTACCCTTTGTCATTATGGGGTATTGTGTGTAGATTGCAGATATTTATTTATTTATTGAATCCATTTTAGAATAAGGCTGTAACGTAACAAAATGTGGAAAAAGTCAAGGGGTCTGAATACTTTCCGAAGGCGCTGTATATATTTTTCCTCACCCATCTACACACAATAGTGTTTTTAGACATTTTTGCAAATTGTGACTCGAATCGGTCTTATGTAGCAAAATTTGAAATTGTGTTTTTTTTTTACATTGGATAAAAGTAGAGACTCAGAGCTAGAAAAGGTTATATCATATACTACAGTTAAGCAACCATGGGAAAGTTATTCTGCTTTGAAAGTTGATCAACTTTTAACCCCACTTTTGAGAAAATGGCCCTTGAATGTTTTGGTACTCCTATGGGAGAGCAATTTTTTTTGTCTACACCTATTCAGCATCGTTCACACACTCTTACGCCTTATCCCCACCCATCTTTTTAAGGATTCACATGTGAAGCCATGTGCTATACAGAGTGAGTAAGTTAGTATACTAAACAACCAAAGATTTCAAGACTAAAGGCTGGTTTATACTACGTCTATTGACATGTCTGTAGACCGTTGTCACAGTGACATTATGAACATTATATTGTCGTCCGAAATGAAACTTGTCGTTGTCGTTATGAAAAAGTATAAACACAAAAACTACAGGCTGCATGACATCAGCAGCCTGGTGGTCCAAAATAGCATAACTGGTATATTTTAACACCAGTAAACTCATCCGTTTAAAAATAGATTTAGTAAATGTCACTCTAGCAAACCAGGCAACTAAAAGCAACTTTCTGAACAATGTTTTGGTTTGTTTCTAGCTTGTTAGCAAGCTAGCTAACGTTAAGTTAGCTGGCTAGCCAGTTCAAATAATGACCATATCATATAGCTGACAACATCTTAACTTCAGCTAATTTGTATTCATTATTACAGGAAAATAAACTCACAACAAGATCATTATTTCCAAGTCAATGGCAAGCTAATTACAGAAAATAGCTTACGGTTGTGATTGTGACAAAATAAAAGCAGGGCATTCTACACTATATAACAAAAAAAATCTACGTTTATTTGTCACATGCACAGGATACAGAAGCTGTAAACGGTACAGTGAAATGGTTACTTGCACAGTGGAGTCTTTTGTTTAGCCATGTAGCTAGCTAGCTAAACAATTAACCATAATCCCAACTCATAATATTACTACCCTGCATGAATCTGCAAGTAGCTAAAGCTAACCAACTAACTTAGGTTCAATGTTAGCTAGCTAGCTAACAGTAGGCTATAACTAGTAATGCAAATGTCTCTGAGATTCAAATAATATTACTACACAGATCATACATGTAATGTTAGCTAGCAAGCCAGCGGGCTAATATTAGCTAGCTAGCTAACAGTATGCTTTAACTTGCAATGAAAACAACTTTCTGACAAAATTTGAAATGTAGAATTTCTGAAAATGTAGCAAGCTAGACTCTCTTACCCGTATACAGGGATGAATACTTCTCCCCCTCTGTCACGGATGCCATGGTTGCTCTTAGTCTGAAGATGTAATCGGAGGTGTTTTTACTTTTCGACACCACATGTTTGCTATCAAACGCTAGAATTTTCTCCATCTCTTTAGCTATCATACTCTGCTTCTACTGTGCATTCCACTGATTTTAAAACTTGGTCCTCCAGAAAGTGGGGAGCATTATCAACACTTTTGCAGTTCTTCGTGATATCTTTCAAAAAAGGATTACCTACACATACTGAGCAGCATGTTGTAGACAATAGTGTGCTGTATGGTAGACCAATCCGAACTCATCTCTCGGCATGACCAGCCCATCCATTATCTCAGCCAATCATGACTAGTGGGAAGGTTCCTGGCTTTTCCGTGCCTAAACCAACTAGGCTTGTAATTGAACAATTGTAATAGTATTTACAGTTGGCATAATGTTTGTTATTAAGGCACATAAAATGTAACATGTTCCAGAAGGCGCTTTTGCCAAAAAACTAATTTTGATAACATAATAAATGTTTACGTTCAAATGACTCTCCTGTGAAGTAGTGATGCACTACATATGCCTAGTTTCCTGAAACGAGTCACAATTTATGGAAAATGAAAAACAGAAATATCTAATTTACATAAGTATTCACACCCCTGAAGGCAATACTTTGTAGATGCAGAGATTACAGCTGTGAGTCTTTGTATGTCTCTAAGTGCTTTCCACACTGTCACATTGCATAAAAAACGTTGTTTTTAATGCTAGTGGTTGTATTAATTGAGATCTATTGCAACCCACAACTGTCCCAGACTATGTTTGGAATATCTATTTGTTGCACAGAACAGAATAGGTTGACTTTTGTACTATGGGGGATAGTAGATTGACATAGGCAAGTGCTTTTGCTGTTCGTTAGGCCTACTCATCTTGTTGGCTGATGAAAAGTAAATGTGGGCAGCCCTTCCAATATCTTCAATATACACCTCGTAACTGGATAAGTTGAGTGAGCCTTGTGAGTGAGAGGCGCTTCAGATTGCGCAGCACTCAGGGAGAAGGGCACAACACAGCACTCCAGGCCGCAAAAGGCAGGGATTTTTTTTTGTGTGCATTACGGCCACAAAGGGGATGCCGCTGTGGAATTCGAGGCATTATCAAGTGCTTGTCAAATTGTTCATGAGAGACTAATGAAGTGTGTACAGCCTGCGCAAAAAAACCAAAGCAGAGCTCATGCCTTTTGAAGCAACTTTTTTCAAATCATCATTAGAGTCTCATCAGGCAGCCTTACAATGTATTACAACTCAAAACATATAGCCTAATGTTTGTCGAACAATTAAAATTACATTAATAACACTAAAGATTCGGAATCTTTCCAGATTTTGTCAGCTCAAGCCATCTCTGGTGACCATACGCCCAGAATAGCTGCAGGGAACTAGAGTGGAGACCATAAAAACACAGACACTAGTAGGATAGAAACATCTTACTATTAGTTAAATATGAATTGTTAAGCATTGATATCAAATACATCAAGTAAATACGTAATTTTTCCCTCACACCTACCTTGAGTGCACTTTAAGAATGCTCTCTGTCCAGACATTTAAACCCTCATATCGTCATCCGGGCATGACAGGACAGTACAATTCACACCACTATTCCCACCTGTCAAATACTGTGTTTTGTGTGGTTGTGTTGCATCAATGATGCATCATCACAATGCTTTTACTACAGAAGCTGTAATTCACCTCTAACAGCCTCTTATCCAATAATAATGTAGGTTAATATAGCTAGTTAGGACAGTACGCTAACGTTACTGTAGCTTTATGTCATTTTGTGTTTGTGTGTGAGAGAGAGAGTGTGTGTGTTTGAACTGTGCGCTCTACTGTTCATGTACTCGTTGTATTCTGTTTATCACATCATTATGTAGTCATGTCAGAGCTCTTGAAAGGTTTCCCCTGTATTCCAGGTTCATGATGGTGTGTGTGTGTGTTCATATAATGATTTGTACATTGCTAGACATGACCGCCTTGTTGACCTTATAGCCAGCATGGTCTCACCAACAGCACATAATCATAAACATTCTTGTGTAAGGGGAAGCTGGTTTGATGTTGATGTGTTTTCCTGTGTGCCAAATACGCCAAGTATTGTTGTTGTGGGGGGAGACCAGGGGGAGGTGCTCATTTTAGATGTGGGCTGCTCATTTGACGGCGACATGCAGCAGAACTTTGCCAAGAAGCTGTTTAAGTACCAGCCCCTCGTGGTATGCTTGGACTGGTGGTGCTGATATTTGGCAGTCTCGGTCACGTACACAAGCTTGCAGTGCGTTGCCTCCAGATTGCCGGCCTGACAAAAGTTAGGGCAAAACAATTGTCTAGGTACTTCTCTATTTCAGCTGTCGTGGGCAGCCAAGCTGTTTAGAGAAGGAGGTGCTTTCTGTAACCTTGAGTGCCATGCATACCGGGACCTTTCAAATGTTTGGATCATTTTTTTGTGCTGGATTTAAATAAAGTATTTAAAATGTGTGTTTGCCTGCACATGTCAGTATTGTTCCCTCTCTGCTTACCTTTCCTGGAGTGACGTATTATAATTACTGCATCATTGCCACTGCCAACCATTGCCCACGTGTGTGTGTGTGTGTGTGTGTGTGTGTGTGTGTGTGTGTGTGTGTGTGTGTGTGTGTGTGTGGTGTGTGTGTGTGTGTGTGTGTGTATCCCAGTAAGGCTACTGTCTCAACTCCAGCCAGATGATCCAGAACACAGCTGCCTGGATGCTGTCACAAACGACACAAAACACTCACATCACCACTGTTTTATTCAACCTCCATTGGCTTGCTGTTCAATACAGGATAACGTTTAAGATTCTGCTGCTTATATGTGAAATACACATATAAACAACAGTTTAAATGTAGGTTAATTTTGATTTGGACAATGAGGAGATTCTGAATATTTCCACCATGAGGGTACGCGTTATTGGCGTTGCCATGCCATTTTATTGTTTTGGTCGAGTTCAATTGATCTCTTTAGCTCATGCATCTATGCAGCTGAATTTCAGTTCATTGTAACATTTAGGCCTACCTTTTCTTTTGTTGTATTGAGTGCCTATGGTGTCTTCTCTCGCATTTGTAATGCTTATAGTGTGTTAGTGTCTTTGTCTGGTGTGTGTGTGTGCTTTCCCTGTTTTCTACCTTGAGTGCACTTTCAGAATTGCTCTTTGTCCAGGAATTTAAACCCTCATGCTGTCATCTG